>NC_136790.1:5439002-5806502 GCF_951216825.1 Electrona antarctica | reverse complement strand
CTCTCTCCTCTCTCTCTCTCTCTCTCTCTCTCTCTCTCTCTCTCTCTCTCTCTCTCTCTATCTCTATGTTCCTTTTAGCAGCATGCATCTTTTAAGTTCTTATCCTTTCCTAATTCCACATTGGCACTTATCAATCAGGAATCAATGAATATTATTGTGGAGTGCTGCGCTTTAGAGTGTTATTGATTGGCTTAAGGGTCAGGCTGCATGCCAGTCCTCATTAGCGCTCGGGATCCTTCTCTCTCTCTCTCTCTCTCTCTCTCTCTCTCTCTCTCTCTCTCTCTCTCTCTCTCTCTCTCTCTCTCTCTCTCTCTCTCTCTCTCTCTCACTTTACCACCTATCCTCCTTGCTGACGTAGGCGACTGGTGATGCTAACCGATGGCAGTCCTAAGTGCTTTAAGTGAAAAGTATTGATCACAGGTGTTGGGAGCCATTTACACAGCTGCCTGGATGCATACAGGCCAAAGAATGCAGACAGCTTCTGTCCATACATTAAGATGTTACCTTTAGTGACAGCACCTGCAGTCATCCTCACTAACGCCACATAAACCATGTCTGCTTGTGTGTGGCAAGCCCCCAGTGCAGCTCTCCAACGTTGAAGCACTGGGCCCTAGTGGTAAGAGGTGGGACTGCAGGCGGACCCGTGGAGTTATGACGAGGAAACCCCGTGCAGCTGGGGTTTAACATTGAGCGCCCGTTTGCACTTCCGCATTTTGGACACCAAAAACTGCGGAAGTAGACGGTTCTTCCGGGTGCTTCAAAACGCCATATTAGACATAAATGTATAAAACAGCAGTCAGAGTACAGTCAAACACTTATTCCAAAAGGGATAGCACAAAATGTTTCCATTTAGGCCCTATGCAAGAGTGTGAAAATGGAAGGGGGGGAGGGTGTGATCACCTGTTTAAGGGAGAAGTGATAATTTCCTCTTCCTTGGGCCTGCTGAAAGGTGGATTTTCAGGCCTTTTTTAAAAGTGATCTGGAGAGGGAGAGGTCAGGGCATTCCACACCTGGGTGTCCGTGCTGTAGAAGGAGAATTTACCCATATTTGTTTTGAAAGTGGGAGGTACCAGGTCGTTGTTCACACTCCCTCTAGCATTGTGGCTGTGGCCTAGGTGTCACTTTTTTGAGGTAGTTAGTCAGGTATGCGGGTATACTGAGGGCATTGAGGGCAAGGCTGCATTTACAATGTCAATCCCGGCCATTTCAATTGCTTAACTCTGTTTTCTACCCAGAGCCAGTTTAGACTAGCAGAATGGGTTGGAAAGAGGTGGGTCATGGGCCCCAGGCCGAGAAGCCCCTGCCCTTTTGCCTCAAAGTCTCTCCCCTCTGCAGGCTGTGAAAAAGGGCCATGGATGATCCGTGGCCCTTGGATGGACTAATATTTGGCCCGGGCAGAGGCCTTTTCTGGCGGTTCTGGACAACCGTGGGTCCGACCGACTCGACACTGGGTACTGCACTCCCTGTGGGGGTGTGGAACGTGCGTGTCGAATTTGAAGTTGGTTCTCCAGTTACGTGCATTACAGACGTACACACAGACAGACAGACAGAGATCTGGTGCATTTATAGATAGGTGTTCTGTATTGGTCATGGACTTATTGTCTCCACCAGGCCGAAGGCATGGGGAGAGAGTATGTTTTGCACTCCGTCCGTGTGTCTGTCCGTCCGTCCGTGTGTCCGTCCGTCCGTGTGTGAACAGCTAATCTCTGGCACCGTTGGCTTGATCGCATCCATACTCTGCACACACACCCCCTGGATGCCAGAGCTGAACCTCTGCTCCAAGTTTTCACATTGGCCTGTTATAGCGCCACCAGGAGACCGCTTTGTGCAAAACAAATGTTTTGACAGTACACCTACAGATTTTGTCCAAACATTACGCAAATTGGTACACAGTCTCTCTAGAGCCATTCAACGAAACGGGTCTTTCAGATTTTTCAGACTCCATCCTGATTGGCTACAATTGGCTTCCAAAGTTCGCAGGAGTGCTCCGTTTCAAACAAAATGCTGCAAATCATGAACACATCGTGTGATTTCTGTGAAATTTTGCACGCACATTCCCACTAGGCCGAGGAAGAAATGCCACTTGAATATTTTCAACTCAGCCTCATGGTGGCGCTATAACTGGCCGATTTGTGTTAAACCATGTATGCACACTCCCTAGAGGCCAAGGAAAAACCTTTGCCTGGAATTTTTCACATCTGCTCTTTATAGCGCCACCAGGAGGCCGACATATGTAAAACACATTTTCTAATATTACTCCTTCAGATTTTATCCAGATTTCACGCAAATCAGTACACATGCTCTCCATAGTCATGTGATCATGTGATTTGTTTGATTTCTCATAATTATCCATCCTGATTGGCTACGATTGACATCTAAAGTTTTCAGGAGTAGCTTGTTTTGTACCCGTGTTGTACAAATCGCCACAACTCCTCAACGCAGCGTCCGATTGCGGTGAAACTGTGCATGCCTATTCCCACTACTAGGCTGAGGAAGAAATGCCACTTGACAGTTTTCAAATCAGCCTCATGGTGGCGCTACAACAGGCCAAGTCATGTCACACACACACACACACACACACACACACACACACACACACACACACACACACACACACACACACACACACACACAAAACCCAAATAAACATGTTTATATTACTCCTAAACATTTTTCCAAACATCACACACACTCCTATCCTCCTGGTGGAGACCTGTGCCCAGAAGGGCACTTTTTCTAGTTAAAGTGCATTTAAGTATGTTCTGTATTGGTCTTGTGTTTCTGTTCTGTTGGTTTTGGTTTGCTGTTATTGCCTTGCCTTTGTCCATCTTATTTTGTAGTATTGTTCTGTGCCTTCCTGCCTCCCTGCCTCCCCTTGTTTGGTGTTTCCTGTTCTGTCTTGCCTACCTAATTATTGTTGCCTTTAGTCACCTGTGTGTATGCCTGTTAGCCTATCCTGTGTTTGATTGTATTTTGAGTTCACCTGTGTCCTGTTACCCCTGTCTATTTAAGGCTTGTGTTTGCTGTGTGTTCTTGTTGGTCCATAGCACTATGTCAAGTCAGCTAGTGTATTATTCTGAAAGCCTTGTTTCTGCCTATGTGGAAGAACCTTGGCTAGTTTACCTTGGTCTCCTTGGCTCGCAGTGTGTTATTTTCAGCATGCAACCGTCTAAAATCAGCCATTACGGCGCCATCAAGGCCTGACAAAATGCATTTTAATGATTCAATCAACTGTAGATTTCGTCGACTAAAATCTTGTGATATTTAGTGGACTAAAACTAGACTAACAATCAACATTCCAGGTGACTAAAATATGACTAAAACTAAAATTTCATTCCAAAGACTATGACTAAACTAAAATCAAAATGTGCTGTCAAAATCAACACTAGCGGCATGGAATGGTGCCTACTAGCTACTACACGGGATCTCTGCTTTTCAGCCACATAATGCTGCTGGCAAAACTGAATGCTGAACTGCATTCAAGTGTGACCGTTTCATTGAATCTTTTTTTCTTTTTTCTTTTTTTCATGTCCTGTGAAAGCAGGGAAGCATAGCTTCAAATTGACATTGGTTGCTCAGTTTGACCCACCAGTTTTGGAGATATGGCTTATAGAGTAATGTCTTGCAGAAAACAAGTTGAGAAAACAGGCTTGAAAGGTTCTCTTCTGTGGACTCTTAACATTACACAGATGTTTAAGCATTTATTTCATATTTACATGTCGATTTCAGCTCTGACATTAATTTCAAACATGCTCTAGTATGTGAAGAGTCTGCCTGTGCTATTAACTCATTTTTGATAAAAAGAAAATCACTTTTTTTAATATTGTGGTGGAAAGTAACTAAGTACATTTACTGTACTGTAAGTACTGTACTTAAGTACAATGTTGAGGTGTACTCTACTATTTTCAATTTACAATACTTACTCCACTACATCTCAGAGGCAAATATTGTACTTTTACTCTTTAGTTACTATAGTTAGTTAGTAGATTTTGATTACTATTACAAAACAAACAGTAACCACTTCAGCCAAATATAGCCAAATAGACAATGTGTCGCGACGCATTGTGAGCTTGTAGATCGGCTATTTTCAAAGGATTATACATACATATATATTTGAAAACGTCAAATGAGACATTCTGCATAATGACTACTTTTACTTACTTTTAGTTACTTTAAGTACATCTTGATGCCAATACTTTTGTACTTTCTTTTACTCAGTTGCTTCAGTAAAACAATGGAGTACTTTTTCCACCACTGAGTATTACTATACTTAAGTAGGGTCAAAGATTTGAGGACTTCTTCCACTGTCGGCCACATATATGGGTATTTACCAGCAAGGCCATCACCCCACTGCTCAGGTCTCTGACCTCTGGTCCTGCTCACACAGCATGGTGGTTTTGGGTCCAGTCTCGGAGTCGCTGACCTTGGCCTGCAGGCTGAGTTTCAATCAGCGGGTTCACAAAGGTCTTTCAGATACACACACTTGCACGGATGGACGAACACACACACACACGCACACACACACCCTGACCAGTCACGTATTCTTCCTCCCCCATAATGAGTTGACAGTCTCAAGCGAGGTAAAACTTTAGGCCAGGGGTAGGCAACCTGCTGCAGTGCTCAGAGCCGCATGTGGCTCTTAGGCCCTCTCCCGTGGCTCCCAGTTGCTAGGGCAAAGAAGTATGAAAAGGAATAAGAGGTTATTTTAAGCATTTGCGAAATATTTCGCTTATGGGAGGTTTCCTACTGGCAAACCGAGCTGCAGAACTTCATTTATGAACTCCCACAGGGATCAAAAGGTCCCTGTGGGTTTAAGAGATGTGACGTCTGCAGGCGCTGTGCCCCCGGGGTATAGAAGGCGCGCCTACGTCACTAGCTCTCATTCTACTTTTCTCTGCCAATAGAGAACTGCAAGACTTCTGAACTCGAGTGCGTTTGAATGTTTTAGCTTCACAAGCCGGACAAGAGAAACCAGTTTTCTTGAGTACCGTGAGGTTCAAAGCTTCTTGAATAATTACACGTATTTATACGCTATTTAACAGCCTTTTCTCGGTGCTAGCCGAGATTTCCCGCTGTTAGCCTAGCCAAACTAGCGTTAGCCTCGAGCGACACACTAGCTTTGCCTAAGATACAGTTAGCCAGCTAGCCAAACTTGTTTGCGCGGCATTTCCTAAACGCTTAGCTTTACTCGTTAGCTTCAGCTAGCTTTAGCTTACACCGGGCTGCCGGTGTAGCTTAGCCTTTCTTCTTCGGAAGGAAGATGGTTTACCCCCGTACGAAGGCTGCTTCGGCGAGGAGGGAAGCCACAGGAGGAGCGGAGCGGACGACCCGGTGTTGCCCCGGATGTGGTAACACCATGTCGAAGGACGACGGACACGCTGTGCGGCCCAAGGAGGGCATTGTGGCTTGACTCCGGCGCTGTATCAACTTCTACGATAAGCTACGCGATACAGACCGACAACCCCCTCCTCCTCCTCCTCTTCGAGACCCCTGGCCCTCCAAAGTGTTCACCGGTGAGGGACCAAGGGACGCTCCAAGGAAGAAGCTGGACTACCCGCCGCTAACACGCGGCGCCCCAGCCTCTTCGACAGCTACAACCGGACAGGAGCGGCCTGTTCCAGCACCGTGGAGCCGCGCTCATGCTACGGTCTCCAGCTCCCAGGCCTCCATAGTCAGGGCTACCGACTACGAGGTTTGTGGAGCAAGGCCTAAAGCTACAGCTAGGCCTCGCTACCTGGCCCCGCCGGCTTCTCTCCCCGCAGAGGCTCCGCCACGTGAGGAGGATAGGCCCCGGTCTGGGGACCGAAGCCCTCCGATACCAGCACCGAGACACAGGTAGACAGGTAGGCGTTCTACAGTGTCCAGCGCCATGGAGGAGCGCCTCGACCCATCTCCACAGAGGAGCTATCGCTCTGACCGGGACAAGAGGAAGGCGAGTTCTCTGATGAGGAGCTCCCTTCACGCCAGTATCGCCATGAGGACTACCACGTTCTTGATGAAGTGAACGTCTTATGACGATGAGGGTGACGAGAGAGACTACGAGGAGTATGACGTTAATCCACGTGTCACTTTCCATTAAGACGACGTCGACATGGACGTGGACTCTCAGGGGCCACAGGTGGGTGCACCTGTCGCCCCCCCCCACCCCAGCAGGACGAGCCTGCTGTTCCTGTGGTGTTAATGAGGGACGACTCCCCCATTCTGGACATCTACAGGAAGGGAGCCATACGCTGCCAGCTAGAGTGGCCAACATGCACCACCAAGGCACGTGCATGGCTGGGGATGTCTCTGGACCAACTCCCCCCCCCACCCCCGAAGAAGCAGAAGCTTCCTCAGGCCCCGGAGTTCATGGACACCATGCTCCACCCCTGGAAGAACCCCTCTGTGAGCGCGGAGTTTCAACACCGCACCACAAAAGCGGTCCCCGACATGGTGGACATTGGCAAGATGGGCCTCCTCGCTATGCCCACCATGATGGACAGGGCGATGGCCTCCTACCTAGCCAACCCACAGGCTCCCAGGGTCATCCCGCTGGAGAGGGAACCAGCCTTCACCAGCACCATCGACAAGGAGGCCTCTAAGCTCAACAAGTGGCTCCATGCCCACATGAGCTTCATAGCCAAGGCCACCAACGCCATTGCCATCCTGCAGGGCTCTGTCAAGGCTCTCCTCCTGGAGATGAAGGACTCGTCCACTCCAGCTCAGCTGGCAGAGCTACGCCGCCTCAACCATGAGATGGCAGCCCTCCAGTGTGAGATCGCGGAACACACCAGTGAGTCACTGGTGTGCTCCGTGCTGCAAGAGAGATGGAGGTGGGTTAACCCTCCTCTCTCTGATGCCATCAAGAAGGAGATGGTGGGCAAGGACATCTCTCATGAGGGCCTCTTCCACGGGGTCCTGGAGAGTATGTCCATCTCCATTCAGCAGGCCGAATCCTCCT
Source organism: Electrona antarctica (assembly GCF_951216825.1). Classification (NCBI taxonomy): domain Eukaryota; kingdom Metazoa; phylum Chordata; class Actinopteri; order Myctophiformes; family Myctophidae; genus Electrona; species Electrona antarctica. Next base: position 5,799,562 of record NC_136790.1, on the reverse strand, counting down.
CTAAGACGATGAAGGCCCTCGAGCCACTGGCTGTCCAGGCACCTCCTAAAAACCCCAGGGGAAGGAAGGCACCCTGGAAACCCAAGGCAGGTGAGAAGGGCCCACCCAGGGCCCCTGACCGTAGCAGGGACAGACAGCAGCAGCGCCCGCATCCCAAGCCGGATCGCCGCCGCTCTCCTCCTCCCTACAAAGCCAGCACTTCCAGAGGCCGAGGCGCAGGGAAGCGGACGTGACACCCCCGGCCGGGTTCAGAGGGGGGCCTCGGCCGAGCCCCCCCATGTTCAGAGACCAGCGCAGGAGGTAGAGACCAGCGCAGGAGGTAGTGGTCACGGACCTCACCTCCGGGCCGGCGCCCAAGCGCTTGCAGAGGGAAGTACATGCAACTGTTGCCTCTGTACTCTCCCTCCCAAAAAAATGTAATGTGCAATTCACAAAGTGTACCTGTTTTTGTACCAATAAAGTTGACAAAAAACAAAAAAACACGAAAAACAACAAAACCATCTCTGAAGGGCATAAGCCCACCCATGGGAGACATAACCCATACTGGGACAGCACAGGCTGTCTCAGGCAAGAGCCGTCACGCCATCCCTCCCCGCCCAGCCATTGCTAGGAGTCGTCAGAGGGAATTCCCTATCGAGTCATCTGTCACAGTGGCGGAAGCACAGGGCCCGTGGATCATCCGTACAATAGCTACAGGATACAGACTCCAATTCGCCTCGAAACCGCCCACGTTCGAGAAAGTAATATTCTCCCGAGCGAAAGGGCGGGAAGCGGACATTTTGCAGCAGGAGATTTTTTCACTGCTGCAGAAGGGCGCTATATCAGTGGTACCCCCTCACCAGTCACTCAACGGGTTTTATTCTCGTTATTTCCTGGTGAAAAAGAAAGGGGGCGGGCTTCGTCCTATACTGGATTTGAGAGCCCTGAATCGTCATCTAAGAACATTCCGTTTGAAGATGCTGACTCCGCCAGTCCTAATGCGCTCAGTCCGCATGAACGACTGGTTCACGTCAATAGATCTGCAGGATGCATATTTCCACGTTCCAATTTACCCCCCCCACAGAAATTTTCTGCGGTTCGGGTTCAAAGGGAAAGTGTACGAGTACACGGTTCTTCCCTTCGGAATGTCATTGAGTCCGAGGGTTTTTGTCAAATGCACAGCGGCGGCTATCGCCCCACTGCGACAACAGGGTCTTCGTCTAGCCACATATATAGACGACTGGATCCTAATGACAAACTCTCCACAAGAGGCTCGGTTGCACACACTTCAAGTGCTCAACCACCTCTGCTCACTAGGGTTCCAAATAAACCTAGAAAAGAGCATGCTGACGCCGACTCAGTCTATAGACTTTATCGGAATAAGGCTGGATTCAGTTTCTTTCACAGCTCGCCTGAGCATGGAAAGAATGGAAACAACATTACAGTGCGTGGCATCGTTCCAGAAGGGACGTTCGATTCCCTTCCTCACGTGCCTTCGGATGGTGGGGCTTATGGCCTCAGCAGTCCATTTAATCCGCCTGGCCAGATTACACATGAGACTATTCCAGCGATGGATGAGCTCTATACGTATACCTATGTACCGTCGCCGCCAAAAAGTGATAGTGACGTCACAATGCGTACTAGCCCTTCAATGGTGGGCGAACAGACGGACTCTCTCAGAGGGCGTCCCTATGGGGAGACCTCTGACGAGGAAGGTGGTCACCACGGACGCATGCATGTCCGGATGGGGAGCCACACTGGAAGGCTATACAGCCAGAGGGATATGGGAGGGACCTTTACGATCCCACCACATCAATTATCTGGAACTGATGGCGGTCTTCCTCGCACTAAAGCACTTCAAACCGCGCATTCAAGGTTGGCATGTCCTAGTCCGGACGGACAACACGACAGCTATGTGCTATATCAACAGACAAGGCGGACTCAGGTCCCCTCGTCTTCATCAGCTAGCACGCAGACTCATATTATGGTGCGACACACACATTCTATCAGTTACAGCGTGCCACGTCCCCGGTCTTCTGAACACAGGAGCAGACCTGCTGTCCAGAGGACCCCTCCGTTACGCAGACTGGTCCCTACACCCTCAGGTGGTAGCCCAGATCTGGAGCAGGTTCGGGACACCCGAGGTGGATCTCTTTGCCTCAGAGGAGAACACGAAGTGCCCTCTCTTCTTCTCCATGAGAGAACCATCGCCGCTGGGACTAGACGCTCTGTCACACCGGTGGTCCAAGACGCTACTCTACGCCTTCCCCCCCCCTAACCCTGATTCTCCCCACTCTAGACAGAGTGAGGACTCAGGGTCTGAAGGTGCTATTAATAGCCCTGTCCTGGGGGGTATGGAGGTCAGAAATAGCCCCTCTTCTCTTCGATCATCCATGGCAGATTCCTCTACAAGCGGATCTCCTCACGCAAGCGAAAGGGGAGATCTTCCACCCTCACCCCAGAGACCTAGACCTGTGGGTCTGGCCCGTGAGAGGGTGATGTTGACAGCAGCAGGCCTTCCCCCGAACGTGGTGGCAACGATCCAGAAGGCCAGAGCCCAGTCAACAAGTAACCGTTACGACACGGCCTGGCGCATATTCGAGCAGTGGTGCTCGGATCGACCAGACCACGTAATTCCCTATCAGGCCTCAGTAGTGCACATACTGACGTTCCTTCAGGACTTCCTAGACAGAGGCCTAGGCCTCTCGTCGGTTAAGACCCACCTAGCAGCCATCTCAGCATGCCACGTGGGCATAAACGACCAGACGGTGTGGAAACACCATCTAGTCAAACTATTCATGAAGGGCGTCCGTAGAGAACACAGGGTTGTTAAATCCCTGGTTCCCTCTTGGGACTTGTCCCTGGTTCTGGAGGCCCTAACCACGGCACCTTTCGAACCACTACAGGCAGCAAACCTGAAGTGTTTAACACTCAAAACTGCCCTCCTAGTTGCTTTGACAACTGCAAAGAGAGTAAGTGACCTACATGCACTCTCGATCTCTCCAGAGTGCATGAGGTTCGATGACAGGTCAACAAAGGTCACCATCAAGGCGAACCCGGCCTTCATTCCCAAGAATGCCCTCTCGGTGTGTCTACCAGTAGACCTACAAGCTTTCCATCACCCTACTTTCATCTCCGATGAAGACAGGAGGCTGAACTGCCTCTGTCCAGTAAGAGTGCTTCGCACTTATGTGGACAGAACGAGTCCCTTCAGGAAAGGGAACCAGCTGTTTGTGTCTTGGGGTACCAAGACCAAAGGGAAGCCTGTTACAACAGTCACTATCTCCAACTGGATAGTGGACGCCATCCGTCTGGCCTACACTAGCCAAGGAAAGGAGCCCCCACAAACGCTGAGGGCCCATTCCACACGAGGTATGGCAGCATCGTGGGCACTCTATAAGGGGGTGTCGATCCAGGAAGTCTGCACTGCAGCAAGCTGGTCTACACCCTCGACGTTCGCCACATACTACAACTTAGATGTGGCAACGCCCTCTCTGGCACATGCAGTCCTAGGAGCGGCTTCTCTATAAAGAGGCCCACTCCGGCCCTCTGTGCCATGAGATGCACAGGCGACACTCTGAGTTAACCTGTACATCTCCCCAGGGACTGGGCAAATGACCATTGAAGTCATTCAGCCCACCCTTTACCTCCGGTCCTAACATTCACTCGTTGGTTCAGGATTCGGGAGTTCATAAGGTCCCATAAGAGTTCATAAGGTCCCATAAGCGAAATATTTTGCGAATGCTCACTTAAAATAACATTAAGGTTACTTTAGTAACCATGGTTATTTAAGTAAGTGAGCGAAATATTTTGCGGAACACCCTTCTGTCTTGCTATTGGCAGGAGAGAAAAGTTCCGAATGAGAGCTAGTGACGTAGGCGCGCCTTCTATACCCCCGGGGCACAGCGCCTGACGTCACATCTCTTAAACCCACAGGGACCTTTTGATCCCTGTGGGAGTTCATAAATGAAGTTCTGCAGCTCGGTTTGCCAGTAGGAAACCTCCCATAAGCGAAATATTTCGCTCACTTACTTAAATAACCATGGTTACTAAAGTAACCTTAATGTTTTCTTTTTTTTTTTTTACATTTTAATCATAATGTATTATTGTAGACAATATGCATAAAGTTATTCTTTCATTTTGATATTGCAAAACAACACCAAACTAGAAAAAGTGCCCTTCTGGGCACAGGTCTCCACCAGGAGGATAGGACTGTGTGAGATGTTTGGCAAAATGTTTAGGATTAATATAAACATGTTTTTGAGGCATTTTGTTCCAAAAATGTGTTTTGCAAAAATAAACCTGTTGGTGGCGCTATAACAGGCCACGATGTGTAACGATATGTGAGATTTTTGGACAGAATCTGGAGGAGTAATATCAAAAAATGTGTTTTACAAAAGTTGGCCTCCTGGTGGCGCTATAAAAGGCAGATGCGGAAAATGCAGGTCAACGGTTTGTCCTTGGCCTCTAGGGAGTGTGCATGCAACGTTTCACGCCGATCGGTGCAGTTTTAGGTAAACAATGTGAAAAGCTGCCTCATGGTGGCGCTATAACAGGCCGTCCTGGAAAATGCGGGGCAGAGGTTCATCGTTGGCATCCAGGGAGTGTGTGTGCAAAGTTTGGCATCGACCGGGTTAACGGTGCCGGAGATTAGCTGGTAACGGACGGACGGAAGGACGGACACACACACACGGACACACGGACGGAGTGCAAAACATACTCTCTCCCCATGCCTTCGGCCTGGTGGAGACAATAAAGAATGTATTAATGCTAAGACATCTTTGTTTGTTTTCACCACCATTGCTGCTGGCTTGCTGGTATACTTGAGAACTTGCTTTGAGAAATTAGCAAATAATAAAATGTAATATTGAAAGACCAGAAAAATCACATAATTAAAGTTTGCTTAATTAAAGCAAACATATTTTGCGGCTCCAGATAGAATTGTAATACTTTTTGGGGCCAAAAATGTCTCTTTTGATAAACAAGGTTGCCTACCCCTGCTTTAGGCCAGGGGTTCTCAACCTGGGGGTCGCGACACCTCGGGGGGGGGGGGGGGGTCCAACATTTATTTTGGGGGTCCATAAATATTTTTTTATTTTTGCAACTGAATGGCTGGAAAATGGAAATTTAGAGTTTACATAGTACACATAGTGCATGTAATAACTTTCCTTAATGATTATATCTGGTTTCAGTATTTATTTATGACGTATTTTCTCTATTATTACGTTTATTGTAGCTGTCAATTTGTATTGGTGGTGGGGAAGGGAGCGGGGCGGGGGTCGCGAGACATGGCCAAAGCATATTCGGGGTTCCCCAGCCAAAAACGTTGAGAACCCCCTGCTTTAGGCCATACCATATACCATATACCTGTTCGTCTGTCTCTGCCCCTCTCTCTTCTCCTTCCACACCACAGGGAGCACAGTGGGGGCATGATTCACATCGCCACTCTGGCAGTTATAGTAGCAGTCATGGCTGAGGAAATTTTAAATGAGAAAAGAAAAAGACAGTCAAACAGGTCAAATGGAATTATTTTGAAAGGATTAAAAATAAGTACATTATTGTTGTTGTCTTTGTTTGGTCCTGTCCTGTTCACCTGGCTTTTAGATGTTGGCACCAAAGGCACTTTATGATAGGAGGAAGGAAGGCACTGGAGCAACTCAGACAGTTTAAGCTTTTTTAATCAGCAGGGTACAAGTAAAAAATGGCAACGTTTCGATTTATGATACATTTGTTTAGTTTTTTTCCCCCTTCTTTTCTTTTGTCAGCCACTGGGTAATGGAGAGATGGTCTTTTATTCCTTGTCTGCACCTCTAGCAATTGCCAATCGCCCACTCTCATACGCACACATAAGCTTAAACAAAGTTTGAATATTCTACCCAAGCAATTCCAACTTTGGAAATTAACTTTGACCCGAGGGCGTGCTGGTGGCTTAAAGATAATCACATCATCGGTAGGACCCTGACCTGTTTGTGCATCACTACGCTTCTGTTAGCTGAAAGGCAGTCAATCGGCAATTGTTGTCTGGCCTTTTGTTGGAATGTGAATAGAACCTTATTGATTGGAGGCAAAATGTTTTAATGTTGTAGATGAGATTCCTGGATTGCTAAGTAATGGGAAGATGGAAGCCCATTTCAATCCATTTTCACGTCAAGTCCCAAATTGAAAATCTTTACACACATAATTAAGGCTCATCTGAGAAGAATGCTGAAACTTTTAAATGTGTGTTTTTTGCAGGCATGCTGCCCTGTGTGTGTGTGTGTGTGTGTGTGTGTGTGTGTGTGTGTGTGTGTGTGTGTGTGTGTGTGTGTGTGTGTGTGCGTGTGCGTGCAAATATATGATGCTCCTTGAATTGAGATAAGTCTGGGTAACAATGTAATGAATATAAAATAGACAGTGTTATCGATATTTGATCCAACTAAATCAGAATGAAGCCGCTGTAATTGTAGCATTATTTCACCTACAGTACTCTGTAGGGTTAAGGTTAGGGTTAATAATAAAATAACATGTCCATTGCATGTGGTTAGTCCTTTTGGGTCTTTTTTAACAATGAGCTAAATGGCTACAGGTATGCCTTGTTCAGTATCTGGGTTACTGTACATTGATTATTTCACTAGCTGTCTGTGGGAGCATCACAGCAGACAGTATGAATCTTTCTCCTGCCATGATGCAATTTCTATTGACCATTCTCACCGCTGTGTACTGTGTATTCTATACTGTATGTAGTACTCTCATCTTTAAACACAGCCTCCTTGACTCTTTATGCATAATACATAAGTGGTTGGAAAGGAAAGCCCCAGTGTACTGAGCATTCTGAGCATGAACACTGGAGATTCATGTGGGAAGAGGTGAGTTGCAGACTACTTTGCTGCATCAGTGGAGATGGATAGGGCAGACTATCGACAACAACCCTGAACCTCATGCAGTTCCTCTAAGGTTATCACTTCATTACAAAATACATCCCATTGATTATTACTGGTCTGTTGAGGTGTCTGAATCGGTATGTATTTTTGAGGGGCGCTAGACCCTAAACAGCTATAGTGTAGATTCTGTCTGAACACAAACATGAAATGCCATTGACAATGAATGGAGAATTTACATCATACTGTATGTGTCTGAGCAAATCGGCTGGGTATGTATGTCGGTGGCACCCCTTGGCCTATAAGGGACCACCATTCTCTCTGATGATGTACAATGATTAGAGCGCCCCTCACTTCACACAGGTGTGATTTTTTTTTTTACATTATGTACTATCAACTACTGGCAAAGATGAATACTGTGCAAACACAGAAAACTAATAGCTAGTCTAAAATCTCCTCCATTTTATACACCTCATTTGTTTGTCTCCACTTTTGTTGGCTGTGCTGAGAAACACTATTACCACACACACATTCCTCATTCTTTTTTTTAAACCATTGTGTGTATTTATCTGTGTCTCCAGTGCATGTGAAAGCAGGGACCTGTGAGGTGATTGCCGCCCACCGCTGCTGTAACAAGAACAAGATCGAAGAGCGATCCCAGACTGTCAAATGTTCCTGTTTCCCCGGACAGGTGGCGGGGACGACAAGAGCTGCTCCGTCCTGCGTTGACGGTAGACTTTGACTATGATTTATTCTTTATTCTTTTTTTTTTTCAAAAGTGAAATTATTTGTATATATATATATTTAGAGAACTTACTGCATGAACTCTTGCATAACATTGTGTGTGACATGCTTCTGGGACCTATTTCAGTTGTTTCAGTTGTGTAATTACTTGGCTATGAGCCAAGCAAAGTTTATATTCGGGGGCCTCCCGAATTCCAAACTCCTACAGGGCTTAATTCTCAGGGGCCATATATAATCTTTTAAATCGAATTGGATTGTCAGTCCATCCATCTAGTCCCTTTGTCTGCAGTTGACTACGAGACGATTGGTCCTTGTGTTCAGCGGAGCAGATCGAGGGGGGGGGGCAGGTCATTTAATATCATGTCAACAGTGGCCTCTGTTACAGGTGAATCGATTCCTCCTCTCCACCTTTCTACAATAATGGCCCAGACAAGGAGCTTCCTCCATTTTGACAGTCCCCCGCGCCACGCTGTAGAAATGTCAAGGGAAGTCGTATATCGCCCGTAGGCCTCCTCAGAGCAAGTTAAGACCTTGACTCTCCAACCTCTGCTGTTCGCTTTATTGCCCCTCCTACACGCGCGCACGTGCACACGCACACGCACGCACACACACACACACACACACACACACACACACACACACACACACACACACACACACACGCACACACACACACACACACACACACACACACCCTACTTGTGAGCTGCAGCTCACACTGCTCGTAACAGTTATGAGCTTGACATTGACCCACACCCTGTAATTCACTCACTGCAAATACACGGGGACAGGAGTGACGGATCTCCACTGTCAGCAGGTCATCAAAAGAACCGCCTCTCTACTCTCCCTGACATGTTAATATAGATAAAAGCTCTTTTATTTCATGAGTTCTCTTTCTTTAGTTGATGCACCTATAGTTGCAAAAAAGGACCTCGTGTTCATCTCTCGTTCCTCTTTGTCCGTCTTCCCCTTTCCGTCTCTTTTTTTTAGGGGCGCTATAGCCCCTCCTATGTCCAGCTTTGAGGGTCCATGTAAACACAAACATTGAAGACAAATTAAAAGTGTGTAAACACAAACATTGAAGACAAAAGTGAGGACGCAAATTCTGATTGGCCGGAATGACATTTTGTTATGATTTGATTGGTTGAGCACGGAATGTGATGTATGATGGTGTATGATGATAACGCCAGGGCTCCACCGGACGCGTTGCGTCTCCGTCGCGTCGCGTCAAAAAACGCACCGGTTCAATTTTAATGCACGCGTCGCGTCTCCGTCAACGCGGGCAGTGGAGCCACCCTTCATTGATTAAAAAGGGAACATTCCCTGACGGTGACGGAGACGCGACGCTGACGCGCCCGGTGGAGCCCGGCCGTAAGAGCGCCCCTCACTTCACCAGGGCGTAGGAAAGCTTCAAAGCTGGGCATAGGAGGGGATAATGCCCCTGCTATGCCCAGCTTCGAGTGTTTGTGTAAACGCAAACATTGTGTAAACATGAACATTGAAGACAAAAGTGTGTAAACACAAACATTGAAGACAAAAGTGAGGACGCAAATTGCGATTGGCCGGCGTGATTGAGTGGGAGATGTGCCATTGGTTGAGAATGCGATGATGTATGATGACATGTGATGATAAGAGCGCCCCTCACTTTTTTATTTGTCACCACAGCATCCATAGTGGCGCAGAAGTGGTGGTGCCAGATGCATCCCTGCATGGATGGAGAAGAGTGTAAAGTGTTGCCAGATCTTAAAGGATGGAGCTGCAGTACGGGAAACAAAGTAAAGACAACCAAGGTGCGTGATATAAGCCAGTGGTTCTCAAACTCTTTCATGTCAAGGACCCCTAAATCGACATTTATCACCCTGCGGACCCCCATATGAAATAATATGCCAGGGACCCCCATAAGAGAAGATTTTTATTACGGTTCTAGCAGTGATTCTCAACCATTTTCATTTCAAGGACCCCCAGTTGGACATGCATTGGGCTACGGACCCCCCATTTAATGGCATGTCTATCTCTGGGACAACAATTTATATCATAAAATCAATGTTAATTTAACTCTGAGAGTGTACAAATGGAATTTCAAATGGCTGAAATGTATATAGTGGTTAATCTATAGTAACTAGTAACTAAAGTTTTCAAATAATTGTAGTGGAGTAAAAGTATTGGAAATTGGAAATACTCAAGTAAAGTACAAATACCTCAAAATTGTCAGTACAGTACTTAAGTAAATGTACTTGGTTACTGGTACTTTCCACCACTGCTCATTATACACACAGTAGAGAGTGTCTTTAAATGTTGTTGTTTTTGTGGCTTTCGCCTTTATTTTATATTTTTTATGGAGGGACAGACAGTAGGCTGACAGGAAATGGGGCGAGAGATGGGGCGTGACATGCAGTAAAGGCCGTCGGGATCGGGAGTCGAACCTGCGGCACACTGCCAGACTGGGTTACCAGCCAAGGTGCCTGGACCGCTGAGCCACGGCCCAGGCCTAGAGAGTGTCTTTGACACTGCGTTGGGAGTGCACTGTCGAGAATGGACGCTCTCTCTCCGCTCCGTATGCTGTTTTGGATTAAAGTACACACCGAGGGGCGTGTACTGCGTTAGGAAAAGAGAAGGGAAGCCGCACACTCATATGCTCCAAAGGATAAATGTATTGACGACATTTCGAGCCAAGGCTCTTCATCTGGTCAAAACTCAAGATGTCAGTGATCCACCCACTTAAATAGGCACCCACGGGTCACTTAAATAGACACCCACGGGTCACGTTACTAGTGTGGGTGGAACCAACACAACATGGTCATTAGATCAATTAATGAAATATCATTAAATATAGTGTTACACATTTCTCTCTCCGCTCCGTATGCTGCTTTGGATTAAAGTAAACACTGAGTGGCGTGTACTGCGTTAGCACATCAAACGCAACCAGAAGGCAGAATGTTCAGCCGCGTGATTACTCATGAATATATATATATATATATATATATAACAGCTGTGTTGTTTCAAATAAAGCAAAGTCCTAAGGTGGAGGAAGCATGTGTCGGAACAGAACAGCAGTCATAACGTGTCATAACAGAAGAAATAGAAATGACAACATGGAAAATGACATCGATTTTGTTTACGTAGGATTTTATTCTCTAGCAATACGACGTATTGAATATGTTCTTCAGGAGAAAAAAATATGAATACATGGAGAGTGAGGTACCATGAACATAATAGCAGCATCTCGTAGACAGTGCTAGCATAATGGAACCCGAACCAACACTCTGGTTCTATCTGCCCCACTTTGTTTTGGGCGGTAGGATGAGAGAGCTTGCCTTTGGGTTAGGGTTCTAGCTTCGGAAAATACATTTGAGTGGTCTCGGGTGCTACCTCAAAAGTGCCGATGAGAAAACAAAGCAAAGAGGCATTAAGCAAAGGGCCATAGGAAGAAAGGCAAAGAAAGAGAACAACAAACAAACATGCCGCCAGGAAGCTGAGCGTCACCAATTGGTACTACTGTAGCGGCTCTAAAACGGGGAGGAAGAATCCATCCTGTCGTGCTTCCCAGAGATTAATCGAGGTTATCCACTCCTGCAGGTTTCAGGGTTGGGTAGACCTGTGGCCGCTGGAAGGTAGGGTAGGGGCGGAAGCGTGGGTGGTGGGTATAAGGAGGGGGGGGGGGGCCCGGAGGTGACACAGTGGGCCCTGAGCCATCCATCACGGCTTCGTGTTTGACTCACCAAACGCCTGTACTTGAGCTGCCTCCTCCATTATCCCATTCAGGCCTGACGTCGAAATAAAAAAAATGTTCGCTCTGAAAGAATATATATTCAAAGATTTGTGCCGCATTTTTACGATTTTTCAAAAATAGCAGATCTACAAGTTCATAGCGCGCCACTCGGTGGCGCGCTATGAGCTTGTAGATCTGCTATTTTTCAATAGCTAAAGTATAACATAAGGGGTTCCCGCCCAAAATGGGTTTAAAGCTATAATATGACACACATGCGTCCTCAGGTCTAAATGGGTTATTCATGGCTACGGGAGGCCTGGACGAAGGCAGAGCTTTTTATTTTAGCCGGGTTAATAATTCATGCACCCTCTCTCACACGGCCCCCAGGAAGAGGAAAGAGAGGGAGAACGCGGGCAGGGGGTGCCAGGTGGCTAGTACTGTAGAACCCGTCAGAAGAACCTCTGCTCCTTCTTCTTCTTACTTATTTATTTTATTCAAGTCTCCGCGGGGGTTCCCGCCATGATCGCTGCACTGCCGGCCTCCCGCTGAGAGGCTAGAAAGAGAGGGTCAGTGTTGCATGCCAGAAGGGCTCTGTGTCGTGCCTTCATCATTAACATCGACCTGAGGAACACGTTGCAGCAGTGAGGATGACTGGGAGGGTCAAGAGCTTGCATCCACCTGGCCTTCAGTGGCATTAGTATCATTTTGTTTTTAACACGACACAGAGTCTAATACAGCGGGGCTTCCCTGTTCAACTGAAAAGGCTAAATTAATTGTCAGTCATCTGGCTAATTCTGGCTTACATCCCGCTACTGTAGTAGCGAATACTGCACTGGAATAATTACTTTCCTTCATCCTTTTAAATTGGCCCACAAATGATATGCATAATATGTTGCAACAATGCATACCCATCACCTAACAGTATGATGCACTAACATGCTCATTGCTGAGTTGTGATTGGCCCAGCAGTGTGAGCTGAGCTGTGTGGCAGCATGAGCTCTGATTGATCTTTTTTTTAGTGACAACAGGGGTACAAAGATATAGAGATAGATACAGACAAACACTGTTCTAGATGTCTGGCCCCTTCGGAGCCACGCTGTACACACTGTATGGTGTAGAGAAATATTTATCAAAATGTACAGTGCCAGCAAAAATGAAACCATTCATTTCAAAATAATACCTGGTAGCGTTAGTCTTTGTGTTGTGAAACCATACAGTCTTTATTGAGGCTTTGTTTTCAAATAACTGATGTCGAATATTGGGAAAGGAACCTTCAGTTCCATACCATACCTGTTCAATAAATCCTTTCCAATATTTAGCCATGACACGGTTGACGAAGAATGATGGTGATTGTCTCACCTCCTGATAAAGTCACATCAATAAATCTCACTCTGAAACCCCCACAGCCTCCTCTCTGACAACTTCAACCCTACCCGCTTCTCCCCGCTGCCTCTGTCAAAGAGCAGCCAAAGTTTTATAGTAATAGTGTTGGTAATATCTGGAATTATAACCCAAACAGTTCACACCTTGCACCACGGCATCAATGGAAGGTACAAAGTAAAACCACCTAGGGATGCATGATATAATCGCTAGCATAATCAGAATCTGCCATAAGAATGCCATATCGGTATCGGATCGGTCTCAAAATAATCTGGTTTTCACCAGCAAAATAATTATGAAAAATGAACAAAATCATCAATGAGTTCAATACAAATCAAAAGTGTCTACTAATACCTCTGGTCAAGAACAAAAGCCAAATCAAATATGATGTAAAATCTACTTCTAAACTTTTCATTTTTCTACATTTAATTTGTGTACTCATCTCATTCAGTAGTCATTCAGCTTGGAAACTTGGAAAGGTACAGTACAGGTTATTTATTGATTGATTGAATACTTTATTAACAGGCTCTGGGCCTACCCCCTAGGGTCTAGGCTTGTTTCCATTGTGATCCTCTGTATAATATCGGAATCTTTCAAAATGTCACGGTGTGAGTCAGGTTTAGTGTAGGACCCAAATGCAGGATGAGAGGCAGAGGCAGGGAAAGTCAGGTTCAGTGGTTTATTGCAAAACAAAACAGGAGGAGCAGGCAAAATCAAAATCCAGGTACAGGCAAGGTCAAAGACGGTAGAGGCATCAGAACACTAGGCAGTAGGCACACAGGAATACAGGGAAAACTATAGGCCTACTGGGAAAACTAGGGGATGAAACATACAAGGAAACTGGTTACAAATACTCACAGGCAACATATAAACAACGAACCAGCAAGGAACTGAAAAAACAGGGGAATATAAATAGACAAGGACTAACTGGACAAGGTGAAATACAACTGACAAATCAACACAGGGATTGGCTGGGAGACTAACAAGACACAGATGGAGAAAACTAGACTAATCACAAAATAGACAAGGCAGGTACAAAACTACAGGGGCAGACAGGAAGGCACAACACAATACTACAAAAATAAAAAGGTACACAAGTGTAAAGTAAAACTCTTAACTAAAAACCCAGGAACATAAGAAAACACAGCAGAGAGACAGAACAGGTCACGGATCATGACACAAAATCGGTATCGGCAGACATGACCCTGTAAATAATCGGAGATCGGATGTCATAATCGTGCACCCTTATCCTCCACCGTCTACTAACTACCCAGCCAGCACGCCAACGTGGGTCCCATGTGGTTTAGAGGTGGGCTACCAATGTGGGAGCCAGGTGGGATAACCATATGGGACCCATATAGAAATGTCAGCGGGCACCAGATGGTTCTCACCTGGGTTGCCCATGTGGGTTTTAAGTGGGTGACACTATAGTTGAATATTGTTAATTGATAGCTGTCCGATGTGGATTTGTATTTTGACACACCTGCTGTATTCTGATAGACCATTATGCAAATAGTTCCGGAGTTCAAGGTATAGTACATGGCATAAGCTGTACCTTTCTGGTTCTGACAAAACTGGCTCTTGAACAAACATCTGCCACAAAAAGATATTTTTAAATTTTGTTCCAACACCAAGACTATGTACAGTAGCTCAAACAAGGACATAACCAAGCAGCATATGGCATGTCTACAGATTCTCCTGTTTCACCTGTGTAAATAAAATACCTTCAGACAAAAAAAGGAAACGCTTATGAGGAAAGATCTTAATACTTAAAGGGCTAAAAGATAACGGCTGATGTCCCTATCAATAATGGTGGTCGATAAGTGCCCTGAAAGCGGTGCTAAATCATTCTATCGGCCATTCATTTGTGTCTTATATGGTCCATTAAGACATGGCCTGAGGCTGGAATTGACCCTGCAATTTTTAGGGCATGCGTGACAATTCACCTCGTCCTCGATAACTCAATAACTTTGTTGGACCTGTCAGAAAGCATCAGACAGGACGCATGCAGCCAGGACAGTGAATGTACAGAGACTATACCTTCTTAACCACCTAAACCAATATGCTTTTTTATCAAGTAAAATAAACAGTGAAAATAGCCAAGCTGCGCATTGTGAGCTTATACACACACACACACACACACACACACACACACACACACACACACACACACACACACACACACACACACACACACACACACACACACACACACACACACACACACACACACACACACACACACAGATCATGGATTAATCATTATTGCAACAACAGCAGCAAATAAAACAAAACAAACACATTATGTAATGAGTGTTATATGGCATATTTATAGCATTAAACTCTCATGATGGTCACATTAGTAGAACAAAATGACTTTCAACCAGCTGTCTAAACAACATGTTAAATACCATGCTTAACATTAGTGGTCAAACAAAAATATATAAAGGGACACAGACAGACAGATGGGGTATTCTGACAAGTTGGTACAATGGCCATAACTGATCTGCTGAACGCATCTGTTCTGATTATATAAAAGTTTTTTTTTTTTTTTAAATAAATATTTGTACATTGAAAAACTGTGTACATGGTGACTATAACTATAATCTACCTGATCTTGAGGCCTACAAAATCGGGAAAAAATAAAAATAAAAATAAACGTTTTTTTTTTCTTCTTATCAACTAGTCAACTAGTACCAACAAGGTCGACTAGTGGATTTACTAGTCGACTAGTAAACTAGTCGACTAGTTGCTTAATGCCCTAATACACACACACACACACACACACACACACACACACACACACACACACACACACACACACACACACACACACACACACACACACACACACACACACACACTGGATTAATCATTATTGCAACAACAGCAGCAAATAAAACAAAACAAACACATTATGTAATGAGTGTTATATGGCATATTTATAGCATTAAACTCTCATGATGGTCACATTAGTAGAACAAACTACTATTAGTAGAACAAAGTACTTTCAACCAGCTGTCTAAACAACATGTTAAATACCATGCTTAACATTAGTGGTCAAACAAAAATATATAAAGGGACACAGGAAGACAGATACAGAGATCTTCTTATAGTATCCATAAAAGGGACACAGACAGACAGATGGGGTATTCTGACAGGTTGCTACAATGGCCATAACTGATCTGCTGAACGCATCTGTTCTGATTATATAAAAGGTTAAAAAAAGAGATAGAAAACATAACCAAGCTTAGATCATATTGCATCTACTGTATAATGAATACAGCAAATATTCATGATAACAACAATCAGCTCACCAATTTAACATGCAAAGTATTCAGTGCTACAATCTCCATATGTGTGTTGATTGCACCCTCACGGTTTCAGTTGTTTCTGATGTGCTATATTGCCAGCAGAAACATGCAGGAGGAAGACACAGCTTAGCTTAACAAGTTGTTTTCTGCTAATGCGGCGACAGAACCACTTGGCATGTATGCTCTTATTTATGGCAACGCCTATAGTCTGCTAGCTGCTACCAGCGTTGTGGGACCACAAGTAGTTTCTATATTGTCGCTCTCTCCACCCCCTGCTTCCCCACCCAAGGATTGTCACATTGAAGTGAAGATTAAATTGTGCCTCCCTGAACAGTGAGCACCGCATACTCTGTTGCCGCGCCAGACAACAGAGAAAACACTGCAATATTAGAATTGTTCCCTCAGAAATCTGGACAGGGTGGAGTCAGTCCAACAGGGTGGAGTCAGTCCAACAGGGTGGAGTCAGTCCAACAGGGTGGAGTCAGTCCAACATTTGAGACGTCTGAGCTCCAGCCAACTGCTAATTGATGCCTGTATTTCAAACAGGACCTCCTGTGCGTGCGTGCGTGCGTGTATGTGCGTGCGTGCGGCCGTGCGCGTGTGCATGCGCGCGTTGGCCTGGTGTGAGCGAACTCCTCTGACAATACAGCATAAATCAGAGGGCATGCCAGAAAGTTCCTTATGTTCCACTTTTAAAGGGCAAGATAGCAAACAAAGGACACATTTCACCCACTGCGGGGTATTTATAGGACGATGCTAAATGTAAAGGGTAGCTCATACTGTGTCTTGTGACAATCTGTTAGATTAATATTCATGAATACATACGCCTAAAAATACTTATGGCAGCAGAATGCCGTACTGAATAATAATGTTCGCCAGGTGATGAACAGCACTGCATGCTCCAAATCAAATGTTTATCATAGAATACAGTCTGACAAACGTCATTCAAGAGAATGTCCTTTGTATTATTTGATATTAATCCATTTGTAAAGGTATGAATATCTCATTTTAGATGCAAAAGTCAATAGAGATTTGTAAAAGAAAATCAACGTAGGCAACACACAATACAAAGTGTAAAGTGTTTTGGCTTAACCATAATGTCGCTATTTCACTAAGGAAATTACCCCATGAAATGTAACAATCACACTCGCGTGAAGTGAGCGGCGCTCTTCATTGTACGTCACAGCACTGGCATCACATTCCGTGTTCTGCCAGTCAGCTGAGCTCATTCCGTGCTCATACGGACAGACACACATACACACAAAGCTGTGCATGGGAGTGGCTAGCACTGGGAATATACGAAATGGTGCATTTATATAGCGCCTTTATCCAAGGCGCTTTACAGAGATTGGGCATTACATTCACCCATTCATACACCGATGGCAGCGGAAACCATGCAAGGCACCAACTAGCACATCGGGAGAAATTAGGGGTTCAGTGTCTTGCTCAAGGACACTTCGACAGTAACTCTGGGGGAGCCCGGGTTTGAACATGGCAACCTTACGGTTACCATCCAGACACTCTACCCCTGAGCCACCGCCGCCCCGTATACGAGTGCATGGCTGCTTGGGAATTGGAAAGGTTCCAGGTTCGATCCTGGGCTTCCACTGTGTTACTGTTAAAGTGTCCTTGAGCAAGACACTGACTGCTCCCGATGAGCAGGTTGGTGCCTTGTCTGGTTTACTCCACCGTGTGTGTGCAATGGATGGGTGAATGTAATGCACATTGTAAGGCGCTTTGAATAATGGTGCTATGTAAATGCACCATTTATACTGCTGTCATGTTACACGTACAGTATCGGATTTGGTGACTATGTTGGAGCAGGTGCAAAACGACACATGACAGGAGCGCATGAAACCCTAGCCTGAATTTGTAGTTTGTAAAAAACTACAGCAGATTAAAAACATGGCAGGCTAGTTAAGGAACCAAGCCTCCAGAGCGGCTGGTCAATGTTGAAGCTGCCCCACCCTACTGGCCAAACCTGGAACTACAGGCGTTCATAGGTTCAAGGTTCAAGGTTCCATTTTATTATGTCCCAAAAGGGCAAAAGGTTTTACAGCAGTTCATAAGGCTTGAAACACATATACATACATTACATACATACATACATTAATCAAACCAAACTTATTGCTGCTGGTCGCTAGCGTGCGCTGCGCCCGGTTCATGGAGATATTTCGTGACATACGATGCAAAATGATACTCCCTGAGTCCCAACGCGAGCCAACAGAGGTACTTCCGGCAGACTTCCACTGAGCAACGTCCATTGAAATGAATAGCATGGGGGCGGGGCTGTCCACTCTCTAGTTTATAACTCTATGTAAGGAATGCAGGTGCAGGTAATAAAATTAATAATTGGGGTGTTAGATTTATGTGTGCCCAGAGCCATCGGAGTGCAACTGGTCAATGCTTGCACATTCACACACCTAAAACTATGACCGCTATTATTCATCTTATTAGCTGCAGCTGTGTTACAACCAGGTTACAACACAGTTGTACTATAAAGGTTATGCAGCTTGCCATGTTTTACCCTGCTGTAGTTTTTAACCAGAACTGGGGAGGTGCCTTGTGTTAATGTGTGGTTATGTGGTTACATATAGTGTTGGATCGTGGGGCCATAGGTGAAATTATTTGTTTCAGTTGCGTAACCCAGATTTAACCATTTTTATTTGCTCCCCTCTTTTTCAGGTTACCCGATAGTGCTCTAAGACGACCAGATTTGGTGCCAGGCAAACCCACAACAACCGACACCACCAGGACTTGTGGATATGATGTGGTTTTGACAAAATGGTGGAAACTAGGGACCAATAGGGACAAAAAGCACTGACGTTCCACCAAGCAAATGGAGAACGATGATCACCGGACAACCACACAAGACTACACATCTTCCATAATGGACTACTGGTCTTTAGACCTCAACAGTAGCCTATACTGTACTGTACTGTACTGCCCGCCAAATCTTCTCTTTTTTGTGCCATAGTTTTCTGCCTATGGACACAGAGGCGTAATGCCTGGCTGAACTTGATATATTGACTGACTGTGGATAACACAATCATGACAAAAGAAAGAAAGAAAGAAAGAAAGAAAAAAAAACCCACCTTAAAACAAACATCATGTGACGTAATTTGTGTTATTCTCTGGCCACAGTGAGCCATGGGACTCCTGATACATATCTACCCAACATTGAGGACCTAGTGAGATCATGAGCATTTTCTTTTCCCGCCTTATGAAGCAGATGTCTCTTCTTTTTGAACATTTTTTTTCTTCTTCTATATTTATTTATTTTTTTGGATGAGGGAGGGGGGGGGGGGGGGGGGGGGGGGGGGGTTCTTGAAACAAACAAGTGTTTGGCTCTCGTAATGTTAGAGCGCCAAGTCTTCTTTTCAAAGACTTGATGCATCAAAAGGAGATTGCCACAACAGTGGAAGAAAGTGTTTCACTTTGACAAGGCACCATCGGGGCAAAAAAAAAAGAAGAACACAGTTTAAGGTGATGTAAGGCTGTGCTCCGCCAAACTGTTTTCGTGACATCTGTTGTTTTCAAAGCCTTGTGACAAAACATTGATTACAAATGTCAGTATTATTATCTCAATAAATCTATCTAAATGGATACCACTGAATCACAATGTTTGTATCGATGTTGTAGGTACTGAAGGTAGTTGCAGTATAGGTAATACGACATGAGATCATTTAGGTTGTGTTTATGATGGACTGTAAAGAAAGTTGAAAGAATTCTGTGTTTCATTGAGCACAATTCACAGTAAGCTACCTGGAATCTGGATCTGCACACTAACTGATCATTAGTTTCTTTCTTCCAAAGAAACACCTCTAAGCCTGTTTGATTCATTAAAAAAAAACGAAATATTGTCATTATCTAAACTGGCATTTATTGCGTCGTTAAATGAAAGTGCCCGTCTTAAGATTTTTTTCCTGTATGAGTGATTTTCTGTTAGTCGCTGCCTAAGAGAAATCCCAAAGCACTGTTAGTGCATGTCGTTAAAAGCTTACAGAAAAATAAACCGACGCTGCGGTTCAGTGTGCGTCGTGTCGCATCGAGTAGGGGGTGTGTGGCATGAGACAGAGACCCTATAGCATGGTGGAGCGGGATTAGTTGATCCCGGTGGCCATACATTTGTGCTGCCTGCCTCTCTAATCTGTGTGGGCCATGGGCGAGTGGCACATACCTCCATTTCGACATGGGTATGTATACAGTACTGTGGCCATTATCGTTTCCGATATTCTTATCAGCATGCGGCTCCATTCCTCTTCCCTGTCGAAACCGAACGCAGGTTATAGGCAGGCAGCTCTGTGGAGGAGCACAGATAGAGGAGGGCACAGGTGGAGATCTGCTTATATTTCACTTGCTTATGGCATTCTCACCGTAGGCACAGGAGACTGTGTGTGGCCTTACCTCGGCAAGGATGAACAGGAATATTTCTGAAATTGAAATTTCATGTACAGTATATGGCTGTCACAAATCAGCATACCATCCGACCTGCAATGAAAGAAGTCCATGCGGGTAAACCTCCCAAAATAAATTGTTTGCATTTAATTGCGACCTCCAGTACACTCATCCACACAGCCAGACACAAAGACTTTAATATACGGTAATCAAGATGATTTCTAGACCCCAAAACATGTCGATGATGCATTGTAGGGAAAGTACATTTTCCCCTGTAATTGAAATGCTATGTTCACCATGGAATGCTCCATAATTTAATATCCATAATTAATTAAGCAAAACAAAATAAATGTGTTACCCAAAGATCAGACCCAAGGGACCAATGCTGTAGGGGAGGCAGAGGTAGAAGGGCCCCTACAGTTAGGGAGCCAGTTTGCCCCTTGTTTGGTTAGAAATCATTAAATTACAGTAATGACTAATTTCTCATTGCTGTGCACAAGCCGCCAGAGACCACCGCGGATTTAACCCATTCAGGCCTGACGTCGAAATTTAAAAAAAAAAGTTTTCTAAATCATGACAATTTTCGGAAAGATTAGAGGCACATTTTAACGATTTTTCAAAAATAGCAGACCTACAAGTTCATAGCGCGCCACTCGGTGGCGCGCTATGAACTTGTAGATCTGCTATTTTTCAATAGCTAAATTATAACAATGTTTAAAACACCAAAAGGGGTTCCCGCCCCAAAATGGGTTAATGGTTAATGTGGTTAAACGCTAACGTGACATGGATGCGTTCCAGGTCTCAATGGATTAATAAAGAGCCAGCGATGAATTACAAACACGGAACGGTGGAGGAAATCGGCAACACGATTATACAGAGTAATTCAAAAGTGCATTAATAAAACAATAGAGAAACATTCCTAAATCATTTGAGATAAAGGCTATTTGCATAATTCATTAAGATTAATCAGAGTAGCAATCTACCACAGTGCTCAGAGGGAAAGGGAAAGAGTGTACGGATCCAGTCCCTCTTGGAGAAGCCCTTTCAATCTACAAACTATGAACCCACCTACCCTTGGATCAGATAATTAACCTGCATGCCCCCTATTGGCCCTGCAGTGTTGAACTTGAAGCACAATTGTTGCAATTCACCTTTGCGCGTGCTAATGTTCTATTAATATTGAAATGTCTTTTCATACCACAGGGTCCTCTGGGGTGTTTTTTCTGCTTTGGGCACACAAAAGACCTCAACAAGTCAAAAGTTGAATGGCAATGACTGTGGTGTGTTTTGAAAACCACTGTGTGGCTCTAAAAGCTCACTGTTTGACATTTCTATATGTGACGGAGGGATAGCCTCAATGCTTCATTCTCTGCGGGAATATATGTTAGCTACAGGGGGGGGGGGAAGGA
This sequence comes from Electrona antarctica, assembly GCF_951216825.1. Taxonomy (NCBI): domain Eukaryota; kingdom Metazoa; phylum Chordata; class Actinopteri; order Myctophiformes; family Myctophidae; genus Electrona; species Electrona antarctica. The sequence continues at coordinate 5,777,772 of NC_136790.1, read as the reverse complement.
CCCCGCTGGGGATGTGTAGGGCACTGGTCACGCATCATGTAGATATGATACGTCACCTGTTGTGATGTTGCCCCACCTGGAGTCACACTGTGAAAAGCTTCTCTATAAAGCTTCTCAGTAATGTTCTCTATATCTCCGCAGAGTTGTGTGATTTTACACAGCTTTGTGAACTATACAAGCTATATGGCTTTCACAGAGATGAAGCTTGAATTGAGTGACCATGCATATTAAAAAAGAGAATTGGTTCTCGATTTTTTTTTATATATAAATAAGCTGTTAACAGCCCCATTCCAAAAATAAATTGCCATAGTAAATACAAAATAATAAACTCAACTAAGAATAAAGCATATATTTAGATGTGGATCAACACTAGGGTGTGCTCTATAGGAGGAAACGTACGTTCTCCATTACACAAACACCATCTGGTGGGTCTACCAGAGCAGCGCCTTAACAGGATGAGTTAGTTTGAAAGGCTGTCAGCTCACCACACAAAATTAGATTTTCTCACTTGGTAATGAAAGCTGACAGAGTGTAATGAAAAACCACTGGATCTCGAAAACACCCAAGATGAACTGTAAAACTCTTGCAGGAAAAAGTTCCCCCGCCTGTTTATCTAATTGTGTTGTGCTCTCCATTTTCAATATCTGCTGTATTTCCCATGCCCCAAATTGGATGCTCTCTAATTCACTCTGGGTCGTAGTTTGATGTTATTTCTGACGGCGGTTTGTGTTATTTCCGTCAACCCTAAGCAGTTTATTTCAAAGTGAGTTCTGCCTCTCTATCATGTGTGCACCACTGTGACCTGAGGCATAATGGGATTATCCTGCTCAGAGCAAGACACAAGACGCATGGCATTTTAATATCAATGTATCCCTGGCTGTACCTGACATCTCCCTCCGTCCCTCTGGTTCATCCTGCCTGGCTCAGATGAGAGGTGATGATTAGCCTACAGTATCACAACACAGGCCAAGAATTGCTACAGCATGTCAGTCACACATTCTGCCTGGATATGGCTCCCCTTCAAAGCTACTCCAACTGTGTGTTTCCAAACGCAGTTGCTATGGTCTCTGGGATGAAATGGGGGAGATACTGTCGGTGCTGCAGTTATTGCACCGAAAGGCCAGAAGGTCAAACCCCTTGCAACACCAAATGCGTGTCCATCCACAGATTCCACACACAGCCATGTATCCTGTGTCACTGATTGAACTGAGTGATTGCCTTGTATCGACAAGCAAGCGACGTCTCACTGAAAAGGGATTTTCCCGACCCCAACATGGATTTTTAGCTGCAGTGAAAAGAATGCGAATGCATAAGCTCAACCAACAAGCCCAGAGCCGTGCAATATGCTATATTGGTGTCCAAGTGTGCTCTTGTCAGGCATGCATTAGTGCAGGCCAGTGCATCTGCTCTAGTCTCTCATCAGAGGCAGGCTCTGCTCCCACACTGCATTATCTCAATGCCCTGGGGTCAACAGAAAGGCCTGTTGTAATTTGAAAAGGAAATTATTACTTTTTGCCATACTTACTCAGACAGACGGAAGGAGATGAAAAAAGAATCTGAGGGGGAGAGAGTGCGTGCGTGTGTGTGTGTGTGTGTGTGTGTGTGTGTGTGTGTGTGTGTGTGTGTGTGTGTGTGTGTGTGTGTGTGTGTGTGTGTGTGTGTGTGTGTGTGTGTGTGTGTGTGTGTGTGCTCGGTTTGAGGGGTGGTAGAATGGTTGATCAAAGGTGGGGAAAAGGTATTTCTCTTTTTTAACAGGTTAATAGGAGTGAGGTGTGGAATGAGCTGATACTGTATCTATCGGAATGCACACACACACACACACACACACACACACACACACACACACACACACACACACACACACACACACACACACACACACACACACACACACACACACACACACACACACACACACACACACAATTATTGGATTTCCATTTTTTTTGTTTTTTTTGTCCTTGGCCTCATTTCTTGGTGCATGCATTTATTTATATATTTACCTATTTCCCAATCCCCCCCCCCCCCCCCCCCCCCCCCACACTGCTGTAAATAGCCTCTGGAAGGGGGAGCTGATGCACAAGTTACACAATGCCATGAGTTGTGTCAGGCCCCCATAAGGTGTGCGATGAGCTGAAGGACACGTTGATGATGATGATGATGATGATGATGCCAGTGAAATTAAAGTATCATTCTACATTTGCCCGCCAGAGGAGGTCAATGGAGCGTTGTGTTGTCGAATGGGAGCCCCACCGATGTTTTCTCGTGCGCAATTTCCTCGTGCCTGTTCGCAGCTGCAGATGGGCTGTTTGTGTGTTTTCCCGTCAATGTTGTCACCATGTCTCTCAAATTGATGATTATTAGATGGCATCGGGGGCAGGGGTGTGTGTGTGTGTGTGTGTGTGGGGTTGGGGGGGGGGGGGGGGGGTGTTGGGGGATTTGGGACAGATCAAGGAATCCAATTTGTGGTGGTGGTGTATGGAACCCATGTCGGTTGCACTCTGCTGAACATCAGGCATTATGTTGAAGATACTGCCTGGTATCATGCACCAATACCACTTTCTCCTTCCCCGTTATATAAGCGGGAGGAATCAGGGAATCCGTCTATCGCTTTCGATGCAATTTACAGTGATGGCACATGTCCAGATTTCAAACTGAATCGACTGCCCATGAGATTAAATTACCCCTACGTGGTTCATTTTTGAAAGGCTGAGATGAGTGATCCAACTCAGAAAACAGAAAACAGATAAGGTCCGACAAGGTTCAGACTTGTTCAGAAAATATTTAACCCTAACCCGCCAGGATTCACCTTGTACTGCAAGGATTTCCCCCCGTTCAACCCTTATTTTGAAAAGCCAAAACCCACGACCGGATGTTAAATGTTATACTGTGTGGTGTCTAGTCTCGCGTTAGGGCCAACCAAGGGGCCAGTGAGGCTATTCAACGTTGAAGCTCTCCTCCCTAGTGGTAGGAGGAGGGACTACAGGCGGACCCGTGGATTCATGACCGGGAAACCCCGTGCAGCTGGGCTTTAACATTGAGCGCTCGGTTGCACTTCCGCATTTGACCACCAAAATTTGGTGGTCAAATGCGGAAGTAGACGTTCTGAGACGGTACTTCCGGCAGTCTTCCGGGTGCTTCAAAACGCCACTGAGCAACTTCCACTGACATGAATAGCTGGGGGGAGCTTCGCGCCAGTTCAGTCTCTATCCTTTTATATACTCTATGGGGCCAACGGAAGAGCTGTGATGAGTAAACTATAAAGCGGAAGTGGAGCCTCCTCGCCACTTCCGTTTCGTCTTTACAGTCGCGCACATTTATCCTAATATAAATAGAAAACATCTAAGCATATATTATATAGCTTAATTGTTGCTTAGCAGAAAAGGAAATAAAAAAATAAGCTCTAAAGATATTTTAAAATATATTTTCGTGAACGGAAATGGCAGCTTCCGTTACTCAGCTCATGGGGTCCAGACTCTATATAGCATTCAGAGATTGTGGAATAGTTGTCTGGCTACGCGAGACTATGTGGTGTCGGACGCATACCCGGTCTCCCGTTCGGCGATGAGAAAGGATTACCGTGACCATTACAGCGTTGGCTATATGGGCCGTCGAATAAACCTGGTTTTGACCAGAAATGCCGTCTGGCACAAGGAATCGGAGGTTAAAGGTTAACGCCATCTCTGATCTATGCTTCACCAACGCTGGGAATAATGAATGTTCTGGCTCTTCTTCACAGTGCTGTCGGAACCATATAGTGGTGCAAAGGTGAAACTTAGTGATTAATACAAATTGAACTTATCATGATCATTATCTATTATCTTTAACCACAAGGTGTCAGTGTCTGTAGCAGGACCGGATTAACACCTCTGAGGGCCCCTGGGCACTGAAGCTCGAAGGGCCCCCTGCACATGCATGTGCGAACCTGTGTGCGTGCGCCAAGCGAGCGCACACAATTTTGTCAGTTTTTGGGCATTTTGGGGTTTTTTTATGCCATAATATTGGCCTACCCCGCCCAGAGTGACAGTCAGGCAGTAACAAACATATTAATTTTATTTGACTCACATAGTAAGCAAATTACTATTTAATTTTAGACGCCATTTATTTCATTCGGATTACTGGGGGAAATTTCTGTGGGGCTAAAAAATAAAAAAGGGGGGGTCCCCTGGTCCCTGGGCACGTGCCCAAAGTGCCCATATGGTAGACCCGATGTGGTGTCAGTAGTCAAATCCAGATAGAGTTCGATCACGTCAAGGACAAACATTTGTATACCTGTTTGATTGAATAAAGAAGCCTTGTTTGAATCATCAAACAGAACAGTAAATAGCTGGAGCTCTTCTCTCAGCCAAAGAGTGATTTAAGACCAGTGGCCCACTGAAGAACGGGGGATGGAGAGGAGGGGATGGGGGGGGGGGGGGGAGCTGGATGTGGCGGAGTCCTCCAACAGATGTTCCTGACTAATTATGTATTGTAGCACGGATCCCAGAACCCCTCAGTTCCGCTCTGCTCTTCCAGTGGGAGCGGGTCAGGTGTGTTTCATATCCTTACCTGGGGCGCTCCTGTCCGTCTGTGAAGGGAACCAGGGAGGTGCACGGGCGGCCACCAGCAAGACACCAGCACCGTACACACACCTTTAGATGTCATTTCCATGTGCAAACATCCCCCTGTCCTGATGTTTAAACCCAAGGGGGGAGGAGTTGTATAAAGTGCAAAAGTCAACAGATGTTTCGTTTGAGTGTGTTCTCCACAAAACCAACAGCCAGGGTGTATGGTGTGGCCATTATAAAGCTACAATCTGGGACTTATTTTAATGAATACAAATTTGAACCTTTATGGTAAATTATGCTAGTACAACATACAAGTATATCTTCTGTGGTTTATGGAGTGGTCTCCCTTCTCTTCCATTGAGTCATTTTGACCCTGATGTTGGGTATTGACAATGTCAATATACAGTTATTTGAAGCAGCCCCTGGGAGAATCTCCCTGCAGACTTCTTACATGTTCCTCCCCCATGCTTTCTCCCTCACAACATGTCAATCTCAATAAAGAAAAGGCAATATGAAGAATACTGCACTCTAATTTTTATTTATTTATTACATTTCCATTTCTAATGCAATCATTTCAAGACTGCAAAAAGCATGCAACTGAAAGGTATAATGCAATAGATGATATACCTTACAAGTTACTGTAATGCCATGTGAATCCATTTTCAGAAGGAATTTACTGCAGGATCTGAGACAAATTTCTGCTCCCAACGCCATTCACTGTGATGAGTACGTTGGCACATTCAAACTAATGAATAATTCACCAAAGGAGCATTTACAGGGAGAGCAAATTGAAACAGTGCTCATAATACTGTACTCCACGCAATCACCTTCTGAATATTTCAGCAGGGGTAGACCAGAGAAAAGCAAGTGTTTTTTTTAGCTACATAGCGTGACAGAATAGACCGCCGCCTGTCAGAAGTCTAAAAAACCCCTTGATTGGTCCAAACTTCCGTTTTCCATTCAGGCTAAAGTATAGAACAGGGCTGGGCAACTGGCGGCCCGGGGGCCACATGCGGCCCCCACCTTCACTTAATGCGGCCCGCATGTTAATATCAGAACACTGATATAGTATTGATTTCAGCTGTTACAATTCCAAACACCGCTTTAATTACTTCATGACTAGTATTAAAATGACTATAGTAGGCCTACTTAATGACTAGTATTAAAATGTGTCTTTTTGTGTCCAATGTATTTATTTTAACAGTTCATAAAGTTAACATAACTATAACTAAATGCATTTGAAATTCAATAAAAAGATTACTTTTTAGGATTCCAATTCAAAATAGCAAAAAAATATTCAGGTTTTCAATTCAAATATAGCACAAATAGCTGATCTACAAGCTCAAAACGCGTCGCATTGCGACGCGTTTTGAGCTTGTAGATCTGCTATTTTTGCTACGACAGTAATATGCACTGTGGCCCCTCTGGAGTGAGTGTGGAAATATAGTGGCCCTCGCCATCGTCACAGTTGCCCACCCCTGGTATAGAAGGTCAAGAGGTCTGCTGCTCCCTCCCTCCTGTATGTGAACAGGACCTTGGCACCTGAGACAACTCGAGTCAGAACAAGCAGAGCTGCAAAGGATTAAGATATGCTTAGCTGCCTTTCCCTGTCAATGTGGGCTGGGTGTCTGTAGTGCACAGATCACAGACACACGGAAGGTCATTGCCACTGGGAAATGAGGCAGTGGAAATATTGTCCTGACAAGATGTAGAGTGACTTCTGCAACCCGGGGCTTGAGTTTGAGATTAAACCGTGTTGGCTGGGAGAAGGGGTGAAGTCAGAGGAGGTATGAAAGTGTAGATTCAAAGTGTGCCACTGAAGTTTAAGTCTGATTGTTCTTATATGTAGTATGATTTTATTGGGAGGAAGTGCCCAAAACAAACTGCTGAACCTGGGTTCCTGGGTTTTCTAAAAGGAAATCATAAAGGTACTGACCTTTATGTTTGAGATAAATTATTATTAGGGGTAATATAAAGAAAGTGATTTGAACATCACGTCACAATGTGCAGAGGGGAAAAAGGAGGGGGCCAAGTATAGACCCCTGATGGACCCCGGTTAACAAAGTATTTATAGGTAATAAGTGGTTATAAGTGACAATAGAGATTACAATATGGAGCTATATCGGAGGCAATATCCAATGAACCAATAAAATAGCTGACAGTTTCATAGACCAATCACTCAGAGTGCGCTGGATGCTCCCTGCCTCCCTCTCTTTTGGAGCATGGAAATCCTAGATGAGGTTATGTGGAGGTGGGTAGTTGGCAATGTGCTCAAAGCATGATGAATATATAGCTCACTGGATGTGCCCAACATTCTTGCCATGTGAGAAAAAGGTTTTGAAAAGCAAAATGATAAAACAAGCAAAATTGGTAAAAGAGCTGCACCCAATCTGTTTTCCTCACAGGAAATCAGAAACAAGCTTTCTTGTAACTAGGGCAATGTTGTTGTTATTTTTTTTCCCCTTCATTTTGTTCATCCACCGTCCGCGACAAAACATTTTAGCAAGCAGGGGGTGGGCCTGAATAGTGGCGAGGAGGAGGAGATAGGCAAGGAGCGGCCTGATAAGACAATAAACGCTACATGAACCCCATTAACCCTCCTCCAAACACCCCCCTTTATTTGTCAGTAGGTGAAGGAGACTGAGAATGGAAGCTGACTTTGTAACATGCATGGCCAAAGTGACCTACAGTGTACGCACCCAGGGTCCTTAATTTACTTTCATTGACAAGCATTGGGGGGGGGGGGGTCCATTCTATTGCACCATGCCAATCATTTGTTCCTGTATCCAATAACTACGGAACAGTTTCAAACGCATTCCTGTCACAGCATTGAATCGCATATTCCCCCCCAGCTGTATGTCAGCTCACTGCTTTCGCTTCAAATAGTGCCACTTTGACGTCCATCAGAATGTTCCTTCATTGCATAATTCAGATTCTTTACCATTGCTACATGAAACTGAATCCCCCAGCGGAACGGTGTCCTGTGACAATCAACGTTATCCCGGGAGATCTCTTTTGTCAAACAATACAAAAGAAGTCCTTCCGGCTTCCGTAGAGTTGTTTTATATGAACTTAATCCAATGACTTTGATGCAGGCTGCCTTAAGATATAATGTGCGATCCAAGCTCCTTATCTCCTGTGACTGCACCCGGTTCTGCTGACGGCCTCTTGGGGACAACAGATGGGAAGAAGAGTGACGGTTCAAATATGCTGAGGACAAAAGATATGAAATGTAATTTTAGTCAAGCCAGTGGAGTATGGAATTAATGAATAATTTGGGAAACCTAAAAAATCCACAAGGCACACATTAACTACACAAAATACTTATATGGGGCTATGGGCACCCTGTAATGATCTGTTGTTATTGGTGCTCTGCTCAAACCAACATTCTGAGGCCTGCTGGAGCACCGTGGCTTATTTTTTGATTAAGCTTATTGCTCATTAAACCAGCCAGTTATGGAACCATCTTGCACTTCCCCCTGTTTACCTCTGTGTGATCTGTGTGATCCTCTGTGTGATCTGTGTGATCTGTTTACCTCTGTGTGATCTGTGTGATCCTCTGTGTGATCTGTGTGATCTGTTTACCTCTGTGTGATCTGGCCAATTAGGTGGTGTCTGAGTGCGTCCGGAATGGGCCACAGCAGCACCTTCCATTTGATTGGCTGATTCGGAGTTGTTAACCATATTTAATTTCCCATTAGACTCACAAAATATCTATCCATGTTCCCTCTCAGGTAACTCATTAACCCATTGATGCCTGGTGCAACCTATACGTTGTTCTACCCTTGATGCCGGCGCTCTCTCTGTGTCTCATCAGCTATTGTTATAATTTAGCTATTGAAAAATAGCAGATCTACAAGCTCATAGCGCGCCACCGAGTGGCGCGCTATGAACTTGTAGGTCTGCTATTTTTGAAAAAACATAACTATTTAAAAAAATAATGAATCAAAATGTGAAGGTTTTCAGAAACCTTAGGTCAGGCCCTAGAAGGCGTTCCCAGATTCAGCCTCAGGTATCAATGGGTTAATTAGCTGTGATACATATGAGATGGTTAGCATGTTGTGCCGTATAAGAAATACAGAGACGGGAGCAGATGGTTACATTAGGGACTGATGATATTCACACGCTCCTCTGTCAGTGTGTCTGTGTATGTGCGTATATGCATGAGTGTGCGCACTGTGCACATGCATGCATGCTTATGCGGGTCCTTGTGCGTGTGTGTATTTGTGTGCACATTTGCATGAAATTAAACACAGCCACGCATGTTCTGTACATTTACGTTTGTGAATATGTTGAAGGCAAAAACCAAAGTAATGGTGACATTTATGACAATCACATTGGGTATTTACCAGTGCTCCGTTGTCAAATATGAAATACTGGAAGGAAGCACCGGTGACTGAATGCAAAGATGAAATACTGAAAGATGCATCAGATCTGTCACGGTTCAATTGTGTTTAGACCAGAACAAAGGGAAGCAGATGATAGTACAGTACATTTATGGCCACCGTGTCAGAACTGGTGAGGCCTAGCAGAAGGGCTGCTTTGCCCCCCCGCTCGACAGGACTTCACTTTCATTACACTCCAAGTGAGTCTCAGCATGTTTGCCTTTGTTGTTGAGGCTGTTCTCTGCCGTTTTTCACCCCCTTAAAGGACCACTTCACCACTTTTCAACATCTCTTCATATAATTGGTCCTCACTAATGTTCATGATAAAACACCACCATTTTTTCCTACTCAGTCTGTGTCTCATAGGAGGGCTTTGGGCAGTTCGGACACCCGTCCACCAGTGACATCATCATTTGGCAGTTTTTTTTTAAAACAAGATTTGTTTTAAAATATATTTAGATTTTTATTATCGTGAGAATGATGGCTTCAACTTTTGCATTGCAACTTTTCAGGAAAAGAAAGCCTGCTGTTTCTATTAGCTTGGATTCACCATTGATGATGTCACTGGTGGACGGGTTTCTGAACTGCCCACAGCCTTCCTATGAGACACAGACTGAGTAGAAAAAAAATGATGGTAGTTTATCATGAGCATTAGTTAGGACCAATTATAGGAAGAGAAGTTGAAAAGTGGTGAAGTGGTCCTTTAACTGCTGTTTACAGGTGGACTTCCACCGACACAATTCACCCCCTTAACTGCTGTTTACAGGTGGACTTCCACCCCCTTAACTGCTGTTTACAGGTGGACTTCCACCCCCTTAACTGCTGTTTACAGGTGGACTTCCACCCCCTTAACTGCTGTTTACAGGTGGACTTCCACCCCCTTAACTGCTGTTTACAGGTGGACTTCCACCCCCTTAACTGCTGTTTACAGGTGGACTTCCACCGACACAATTCTCACCAAACCACAGTGAGGCATGTCGGTTCCCCAGCGTGTTGAATTTGGTCAAATATTGTCACTGGAAGGGATCGTAGTGTTTCAAGAAAAATATTGACTTGACCCTTGTGACTTTAATAAGATAATCTTGCTCAAACAATCAAAACCTATTTTCACTTAAATAGTATACAGTATTTAACTTTGGTAATATTGGTTGCAAGTTTTGCCAACTTCTAACTTAGTATAAGGTACAGGTAATGCTTCGCTCATGGACCTTCTTCAGGCGTCTCAATGCCTGAAGAAGGTCCATGAGCGAAGCATTACCTTCATAATAAACAAAAGTTGTCTTTGTTTGTTATTTTATTATAGGGTAAGAAAAGTAACACATCCTCCATTGAGCCAAAACTGTAGAAACAGTAAACAATAAAAAGAAAGCAGGGGCTCGCAACTCGCTTTAAGATGCTCCAAACTTTATTTAGCGACAGGCAGGCAGAAAATACGACGTTTCGACCTCACGGCCAAGCATACTTGACAAAGACCGTGAGGTCGAAAAGTTCTGCATGGTCAAATATATTTTCAACCGGTGCTTGCTCAACAAGCAACATTCCAAAGTAGTAACTAGACAAAGACAAATTTTGTTATTCTGCAATTTATTTTGTATAATTATTATTATAATTTATAATACTGTATTACAAGCAGAATACACAGAACAAACATCAGGAAAAATCAACAATGCTTTGTTGGTTGGTGTAGTCAGTGTGTCAAAAATAGCTGATCTACAGTTTTATCTATTTTTGATAGGCAACACAGGGCATACATTTGTCAAAAGGCTGACTTGCTTTTAGACTCGATCATCTTGAATACTGGAAAATGAAAATATGCTGTTAAAGGGAATTATTGCATTCGATTCACATTCAAATATAATTCCCTCTGAAAATAAGTAACATGTTTTTTCTCCTAATGGCAAACCTGCTTTAAACTTCAAAAACAGAAAAATGAAATGTGAAAATGGTAATCAGCACGAAAAAAGAAATACAAAAGAAGCAAAGAGCCTTAGCTGAAAGGAATCTCCAAGGGGCTGGAGAGACATTGCAATTATAGAAACTATTGACTTGTGTTTCCCAAGGTATGATCAATTGCAGTGAAATAATGACATCTCTGTGTTGTTTTGACCCATTCACAGTGCAGGCAATTTATTTTGTGTGACAGGAGGCTTGCAAGGGACAACTCAGCTGATATGTGCCAGAGATGAGAGAGGGGAGATCTCTCACATGACATAGACAGGAGCAAATGGAGGAAGGTCATTTCTTGATTCATACTGTAGGCATACATGTGGTGCAAAAAAGGAGTGACTGAATTAAATAGGAGCGAGCCACTTTAATCTTTAGGCCTGAAGGTTGATAACAATGTGTATTTCTGTGTATTGGTTTAATTCTCTCCATGAGAAAGTTAACAAACTGTAGAATGTTGATAGGGGATTGAAATAATGTATTCCAAATGCTACAGTTTTGCTAATGTTAAAACTCAGTTGACCAAAGGTGTTGCTGAGTATATAGTGAGCTAGCTCTCCCCATGGACCCATGGCTTTGTAAGTGAACCTCTTTGGCGAGAATATTGGCTAAGAGATTGAACTGATGATTGCAGAAGGGTCGTTGTTTCCACTGAACCCCTCTTCAAAATGAACTCCTCTCTCACACCAGAGTATCTGTATTTGGTTGTGACAAAGACAAATGGGAAGGTTGGGGACAGTAGAGAAAAGTACTCTCCCCTTTGCACAGAAAACAATTAATCATCAACCCGCCAACCCTTTCTCCCTGTGCCTTGTCTTCACATCGCCTGATTCTCATTCCACATTCCCATTTATCCTGGTTGTATTACTGATTCCTTCTATGACTAAATGCCACATCACTGGCTACAAACCTGTGATTCTTCTGAAGAAGTGTATTGAGTATGTATTGTTTTCCGCTCTGTTGTCAATAAATTGTTTTGGGAGCTTTTAAAACGGTGTGCGGATCTCCTCTTTCCTTTCTTAGTTATTATTTTGGATCCTGCACCCGATGTGCGTGCACCTCTTGACCATTGCAGTCTTCTGAAGAAGTGGCCTTGATCCAGACAGGCAGCAGAAGTTGGTGCAACACTATAAATCGTGGGTTGTGATGATGACCTAGTTCTCCAAGAGCCCTGTCCCACAACTGGAAGGTTTTATCTTTGCAAAAAGGTTACTCTTGGAAGTGGACCTGAATCCAACTGGCTTGCTTGCTAAGAAATCTCTTTTTGCTCTTAGAGTGCTTGAAATAAAACGTAGCATGTACTTCCCCACTACGCTTGTAGTGCATAAAAGGGGTGACCCGGTTTGGGGGGCAGACGTTAGTCCGACGTACCAAGCAATAACAAAAGCATGGCATACATCACATATATAAAAAGTAGTTATCATGAATCATGCGTAAACTAAGAATGTAACAGTGGAGTATCTATGTAAACTATACATACTATACTATATAATATATTATACATGTGTACTATAAAGTGCTATGACTACATAAAGTGCAATTCTAGAGCTGTCTACGTAACAAGCTATAAGTCTGTTTAAAATACTATCTAAGTCTACATAATGTGCTATCTAAGGGGCTTTTGATTATACAGTATGGGGCTTTATTTTAATTAGTGACATTTTCTATTTACAGAGTTCGGCAGGTGTGATGTTATTTTGTGAGGAAGAGCTGGGGCACCTCCAAGGTCAGTAAAGGGTACGGGAATGGGTTTCAAGAGGGGTTTTGAAATGGGGACAATGTTAGCCTAATTTATCCTCTGTATTTCCAGAGCCTCGGGACCTTTCCCAGTTTAACCACAGTGGTTGAGTATATTGACTGGGTAGGTTTTGGTATTTTGTTGAATTTGAGTAATTTTACTATTATTTTGTATAATGTAAGGAATTTGTATTGAGGGGTATCCAGATGTATTATGTGATCTATTGTAGGAGGATAAAATAACCTACCTAACCTAACGTAACCTATCCTACAACCTTTCACTGTTTTCCGCCACCGTTTTGTATTGTATTTGGGACTGGGTTTTACCAGATTGTTTGTTGGGCCATGTGCCATATAGTGGTGTTGAGGACATAGGCGTATACTGGGCCATTTATCAATTGTGCATGCATGGTTTAGATTTTGTTTGCTGTGATTACTTGAATTGCTTTATTTACTTTTGCGTATTTGTATCGTTTGATTTGATTGATTTATTTGCTGTGTAGGTTTAGTTCGGAGGACCCAGTAGGCCCTGAGGCATTAATTCACCCTATGTCACATGCCCTTAATGGGCTCAGTCCCACTTGATTTCCCAGCTAACCCCTCTTCCCTTCTGTATTTTAGCTTGAATATACAGTTGGAGGCCATCGATATTGTCCTTTTCTTTTTGCTGAGGTTTGCGTGATCTGCGCAAAAGGACAGTTAACCCATTTTGGGCGGGAACCCCTTTTGGTGTTTTAAACATGGTTATAATTTAGCTATTGAAAAATAGCAGATCTACAAGCTCATAGCGTGCCACCGAGTGGCGCTCTACGAGCTTGTAGGTCTGCTATTTTTGAAAAATCGTGAAAATATTTATTTCAGAAAACTGGAGGATTTAGAAGGATTTTTTTTTAAATTTTGAGGTCAGGCCTAAATGGGTCAAATGATAAGGGACAATATCGGTGGCACCCAACTGTATCTTTCTACATGTTGAATAAGCTCAGCCTCTTGTTCTGTTCATTCTGAACCCGTACCAAATTAAGGAAACTTGTTCAGTTGCATTGTCCAGCATATACAGTATATGGTTAATGCTATGGTAAATGTGTTTGTAGGGGCCCCACTATTTGTGAGGGTGGCGTTTCATAATATAGCCCTGCTACACCTGTTTCAGTCCTAGTGTCGCAGTTGCATGTTGTTCATCACTATACAGTATTTATCCTGGCTTTTTACATGCACGCTTAAATTACAATGCCCTCGGGTGAAGTCAGATATTGTATAGCTCCTCTATATGCTCATCACAATGTTAGTGTGAATTCTGTGCTTGGGGCACAGTATGTGTCAGATACTGTCATGTTGAATTAACAATCCTATCATTTAATTATGCCTCTCTTAATCCATTGAGACCTGGAACGCATCCATGTCACGTTAGCGTTTAACCACATTAACCATTAACCCATTTTGGGGCGGGAACCCGTTTTGGTGTTTTAAACATTGTTATAATTTAGCTATTGAAAAATAGCAGATCTACAAGCTCATAGCGCGCCACCGAGTGGCGCGCTATGAACTTGTAGGTCTGCTATTTTTGAAAAATCGTTAAAATGTGCCTCAAATCTTTCCGAAAATTGTCATGATTTAGAAAACTTTTTTTTTTTAAATTTCGACGTCAAGCCTGAATGGGTTAATGTTTTGTGTTGCTTTTCTACCAGAGAGGTCAAATGATAAGCAAATACATGGTAATGCCACAGCAGGGCCCTTTAGATTTGCATACAGTATAATACAGTATACACCAAGGCTGACGTGTCTCAAGGCTGACGTGTATAATAAGGTTTCATTGTGACAGACTGTAATGACAGTAATCCTGAGATTTGCGACTACATCTTTTGAGGTGTCTCAATGCATGGTGCTCACGGCACAAGAAGAGTTAAGTGAATGGCATAGCCATGAACAAGTACATGGACACAAATCTAAATAACAAAACAACAAAACTAAAATGAATCCTGTATATTGCTCAAACCGATACCGCACAATATGTGACCGGGTCTGGCAAATAGGGCCTCATCTCGACCAGAGTAATTTTTCAGTTTTTTACAGATTATTAAAGTACAGAATGTAAGCTTTCATATGATTCAATGAAATTGGAAAATATTTGAAGGAGATATGACCATTTTAAAATGATTGTGCCGTTTTACCCAAAGCTGAGAAAATCCCCTTCACAACATTTCAACACCTAGAGCTGGCTAGCCTACTTTGACTTATAAATGTATACATTTAATTTGACCAAATCAATAATCTGTTGGAATGAAAACTTTCTTCAACATTCAAGCTGTGTTAATATGAAAAAAAAACGAAAATCACAAAAGAAAAAAATCAAGTTTATTTTAGATTTTCTGCCTTTTCATTATAGGCGAGATGAGGACCATTTTGCTAGACCTGGTCACATATGTAAATGAATCTGTATGGTTAATGCCGATACCGGTGTATAAATGAATCTTATACCCCCATCTCACTCACTGCTAAAGAAAAATCCTCATGGGGCTTTATCTTTATCTCATTTCCTCTTAGTATTTATTTGAATTGCATTATATTAATAATATTTTGTTTTTCCTTATTTTTTTCTTCGTGTTGCTGCAGCACAGGGTTGTGGACCTTGACAACCACTTGCATTTCACTGCTTGAACTGGTATGTGTAGTGACATTATTCTGCATTTCACTGCTTGAACTGGTATGTGTAGTGACATTATTCTTGATTCTTGTTACACTTAAGATTTTACTGACGACAGTGATGTAAAACATGACATGTAAACGCCAAAGAAGAACGGGTATAGTCTACCACATACCTGTAGATGTCTACCACAATCATGACCTGTTGTTGAAGATGTGATCGTGTGTTGTATTTTCACTCTGCAGACTTCCAGAGGGTCTGAATGACAAACTACCTTAATATTATGTTATGAGATTTATGCAGGCTGACCTTTTGACAGATTTTGGGGTGGATGGGGACATGTTAGGGACTGGTCTCCAACCAAATTGAATAATTATGATTAGGTACATTTTGAGCTACTTGTATTGTACAGAATGAGCATATTTCTTCCTGATTATGTATATTTTCAACCACTTGTGTTCATACTTCTATAATGTAGTTTTTATCTTGCTGATTATTTAGTGATTTAATTCAGTCTAGGGTTTGATCTGATTGGTCTACATTGATTCAGAAAGATGGTTTGGCATTTTCTTTTTAAATGGAATATAAGCTTAAAGGACCACTTCACCACTTTTCAACTTCTCTTCCTATAATTGGTCCTAACTAATGTTCATGATAAAATACCACCATTTTTTTCCTACTCAGTCTGTGTCTCATAGGAAGGCTGTGGGCAGTTCAGAAACCCGTCCACCAGTGACATCATCGATGGTGAATCCAAGCTAATAGAAACGGCAGGCTTTCTTTTCCTGAAAAGTTGCAATGCAAAAGTTGAAGCCATCGTTCTCACGATAATAAAAATCTAAATATATTTTAAAACAAATCTTGTTTTAAAAAAAAATCTGCCTAATGATGATGTCACTGGTGGACGGGTGTCCGAACTGCCCAAAGCCCTCCTATGAGACACAGACTGAGTAGGAATAAATGGTGGTGTTTTATCATGAACATTAGTGAGGACCAATTATATGAAGAGATATGGTGGTGAAGTGGTCCTTTAATTGCAAGTGAAGAAGACATTGTTTTTGTGTTTTTGTTTTTGGCGGCCCAGGTTCTTCTCCTATATGCACCTGCCATACTGTACACTTAGGTCACAGGTGTGCATGATGTCAAAATCTGGCCTCAATACTCTTCCTAAGACTTTGGGCTCCCCTCCCAGAGCTGCTTCCAGATGGGACTCTCCACGGGAACATGGAATAATGAAAACACGTGACCGATGACACTAGCCAAAGGCCTCGTCAGCCGCCTACTTGGCCAGCTGCTAACAAGGTGACCAGACCAACCAATGAATTCCTGTTTCACATACGGAGGACAGTTTAACAATAAACTGGGCAGTACGGCCACGGGACAGTATCATTTATATGAGCTGAGCTACTGCATATACTGAGTTTGATTTGGAGGGGGGGGGGGACAAAAGAAGGAACATTTTCCTATAAGACCTATACTTATACATGGTGAAAACAGCAGATCTACAAGCTCACAACACATGAGCATGTAGAGTGTGTTTTCATGTTTTTTATTGCTTCCGTTAGGCCGAAGGCGAGGCAGATTCTCTGTTTTCGCCCCTGTCCAGGTGTCAGTCCATCCGTGTGTGTGTCTGTCCATCTGCGCGCGCTTGTGCGTGTGTGTGTGTCCGTCTGTCTGTGAGCAGTTAATTCATCTCTGAATTCTGTGCGTGCACACTCCCTGGAGGCCTGAGCAGAAACTGTGCCCCAAACTTTTCACATTGAGGCTGTTAAGGCATCATCAGGATCGATGCCCGTTTTTGCGAAACCATTTTTAAAATATTACTCCTACAGATTTTGTCCAAATGTCATCTATGGTTATGATCTGTTGGATTTATCATATAACATTCCGATGGGCTTTGATTGGCTTCCAAAGTGTGTGGGGGTGGCCATTTTGAACAACATGCCACACATCAAGAATGCAGCAGCCGATTCGCTGGGAAAAAAGTTTGTACACACTTTCCCACTGAGCCAACTTCAGCCAAGGATGTTTTCAAATATCCTCATGGTGATGCTACAACAGTCCAAATCTCCTCATGGTGATGCTACAACAGTCCACTTCATGTTTTGGACTATAACTCGTGAACCAATCTTTTCCCCTGTGGACAAAACACTTTGTGCTACTACTCCTACAAATTTGTCCAAAACGCTCTCTCTCTCTCTCTCTCTCTCTCTCTCTCTCTCTCTCTCTCTCTCTCTCTCTCTCTCTCACACACACACACACACACACACACACACACACACACACACACACACACACACACACACACACACACACACCTGGAATGGTTACATTCATTGTAATTCATTTGTTAAATTGTGATAATCTCAAGCATAAATATCAAACTACATTTCCCCGAAGGAAATGCATATTTAGTGTATATATTAATAGTCTGACCAGACTAAATTCCATCCCCCCCAAACAAATTGAACCCAAGTAATAAGAAATACAGTCATGTAGCAGTAATAGCCTGCAGGACTGAATTGTCCATATCTTTTGCTCATGTACGATTGTATATGGACACCAAAGTATATGAACAGCAATCAGAGGCTGTGTCATTTGTCTATTTCTTATCTCATAAACCATATAGGGCTACTCAATCTTTTTATATTAGTGACCTCGATGTGCAGCGAGCTCTGCTCTCAGAAAACAGCCATGGTGGTGATTTTTGTTTTCATTGCTATGCTCATTGCTGTAGACTACATTTTATTTATCTGCACAGAACATTTATCTGCACTGAATGCCACTGTATGCAAATAAATTAAGTGGTCTTCATTCTAAGGAATAGGCCTACATGTCCTTTTAATGTTCCAAATGATTCCAATATATCAATGCACATTTTTGTGTGCAATGAGACTTGCGTGCTATTTTACACTGTGACTGCATCAAGACTGTATTATGCTGGAAACCCATTTTCCATATAATCAGTGATGCATTTCTAAGGTTCTCCATGCTAGTAGATTTGAGATTGAGCACATTGTGCAATGATTTGATCTGTGAAATACATTGGTTACCATTCCTAGAATAGAGCCTAGACGTTTATCTATAGGCTTATGTAAATCTGTGGTATTTATCACGTTCACTAATTTGAGTATAGTGTGAGAGCTGGGGCACTTCAGTTGTGGACACCTTGGGGAATATTGTGTTAATCCAGGCCTGCGATAAGCAGGATAATATGTGTGGGTATAACGGACATCAGCAGAGAAACTATATTATGAAATGGTCTGGTCCCATGTCATAGTACTGCGGTGGCCGAACGGATAGCGGCGCGGTCTTGATACCGGAAGGTTCCTAGTTCGAATCAGCCGTCCGACACGTTAAAAGTTACCACCGCTGAAGTGCCCTTGAACAAGGCATTGAACCACTACGATGAAATGTGTTCTATGAGCAGGGCCTGGCTGGAAACAAGTTCTTGAGCTTAGCCCAGATACCCTGGGTAAATATAGATTTCATTTCATTTCATTTCATAGTACTAACCTCCATATAGGAAACTGACATAATTCATCCCATTTAAACATAATTTATAAAGAACATTGTACGGCAATAGCTGCCTCCTTGATGTTTATTAAATTAAATGTAATGTGGTACCATATTAATTTATGATATAATTATAGTATTCACCCAGGATGTTATAATATTATGTTCTCCCAGGAACATATGAAGGAATAATTAATTGCCATTAATGAGGTTTTTCTTTGATACCAGTGTGAGTGTTCACATTAAAATTTCATGTGTTTTGCAAACTCTCAAGAGACTCTTGGCCACACAGTGAGCACCAGCAAGCATGTCAGTCACAAACGCAACTGGTCACAGTCACAATACCATCGTTCCGTTCTCATCTCACTGATGACTGAGGGGACATGCAGGAAGTTGGAAGTTGGAAGTTCACTTTTCCCTTTGCTTTCTTTTTTCTTAATTAAAGATCAACAAAAATAAATGATCAAGAAAACGAGGCAGGGGTTCGTGACGGGGAGAGAGCGACAGATGAGGCGATGAGGCCCCTGTTAATTCCACTGCTGTCCACTTACATTTAAGTGCTCATTAATCTAAGATAGAGCGCGCCCAGTTGTCTTACCGAGCATCTTTTGTGAAAACCAGCATTAGCACTTCTGCTGCTCTGAGAAATTGTCAGTATTGTTTCAAGGGACTGATGTGTTGCGAGGGAGAGAAGACAAGAATGTGTGTGTCAAGGAGGGTGGGGGAGAGAGAGAGAGAGCGAGAGAGAGGGGGGGGGGGGGGGGGGTGGATGCAAGTAGCATACTGAGATCCTCACCTCTCCCTCCTCACAACACACAAGCTGCAGCTAGCAAATCTATAACACTATTCCACACAAGTTGTACTCTTGGACTGTGACCTTCAAAGTTTACTATGAATAACAATTGTGTCACAGCCCAAATTTGTTGCAATACAGATAATTGAGTTATCGTTGGTAATGATGAATGAAGCTTCCTCCATTTTGGTTTGTGTTTGCCATTAGTGCTGATTTGATGCTGAGAATTATTTAGACATTATTTTTCCTTTCCCTCAATTAGAGTAATGTAATCTATGTTGTTTATAGAATCCATCTCCATGCGCTGAAAACATCCATTGTAATTGCGAGGCACACAATTAATTTTCTGCACACTAAGTCGATGGAAATTGAACAAAGGGTTATGTTTGTGTCATTAACTCAGAGCAATTGGCAATTTATATGCTCTGTGTTGAAGTTGTGAACATCACCCGCGCAGGCATGCATATTCATTAGGGCGACCACTCAATTTGGATGTACTGTCGGCAGTGTGTGTGTGTGTGTGTGTGTGTGTGTGTGTGTGTGTGTGTGTGTGTGTGTGTGTGTGTGTGTGTGTGTGTGTGTGTGTGTGTGTGTGTGTGTGTGTGTGTGTGTGTGTGTGTGTGTGTGTGTGTGTGTGTGTGTGACTGTGTGTGTGTGTGTGTGGTGCACAGATTCCCTCCTCCATCCACCAGACCTGCGGCATTGGCACCTCCACTGACCTGCTGGAGCCCTGTCAATATCCCCTCTGCCACCTCCACTCTGCCCAGAGGACAGTAGCACTCGGCTGGGCGCGGGCTCAGCCAGACTTCCCCTCTCTCTCTCTCTCTCTCTCTCTCTCCCTTCCATTAATCCACTCCCTCGGCAGACAAAATCCATCTCCCCTCGGCAGCTGTTTGACAGAGGGTAAAAACAGGGGATGAGATAGCGGGGCTCGGATCAATCCCTTCGATCCCCCCTTCTCCATGCCAGCAGTCATTCATCAACCACTGGTTGTTGTTGATGTTGTTGTTGATGTTAGTGTTGTCGCTTGGTCTGACTCCTCCCCACGCCATGCAAGTGATAAATGGGCAGGTCAGCCACAATGCTTCTACTGTATAATGTTAAGGATACATCGAACAGGGATAATGTACAACCTTTTTCCTTTCATCATGTTGACCTACAGTATGATTGCTTACATGCGCTGATAATAAATCCTTAGTGTCCAATTCGGCAGTATTTACTTATGTAGAGGCTTGTTATCTGTATTCTTTACCCTTGTCTCGGTGCTTCGGCCAATGTTTGATCGCTCAAGGAGAAACACTGGCCCCTTTGATGGTGGCAGTAACCCATGCACCCTAATGCTTCTGTCCCTGTCACCGTGCCCTTTTGGCTTTAATGATACAGCACCTGCACTACAAAGGACAGAAAAATTACAGCCATTGCTGGCAGGTTGGGACAGCGGCTGTGATGTTTGTCCTCTGTATGTTCCCCTTGATGCGTCACATCTATAGTTATCGGTGAAAGGTGGGGCACCAGCTCTCTCCTCTTCTACTACTGACTTCAAGGGGGAAGTCAGTAGTAGTACATTTGTAGCATAGTTTATTTATAAACTATGCTAGTTTCCAACAAAGGGCTACCAGGGCGTACCAGGCAAGGTTGTAGGTAAGGGCTGATTCAGCCTGGTGCCAAATTCACACCAGACTGTCCATGTAGTGCTGATATTCCCCAAATTCAATACAATGGGCGTGCCCGAGGTATGAGTGACACCCTCATAAATAAGTGATTTGTGCTTCAGTGAGAGCTCTGCTGCTCCGAGCGGATCAAAGCGAGCAGCTGAACCGGCTGGGGAGCTCATATAGGCAGGCAGGAGAAGAACAGACGCCCCATGTTCATCTGTGGCAACAATATACATTTTAGGTAAGAAATAGGCCACAAAGTTCCTTTAATTAGTTTCATACCATATGACGGCTAGTTTAAAACTTTGTTATCAATATTCAATACTTCCATAGATTATTCAGTTTCTGTGGTGACGCTGACTGTTGTGTGTACACCTAGTGACTAGGTGTACACACAACAGTGTGCACACCAGAAGTGTGCTGTGCTCTGAAGCAGGCATGGACTAGGACTAGTCCATGCCTGCTTCAGAGCACACAGTAGCGCACTTCTGGGTGGCTATGTGGCTCTTTCCTCAACGGTGGCACTTTGCTTTTTGCTTTTAGGATTCCCCAAAACTGTCCATACTACTTCACTGAGCTGAAACTTGGACTCACACAGCCCAACAGTCCAAGGCACTTATGACCAACACATGCATGGGAAGAATACCTGAGAAGTCATGACCTCCTATGAGCTCAGCATCCCCAACCCAAGGGAAAGCCAATGGAAGCAGAAAGAGGATAGATCAACATCTTAGAATGAGATGCAGGATCGAGATAGGACAGAGAGCAACAAATTAGAACATTGCTTGGATGAATCCCCCAAGAAATTGCATTGAGTGGCTGTGTGAGAATGACCGGCTAGTTAACATTCAATCATTGCCACAACATTGGCATGTTGGTGTCCAGCTTTCCACCCCTCTCCATCTGACAGCTAGCAGACTTTATACAGAGCTGGAGCTAATTGTTTTTGAGAAGAGGATGAACACAATTAAGCATCTTAAAATGATGAAGGATATATCCAGTGGAAGCCTTAAAATCCATCCATCCATCCATCCATCCATCCATCCATCCATCCATCCATCCATCCATCCATCCATCCATCCATCCAATCCATCCATCCATCCATCCATCCGCATCCATCCATCCAATCCAATCCATCCATCCATCCATCCATCCATCCATCCATCCATCCATCCATCCATCCATCCATCCATCCAATCCATCCATCCATGTTAGATAGAATAAAAGTCGTTAATTCTGATAAAAAAAAGAAAAGAAAAAGAAAATCAGAAACAAAAACTCAACCACATTAAAGGATTTCCAATATAGAAGCACCGCAAATAGTTTCTCGTTTACTATAAATAATTCATTTAAAAATAAATACAGGAATTCATTATGTAACTCAACCTAAATGCACTTCATTTGTCCTGAAAGTCAGTGGGACAGAAGTTTTCATTAGTCGCAGACAGCTGAACAATCAGCAGGTTTATATAGAGAGGGGTATGGTGGTGTGTCTTATTTTTAGATGCTGAACCCCATGCGTGTGTCTGAGAGGGCATTATAACACTGCGATGGCGGTGCGATACTTTCACAGTGAGCTCCGGCGGAGGTGAGAAAAGCGGGAAGGTGTTATGATACAATGCACCCAGAGTGAACTCTGAGCTGCTTCTGAGCCCAGAGATGAGAGACATGACATCAACATCTGAAAGTGTTTCATTGTATCAAAATAAAGGTTCTGAATAAAACACATGGTCAAACGTCATTAAGACATGCGAATCCCTTGACTCCTTCAAAACCGCTCTCAAAGGGCACCTACGGATGGCTGCAATTCGAAACTGGCCCCCGTAAAATCTGAATCCCCCGCCCCCCCCCTTTCCCTCACTGTATATGTTTCTTTTCCCTTTTTACCTCCATTATGATGAATTCCTGTTCTGTTCTTTGTCTATATAGAAGTGTCTATTTGTACGTCTCTAAATGTTTTGATGAATTGAACATGGTGGACCCTCTTGTAAACAAGTGTAATGCTTAATTGGGTCGTCCACTCACAGTTAACAGCCTTTGTATTGAGTTTGTGCTTGAAATGTACTGTAATTCTGCAAACTGTTAATAAATATTTCAATCAATCAATCAATCCACTATAGCCTATATGGCACAGCATGCAAAGTACACACACACGTGCGCGCACGCACACGGCACACACACACACACACGCACGCACGCACGCACGCACGCACACACGCACACACGCACACACACACACACACACACACACACAATCACACACACATCATTTATAAATATTTATGTTAGAAATCCTGGGCGATAATGGCCATTCACTCATTCTCTTTATTATGTGAGGAACCTTATCACTGTATCAGTGACAGGTCCGTAAAAGTAAATGAGGGGTTGAGCAATGAGCTTGCAGAGCCCGCATGGACTCTTTAGCGCACCAAGCAGTGAGCGTTAAATCACAGGTGACATAGCTTGGAGGTGGACCTTCAAGCATGTCATAACTCCCAGTATTAACTTTAGAGGCTAAACTAAATACACTGTGTTTTCTCCTCTGTCCTCTTGCAGACAAAACATTATTTCATTAGCGGACATATAAAAGAAATATGTTACAATGCTGTTAATGACTAAAGCTTGTTTAACCGGTTCCATGCTGTTAACATAGGCGGGATCGTGAGGCTAGTGCCAGGGAAATGTGCAACATAAGCAAAGAAGAAGAGCCCCATCCGCCTGACCCGGACGTGATAGCCCTCCATATCTGTAGTCTAGCCTCACTCTAGGCTATGTACCAACGCGTGGACGATTAATTTCCTTAGCGCAAGCTCGGATTAACGTTTTATAAGGTCCCAAACATGGTACTTTATCCCATTTTGATCAGAAATACCACTAATAACCCAGTGCGTGTGCATGTGTGCCGCGGACTATCATGTAGTCTGTTTCTACAATGGGAGGCCTGTGGAGGCTAGCAACGGTAGCTAACGGCAGCGGAAAAAAAGGTACCAGTAATATTTTTTTATATTTTTTGTATCAAATCTCGTGTTTCTCGTGGATGGTAATACTAGCTTTCCTCGAGATATCTCGTGGATGGCTTGGGTTGGGTTAAGATGTGACAGACTGTTTGGCGTCAGTGATAAAAGGTCTGATTGCTACTATAAATACGGGGCACTAAACCCCAGGGAACCGAGTTAAATAATTGGACCAATAACTTTTGCTGAAGTTTCTTTTATTTCATTCCTCTCCACTTATGCTGAGCATGTCCCCAACAGCGCCTCTAATCTATTTCATTTCAGCTATCGCTTTTTAATCAGTTTTACTTTTAACAGATGTTGCTACATCTTATTTATTTCATGAAAAGCATTGTTTATTTGATGGAATAGAAGCAGTACAGAAGTGGCCAAATGTAATATGCTTCATGTTGATTATGTGTATCTCCTCCTGACAGGATTATGTTTTGATGGAGTGAATAAATATGGGACCCAGAAAAGGAGGGAGATACGTTTGAAGTCAAAAGAAACCCTTTGGTAAATGTGAAATTAATAAGGAGCAAGTGAAAATAGAAGAGATAGACAGACAAAGCTTGTGAACAGAGGGGCTGGGGGAGAAGCAGTGCTTCAGCTACATCAATGCTCAGTAGCAACACAGGGGAAGCAGCACCGCTTGGAACCTTTTTTTCTTCATGGAAATAGGGCTTAATGACATCCTACTGAGAGACAGATAAACAGAGCTGTAAATAACTCTATTAAGAGCCTAAATAGTCCCAGCAGAGCATAAATCATCCAGCCTTGCCTTGTCAAGTAGGCTGATTATTTACTGGAATAGCACTGATTTACCAAAATTCCATTTGTAATTAAATTACAAAAGTTTCCTTCTGCACCACTGAACCAAGACTAATTCCTCATAGTGTGCCTTTGAGTGTTTTACATTTTCATTTGGCTCACATGGTTATAAACAATGTAAGTCTGCAACAATGTGTTCTTGTGGCCTTATCATGATGAAGACAGCTATACTGTATGAGTTTTACAATTACAAACACAGGATATGATGTCCTGTGTTTGCAGGGGGCGTCCTCCCTGAGCCAAGAAGAGAAGGATAAAAGTATATTCTCCACTAGTGTATACATTCAGGGTTCCCTGAAGGGGCAAGCTTCCCACACTCAATTCCATTACCTCTATTACCACCATGTCGGCAATCAGCATTGTCTCATTTGAGCCATCTCGTGTGTAACATTATGCTTACCCAGCTGCTAGGTGATCTGCCTCCTTCCTTCGTCCTGCACTAAACCCTGTAACAGCCCAGATGAGACAGCCAAGGTGCTGATGAACAGAACAGAACAAACTGTTAATGAACTTTTACATTAGAGCTTTAGTACATTAACACCTGGCAGCCATCTAATAGAGGTGCCAGGACTTCGGTTTGCTAGTACGCAGCTTGGAGAAACAGCAGAAACCTGGATCTGCCCTCGATTCCCCCAACCTTCCCACCCCAGAGAAAGGGTTCCAGGCCAGGCGGCAACCTGGATCTGCCCTCGATTCCCCCAACCTTCCCACCCCAGAGAAAGGGTTCCAGGCCAGGCGTCTCATTGGTTGTCAAGAATACGGGAAAAAAACACACACACGCACGGTCACACACACGCACGGTCACACACACGCACGGTTGCACACACGCACGGCCGCACGCATGGTTGCACGCATGCACGCCTTCGTGTCCTGAACCCTGCCCTCTCTATTCATAATTACCTCTCTCTCACTCATTTACCGAGGGATGCTAGGGTTGATGGTGAACCAACCCTTGTGTTCCTCATGTTTTTACAGAATTTATACTGTGTCACACAATCGTGTTTAGTGCCGATAAATAGCTGCTCTGTGAGCATCACAACTGTGATGCTGTGAACTTGTAGATCGACTATTTTCAGCATGCGACATCGCCATACAAAGCAAAGATTGGGCAAAGATTGGGATTCAGAGTGTGTTTCTGAATGACAATTTGAGAGGAGGTGCTCATGATATTCACTGCAATAAAAAATAAATAATAATAATATATACAAATATACAAATATATACAGTACTGTGTGGCATCTAATTACACTAGTATGTATTTGTGCGGAGTAGAGGCTTGAGACTGGAGGATTTATCTCATAGATTTATAAAATAGGAGTTAATAAACAGCTCTCCAGCTTGTCAGCTGCCGTAATTGCCTACAGGATGACTAATTCCACAGTCAATCAAACGGCTGGTTTATTTTCATCCTTTCGCGGCTGCAGAACATCAGCTTAATAAGAAATACATTTCTGCATGACACATCGGCGGCGTCATGCAGAAACCTTGTATCACCAGATAAGTTCATATATTTATTTAAAGAACGCAGGGAGAATTGCTGTAACGAGACATGGCCTACACAGGACTCCATGACAACACTTTTGAAAAGAGCATAACGCCACAGATCAAGGTTATATATGATTTCATCCCAATCTAAGCTGTGAAATCCAAGGTCTGCCAGTCGCCAAATTCTATTCCTTTGGAAAACGTAGTAAACTAGCAAACCACCGCCAACCTCATTTTGGCTTCAAGATGTCATGCTCTTTTTGAAATTGGAAAAAATCTAATTTACAGCCAGGGGTTCAACTAACACAAAACACAAAGCACAAAGTACTGGCAGCCAGCCACTCATTACTCGCTTTATCAATTTAGACTCAATCTGACCCTGGGCCACTAGAACAACCCACCACAAGTTCCCACCCTCATGTATAAATTCTCTCTCATCCTTCTTCAAATCTATTTTCCCTTTAATGGAGGCATTGCGGGTGGTCGTCCAACAAGCTGAGGGTGCCGCTCTATATCTATGTCAGCTAGAGAGGCCAGGCCATACAGTATAGCGTAACTGAATTCCATTTAGATTTCTCTTTTATTGTCTCCGCCAGGCTGAAGGCATGGCGTCTTTTATTGTCTCCGCCAGGCTGAAGGCATGGCGTGAACGCCAGGCTGAAGGCATGGCGTGTTGTCTCCGCCAGGCTGAAGGCATGGCGTGAGAGTCTCCGCCAGGCTGAAGGCATGGCGTGAACGCCAGGCTGAAGGCATGGCGTGAGAGTCTCCGCCAGGCTGAAGGCATGGCGTGAGAGTATGCTTTGCAGCCCGTCCGTGTGTCCGTGTGTCAGTCTGTCTGTGTACAGCTAATCTCCGGCAGCTGCACCGTTGGCCCGGTCGCTGCCAAACACTCCCTGCATATACCAGGCCAGAACCGCTGCCCCATTGTTTTTTCAGATGGGCCTGTCATAGCACCATATACAGTATAAGACAGATTTTTGTAAAACGGATTTTGTGATATTATTACTCATCTTTTGTCCATAAATCACGCAAATCTGTACACAGTATCTCTATAGTCATGTGATCAACAAGGATCTGTCTGATTTTCCAAATTCCATCCTCATTGGCTAAGATTGGCTTCCTAAACAGCACTTTGACCACAGACTTTTAAATAACACTATCTGACCTCGAAAACGTTTTCCATGCGGCAGCATCTCAAACAGTCTGGGTCCTTCATAATTCCACAAGCTTTGCTGACACAACGATCGTCATACAGGGCTTCGATGGGGGGAGATCACATCCGCTGATGCGTTGGGCTGTCCGCACAACCCTCTGCATTGCTTTGCGGTTGAGGTCGGTGCAGCTGTCATACCCGGCAGTGAAGCAGCCAGTCAGAATGCTCTCTGTGGTGCCTCTGTAGAAAGCTTTTAGAACTTTTGGGCCCATGCCAGCTTTCTTGAGTCTTCTCAGGAAGTAGAGGCGTTGTGCTTTCTTCCCCACCCGCTCTGTCTGTACTGCCCAGGTGAGATCCTCAGTGATGTGCGCCCCCAGGAATTTGAACTCTCTGACCCTTTCCACTGCAGTGGTCTTTGGGAGGTTTCCTGTAGTCGAAGATCAGCTCTTTTGTTTTGTCTACGTTGACAGCATAGAAAGCAATCTTTCAACACACCATAACATGTTTTGACAGATTTTCACATGCCCTCCTCATAACAAGAATGTTAAATATCGCCAATGTTACTCATTAACTCTTCTACATGTCCCCTTTGTTACTTGAGGACAGACCCTGGGAAGCAATTCTTAAAAGAGGAATTATACACCAGAGACACGCATGGGAATCCCTAGAAAGAGCTCTGGTGAGCTTCATCTCATAGCTTTCTTTCTGTCTGGATCATACAGTGTTTTGAGAGTTCTGACGTGCCACTCGGTGTCATTATGAATACAGTACAGTACAGTGTTGGGGTTTGTGCCAAAAGCATGGCAGTGCTGCTACAACCGCAGCGGCGGATTACTTCACATTTAGACAGTCCAGCTGTTCATGCTCAAACAGAGCCATAATGAGCACTGTCACTGTGGATAGAAAGCCCCTGTAATGAATAATCATAACACGAAGGAGGGAGGAACACAGCAGAACAAAATGGTTGGGGGGGTAGTAAATTATACATCTGGAGAAATGCCAGTGTACCTGAGATGAAATACCCATTCTGCCTGTCTTGTTCTGGGGATATTCATGTGTTTGTCAACACAAACTCCCTCTATTATTAATTCAATCAATTTATTATTGTTATTAGGTGGGACTTTGAATTCTGTCGTTGTAAAAAGGTATATAGGAACATAGCACTTTTTTATTGAGTTTAATAAAGTGAATATTCTTTGGGGTATTTTGGCAATTATGTTATGACGTTGGAGATTAATTAAAGGGGGGAACACACAGTACAGTACAGCACGCACTCACGCACGCACGCACGCACGCACGCACGCACGCACGCACGCACGCACGCACACACACACACACACACACACACACACACACACACACACACACACACACAAAAGCATTCTCTCTGGTGTCCTTGCTTGAAGCCCTGATGTGGGTTGGGGCGGCAAGCCAGCCGTGAAGCTGGGACTTCCAGCTCAAACAGTTCAGTTGGCCCCTGACATCCCCCTCTGGCCCTGGAAAACAAACCAGATACTACTGGTCCAGCTTTTCAAGAGTGATGACCCCCAACAAGGCGACAATACCCTCCATCCTAAAACATAATATTTCTTCAAGACACAGAGAGATAAATCTCCTGAAATGCCTTGATTATGCCCTTGAACTCCAAAGACCAACATTGTAAAGTGACACCTTCCTCTGTAACTTCACCAATCATTGCCAACATTGTGTATTTATGTGTTTATTTGTTTCTTTAGATGGTACACACTACACAGTATATTAATGAACAGTGCATTGTAATGTAAATACACCAAACCTATAGTCGTCATTAGTATGGCCATGCCCTGTATATTGTCATGCCCATATATGGGCATATCGGTCGGCTCAGCGGTTCTGGACAACCGCATATAACGCATATAACGACTCATCGAGTCCTTGCACATGCGTTTTAGGCATAGAATAATAAAAGGATAGAGACTGAACCGGAGCGATACACGCCACAGGGTTTCATCGCCATCAATCCACGGGTCCGCCTGCAGTCCCACCTCTTACCAGTAGGGCCGAGTGCTTCAACGTTGGAGAGCCTCACCTGGGGCTTGGTTTTAAGTCGGTATGCATATATTATGCACGTGACCATATATGGGCTTAGTGTCGGCTCTGTGGCTCAAGACAACTGGATCTCCATATATGCCTACATGGTCATATCGGGTTTGTTTATGCTTTATCTGAGTCATAGACAAAAAGAAATGGCCAACTTAACTCAAGCACATAACCACCTTTATTTAGGCCTATAGTAACGCAAATATTTGTCTAGCTTTCATGTGTGCCTTCTATGTGATTTGAAGTCAATCAAATTCAAATGCTCCTGTATCATGTATCATCTAGCTCATGTGTATTACAGTGTATTCATACACACGCGTGACCACAAAATGTACATTATGCCGTGCAGCGTCTAGAGCTGTCTGCCACCTTACCTGAGCCCTACTCTGCTGTCCTTGACAGATCACATGGATATTGGCTGCCTGCTTAAGAAATAACACCTCCCATCATGCTGATAGAATGGCTCTGGAGACCCCCACCCCAACCCCCCCTCCCCATCTCTCCGTCTCTCTCTCTGTCTCTGAGATGTTTACATCGAAGCCTGCTGCGCTGCAATCTCCACCATGATCATGTATTCAGCAGGGATTTGGACGAAGTGGTGTAAGTGCTCCTAAGGGAAATGAGGGTCACCTCTTTAATCTCCGATGCAGGGGATCTCTCCAGCACAGCACACGTGTGTTCACTGTGTTGTTATTTCCACAGATTATTATGTATAGCCCTTCCCCATCGTTTCACACGTTTCCTATACATTTACATGTGTTACGTGTGTTCTCGGTAATCTTATATTGTTGGTTTTACTGTTGATGGAAAAAAAAGTAAGTTCGGGCAGCGTTGGTGGGGGGACTGGCGGAGATAGTGGGGCTTGTTGGGTATTCTCATTGTGGTTTCCCTGTCGGTAACCTTACTGCTGACTTTGGAGACAGATGAGGAAACTTGAGGGAGGACTATCAGTTGGTTAAAGAATTCAACAGAATAATGACGGAAGAAGCTGTTCCTGGATCTGGTGGTTGAGGTCTTGAGGCATCTGTAGCCCTTTCGCCTCCATGAATGGGAGGGGTGGAACAGTCTATTGTTGGGGTGGGAGGCATCCTTGATGATACTAAGGGCCTTAAACCGGCAGCCTTGTTTGTAAATGGACTCAGCGGTTTTCCAGAGTCAGGTGAGATATCTTGACTTTTCTCAACCACCTCAAGAAAATGATATGCTGGTGGGCGTTCTTTATCAGGGAGGATGTATTTAGGGTCCAGGAAAGGTCTTCTGATATGTGGACCCCCAGAAATGTGAAGCTGGTGACACGCTCCACCTCCACACCATCGATGAGGATAGGAGCATGCTGCCCCCTTCTGCTCCATCTGAAGTCCACCACCAGCTCTTTTGTCTTGGTGGTGTTAAGGGCGAGGTTGTTTTCAGCGCACCTCACGTCCTCACCTGGTGTTGTACCTCCTCCCACTCTCACTGTGTTGTCTGCAAACTTGATGACATGGTTTGATCCATGTACAGGTGCACACCTGTGTGCAGGTGCACACCTGTACACAGGTGTGCACCTGTACATGGTTTGAGCCATGTACAGGTGCACACCTGTACATGGCTCAAAAATCAAAAGTTAAGAGTAGAGGAGAGGACTCAGGACACAACCTTGCGGGAGACCAGTGTTCAGGGTGATGGTTGAAAAGGTGAGGTTGCCTATCCTGACATGTTGGGGTCTGTTCACTAGGAAGTCGAGGATCCAGTTACAGAGCAAGGGGTCAATGTCAAGGTCAGTGAGCTTTTTTAACCAGTTAGGAGGGTGATTTTGTCTCTGGACCTGGATTACATTTATGTACCAACCATTCTGGCTACCTCAGGAGTTTACTGCAGTAATTGTTGTCCAGCACATGGACTTAGCATTAAGGGGGTGGGCGATAAGTGAACAGGAAACCGCGCACCCTCGGACAAGCAAGTTTGTTTACCATGTTAACACATCTGTAACTTCAGGCTGTGTCCGATCTGCCTTCAAGTCAGCCAGAGTCACACCGCTGCTCAAGAAACCAAAGCGCTTCGTTGACTCTTCAGTCGCCAAGAACTACAGACCGTTGTCACTTGTCGTTGCCTTTCCTTTCTTTCCAAAACTGTCTTGAACATGTTGTTTCCAACCAGCTTTCTCTCCATCTCTCACAGAACAACCTGCTGGATCTTACCAGTCAGGATTCAAACAGGCCCACCTCACGGAACCATCTCTCACAGAACAACCTGCTGGATCTTACCAGTCAGAATTCAAACAGGCCCACCTCACGGAACCATCTCTCACAGAACAACCTGCTGGATCTTACCAGTCAGGATTCAAACGGAAACTGCACTCCTTGCATTTACAGGAGCACTACAGTACATTCTGCCTAGGCTGCCTCCCACTCTGCAGTCCTTATTCTTCTAGAGCAGACTAGACTAGATCACTCTGCAGTCCTTATTCTTCTAGAGCAGACTAGACTAGATCAGCAGCATTTGACACAGTGAACCACCACCACCTTGCTGACATAGGCACATGGTTTTAACTTCTAAAGTGGTTCTCCTCCTACCTGACTGACCGGACCTACCAGGTTTATTGGACATGTTTCCTTCATCCACCCTTCACCCTCCTAACCGGGGTCCCTCAGGGGATCTTATATCTTATCTTATCTTATCACTGCTATGCCTATGACACAAATCTGTTGCATTTCTGTATTTTGTGCCAAAGTCCATTTAAATAATTTCTAATTCATACTGTTCTTTCTACTCTCCTCCATGATTCTGAATTAATTTGACCCATTCTTGACATTATTCCGGTAGAGTGTCTCAGCCCTAGCGGTCGCTTTATCGCTGTAAGAGCCATATGATGTCTAAGTATTGTATTACTCATTTGATGACGTCACCACAGGGCGTGGGCTAGACCCACGTTGCTTGGGTATTTAATGGGCCCCAATCAAGCAGCAGGTGTTGCTGATTGGCAGAGGCACAAAAAAAAAAGGAAAAGAAAAGCTAATAAATATCTTTGTTTGTGAACACAACGAACAGTTTGGACTTCAGTTTATCAAGCACACGTCTGAACACCTCTTTGCCGTCAGTATACCACGCAGTGCCTTTAGTACAGGACTTTGGGCACTACATAAGTTGAAAAACATTGTGCCTCTGCCAATCAGCAACACCTGCTGCTTGATTGGGGCCCATTAAATACCCAAGCAACGTGGGTCTAGCCCACGCTCTGTGGTGACGTCATCAAATGAGTAATACAATACTTAGACATCATATGGCTCTTACAAGCCTTTAAGATGTATTACTGGTGTAATTTAGATAGCATGTTGTTTAGACAGATGTCAGTTTCATCTGTTGACATGACATCCTAGCTAGTTTGTATAGTTTCAATGTACAGATTATTTGTTTTTGATATTATACTGTTTAAAGGAGCATTCAGTGATTTGGGTGATTTGGAAAACCACCCAGTCCGCCCCGGTAACAAAATGTGCACATGCACGCTCTACAGTGGGGGGAAGTGCAACAGGCCAACAGCATGTGCACCAAGGCCCGCCCCCACTCGATCATGATTGGAGGAAGGCCCCTCTCATCCTGATTGGATGAAGGTTTTGCCACCCGCCACCAAAACTGAAACTAGGGTTTTTTGACCCCAGGGGCTCACTGGGGACACTGAGGATTTCCTTATATGGTCAGCACACTCTATAGTAGGGAGGATTATCCAGAAACAAAAATAAAAAAATAAGTGATATTTGAATTAAGTCAAATCACTGAATATACCTTTAAGATGATCCTAAATTACTATCTCTATGCATTTGATGCTTACGGTAAGTCTGCTAAATGCCTAGATTGTAAATAGTAGCCTACGTTAGTGTTGTGTGTGTGTGGGGGGGGGGCTACACATATATATCATGTGTCTTTGTTTCTGTCTTTTCCAAGGGGAACTGTAATCATCAATGCATTGATTTAAATGCCACTCATGCATGACATTTGGACTGCATCAGACCATCAATAAATAGAAAAAACACATGTCTGGGTGACGGATTTAGGTTGATGAGGTAATTGCACATGCAAACTTTAGATTTAATTATGACGAATCGCCGAAATCGGACAGATCCGTCTTGACCACATGACTATGGAGATAATGTGTACAGATTTGTGTGATGTATTATAAAAAAAATATGCAAAGATTGGCCTGCTGGTAGCGCTATAATACAGTAGGCCAATGAGAAAAGGTTGTCATTTGTTCCTCGGCCTAATGGGAATGTGCGTGCAGAGTTTCATGACAAACGGACGCTGCGTCCATGATTAGAGGCAGTTTGTTCAAAACAATTAAGCCGCCACTCCTGCAAACTTGGCAATCAATCAGCGTGGAATAGGAACAATCGGACCGATCTGTCTTGATCACATGACTATAGAGATAATGTATACCAATTTGCGTGATGTTTGGACAAAATCTGTAGGAATAATATAACCTCCTGGTGGCGCTATAACAGGCCAAAGTGAAACATTTGGGCAGCTGGTTCTGCAGAGGCCTCCAGGGAGTGTGCGTGTACAGTTTCATGTCGATCGGTCCAACCGTGCCGTAGATTAGCTGTTACGGAAGCATATCAGTGGTGCAACGGACATCCGTGTGTTACCATCAAAACAGCTGGAAGGCATCAGCGCGGTAGCCACATTTTTTTATTCACCTCCAAAAACATGGTAGTTTCGTAGGATCACCTCAATCTGAGGGCAATTTCAATGGATTGAGTTTTTTTGATCGTGTCCAGCGCGCGATCCGTTGATGTAAAATGGTTGACGATCACCAACATGGAAGCTAAGGGTTGCGTAGTGACGATGGACGCCATAACCGGTAAATATTATTTTTCAACATTAGAAACTAAGGGGTCGTCCGATAGCGTCCTAGGCGATATTTAATCACATTTAATAGTCGTCCGATAGTGTCTAAAGCCCTAACCACACCAAAGGGTCAAGGTGGTTTTAGCGTTGTCCCAGCGGTGTGATATGTCTTGTTGCACGTTGACCCTAGTGATTCAACGCATGGAATTCAATGGCCCAAATCACACCAAAGGGTCGAGACGGTTTTAGCGTTAACTCCTTGCAACCGTTTGAACCCAAGGAGTTGCATGCATTTGCACACACACGCACGCAGACACACGGACACACACACACGGACATATGCGGACATACACACATACACACAGACGGACACAGACACACGGACGGACGAAAACAATATACTTTATAATATATTTTCCTTCCTTCAATGGTAAATATGTAGGCACAAGGTAAGGCACACTGCAACGTTTTTCCGTCGTTTTTCTGAAAAAAAACGTGTTCAGTCTGCAAGGACCTTAAGTGTATTTTTCGGAGTAGTTAGTAGTAGTATAATAGTCTGCCCTACATTACATTGTTGCCTGTTGACTCGATGTCCCCACTGAATATCCCTTTGCTTCATGCAGAGTATAATTCCAATGAATATGGAATCTCTCACACTGCGAACATTTGTGATGTTATTTCTGACTACACTCCCTTAAGTTGCTTTGGCAGCTCTGCTGTGAAATCCCATGAGAGTTGTTTCTTCTAGGGTCGCGGGCTCTTAATTATGTCGGGTGTAAATGAGAGGACGACGCTGGGAGCTGGCGTGGCGAGCTCAGCGCACAGGCCCCAATGTGAGGGTGACAAAGCTTGCTGCAGCACAGCTTGCACTTCCAGCCTCGGGACGTGCACAGATGAAAAAGAGGACGAGGGAAAAAGGGAGAACAGAAGGCCCTATGCTAATTTGTCAACTCAGTAAGCTGGCACGAGGATGAAGAGAGAAACTACTTCTCTGGCATATTGTGCCACAAAGCTGGGATAGGATATACTGCAGGTTTTTTTGAGTGGTGCAACCACTCCAAGGAACAGCAATGTCTGTGTTAACCTATGTGACTGTGTGGCTAATGCTATGTGTTAACCTATGTGACTGTGTGGCTATGTGTTAACCTATGTGACTGTGTGGCTATGTGTTAACCTATGTGACTGTGTGGCTATGTGTTAACCTATGTGACTGTGTGACTATGTGTTAACCTATGTGACTGTGTGGCTATGTGTTAACCTATGTGACTGTGTGGCTATGTGTTAACCTATGTGACTGTGTGGCTATGTGTTAACCTATGTGACTGTGTGGCTATGTGTTAACCTATGTGACTGTGTGGCTATGTGTTAACCTATGTGACTGTGTGGCTATGTGTTAACCTATGTGACTGTGTGGCTATGTGTTAACCTATGTGACTGTGTGGCTATGTGTTAACCTATGTGACTGTGTGGCTATGTGTTAACCTATGTGACTGTGTGGCTATGTGTTAACCTATGTGACTGTGTGGCTATGTGTTAACCTATGTGACTGTGTGACTATGTGTTAACCTATGTGACTGTATGGCTATGTGTTAACCTATGTGACTGTGTGGCTATGTGTTAACCTATGTGACTGTGTGGCTATGTGGTAACCTATGTGACTGTGTGGCTATGTGTTAACCTATGTGACTGTGTGGCTATGTGTGTGGCTATGTGACTGTGTGGCTATGTGTTAACCTATGTGACTGTGTGGCTATGTGTGTGGCTATGTGACTACGAGTACCAGTAGGGGCAAAAGTGGCGCTGTTGTGCCAGAAACAGAGAGAGAGAGAGATAGTGTTGCACTGTTGCACTACTCTGTGCTAATTACAGAGAGAAAGAGAGAGAGAGAGGCAGGGGGAGAGGGGAGTTGCACCACTCAGTTCACACAGGTGTGATTTTTCTTTCTATACTGACAACAGTCCTACAGTCATGAGTCTGACCCTACCCAAAACCAGAAACCTAACCCTAACCTCACAGGAAGCCACAGGTTATAGTTTTAAACTGCCACAGGTTAGTTTTAACCTGCCACGCATGTCAGGGGCCACGGGTGAGTTTTAACTGGGCCACGGGTTAGTTGTAACCGGCCGTGCATGTCGGGAGCGACGGTGTTGTTGGACTAATGCCTGTCCGACTGTTAGAATGTCTAACCAAAGCCGGGGAGCCACAGGCCCAAAAGCTCAAGCAATAGAGATTAACCTGTGATGTCATGACATACTTTTTATTTGTGTTTTTGAGTGGTGCAACCACTCCAAGGAACAGCAATGTCCGTGTTAACCTATGTGACTCTGTTTATGTGTTTGTGTGTGACGTTAATGAGCACCAGTACCAATGAGTACCACAAGTGGCGCTGTTGTGCCAGAAACAGAGAGAGAGAGATTGTGCTGCACTGTTGCCTGCTAATGAGAGAGAGGGGGGGGGGGGGGGGGGATTTGCACCACTCAGTTCACACGGGTGTGATTTTTCTATTCACTTGGTTATTAAGGTACACAGAATGAGAGGTCTGCTCTGCCGGAAATATCGCGAAGTTATGGCCATTTTTGTATACCACACCATAGACCATAGAAATTTCCAAATTTCATCATGCTTTAAGTAGCATGTGACATGTCAAACTAGGGGGTTTTCATGATTCTGAATCCATTCCAAACATTAGTTTTGCATGAAAAACACACACATTCTTTCACCCAGTGTCAATTATCTAATGTAATCCTGGGCGCTACACTTCCTCTGCCAACCTGGGGGGGCAGCGGACTGACCTCATGCTTCTATATATGAGGAGTCCAAGCTGCTTCTTTTCACCTGACAGGGGAGTGTTTCTCTGGTTGGACGTAGCGCGTGGAAGTAGCACGTTCCTTTCCACTCCATCAGGCGCCCCGGCTGGCCAGGGGGAGGTGACCAGCATTACTGCATGTTTTTGTGAGGATACCTACCCTAGGGGACACGGGGGGAACATGCAAACTCCACACATAAAAGCCCTTTCGCATGGGCACTGATGACGCGGAGGAGAGAACACGCCCCCAGCGCCAAAAGCGTCCCCAGCGGGAATTGAACCCAGGACCTTCTAGCTGTGAGGCGACAGCACTACCGACCGTGCCACCGTGCCCTGGATTCTCCCTCAATATTGATGGCTACTACACTGAAGCCCTCCACCCAAGTTCGCAACCTTACCCTCATTTTGAAACCGCCTCCTCACCACTCGCCCTACACACTTGCCCTCGATATGCACGTTCACGCGAGGATGCGCCATATTAATTAAGTGTCGTCCGAAATCAAGCAGCCTTGAGTGGAAGTGGCTTATAAAGCCCTCAAGAGTGAGTCTATGCCGGCCTGGGCTGTGGCTCAGCGGTCCAGACACCTTGGCTGGTAACCCAGTCTGGCAGTGTGCCGCGGGTTCGACTCCAGATCCCGACGTCCTTTACTGCATGTCATCCCCCCATCTCTCTCCCCATTTCCTGTCAGCCTACTGTCTGTCTCTCCATAAAAATAAATAAAAATAAAGGCGAAAGCCACAAAAAAAACATTAAAAAAAAAAGAGTCTATATGCCGATCTAGACTTGATTGCCTTGTGCAGCCCTGATCTCTGTTCACATGGAAACCCGCGACCTACAAAATGTAAGAACCACCACAAATAAAT
Organism: Electrona antarctica; assembly: GCF_951216825.1. Taxonomy (NCBI): domain Eukaryota; kingdom Metazoa; phylum Chordata; class Actinopteri; order Myctophiformes; family Myctophidae; genus Electrona; species Electrona antarctica. The sequence goes on along the minus strand of NC_136790.1, from coordinate 5,739,519 downwards.
CATAAATAAACTGCTTCTACAATCTTCATCTGATGCAGAATAGACAACGCTCCAACTGATGTTCACAAGGGCTCTTTATTTACCCCACCGAGAAAAACTATACATTTAATAAACCACACAAACAAAACACCTTTTAACACAAAATGATTTATAAACACCATGGATGTATATGAAATGTCCTTTTGACAATCACGCTGTAATTCCTTTTAAATGTCGATATTAATGAAATCCACATGTCACAAAACACGATGCAATGCAATATAACTGTACAACAAAAATAACAGGTAACACAATGGCATGGTGGTAACCATGGCAACGAATGGTGTCTGTTTCCTGTTTCCAAACTGATTTTTATACCCAGCACCCTAATAAAGGGAACTTGATTCAGATGGAGGGGCACTTCCTGACAAAGGAACCTCCTGAGAGCACTTCAAGTCAAGGGTTTCAAAGTACTGTGTTACTGTGATACAGTTACAATGAATAAAACCAAACCCTTCCTTGTAAACGGCACCAAAATGTAATGGTCATATTTAATATGACCACGGTCTAGTAGTCGTTGTCTTCCGTTGTAAAGTAAAGACAGTAAATACCTCAGAATTGTACTTAAGTACAGTACTTGAGTAAATGTACTTATAGTTACTTTTACACCACCTGCTCAGCAGATAAAATAAAGTACCAAACATGATAGCATTGGTGGAGCTCTAGAACATGACATGACATACAGTATGTAAGATCTAATGTGCTTATATGTTGAGTGTGTTGTCCACCCCCTCGGTTTGCTTCTGGTGAAGCTTCACGTGTCTCAAGAGCCTTCTAACAGGAACAACACGAGGTTGCACAGACCAGAGCTGTCAATCCACAGCTTGTTAATTTCTTCAGATCAGTGTAAGATTCAAAGGTTTCATTTTCACAGAGCTGCAGTGGTGAGAGACAGAGAGAGAGTGAGAGAGAGAGAGAGAGAGACAGAGAGAGAGAGAGAGAGAGAGAGAGAGAGAGAGAGAGAGAGAGAGAGAGAGAGAGAGAGAGAGAGAGAGAGAGAGAGAGAGAGAGAGAGAGAGAGAGACAGAGACAGAGAGAGAGTGCGAGTCAGTGCGCATACAGTATGTGTTGGTGTGCGTGCGTGCGTGCGTGCGTGCGTGCGTGCATGAATAGAAGAATGAGATAAAGCACGTGTACATGTGTGGAAGCGAGAAGGGGAGATATAGACATAGTTAGACATGGGAGTAAGAGAAAAGGAGTGAAAGACAGAGACCAAGTGGTAGAGAGCCAGGGAGAGTGAAACAGATAGAGGAGAGAGAGACCAAGTGGTAGAGAGCCAGGGAGAGTGAAACAGATAGAGGAGAGAGAGAGACCAAGTGGTAGAGAGCCAGGGAGAGTGAAACAGATAGAGGAGAGAGAGACCAAGTGGTAGAGAGCCAGGGAGAGTGAAACAGATAGAGGAGAGAGAGAGACCAAGTGGTAGAGAGCCAGGGAGAGTGAAACAGATAGAGGAGAGAGAGACCAAGTGGTAGAGAGCCAGGGAGAGTGAAACAGATAGAGGAGAGAGAGACCAAGTGGTAGAGAGCCAGGGAGAGTGAAACAGATAGAGGAGAGAGAAAAATGGAGAAAGAGAAGTTGAGAGAGAAAATGTGATTTGGTCTGGCTGTTTGGAGCTCCATGCTCGATTTGCCCCCTCTGACAGAGAGGCAGAGTGACGGCCATTGGCAGGAATTGAATCAGTAGATTAAACACCCCCTTCCCCTCGCTCCACTCTTCCCAGACTCCTTTCCTCTCACCTCCTCCCTCCTTCCTCCCGTCCCCTCTCACCTCCTCCCTCCTTCCTCCCGTCCCAACCCTCTCCCCTCTCCACTTCTCCTCCACGGTTGTATTGAAGATGTGGGTGAGATTGCATTGAGAGGAGATGTTAAGGAGCCTTTGTTGTCACAGGTAAGATTGATAGGGTGATTAAACGCCCGGCAGCAGAGCATTAGTGGCTATAGTCCTCACCATTACTGCCAGGCAGAAGCAGAGATGCATTAACTGTCTGTCTGTCTGTCTGTCTGTCTGTCTGTCTGTCTGTCTGTCCGTCCGTCCGTCCAGAAAAAGTGCTCCTCAGTCGGAGTACAGATCTCCTGGTGGCCTCCTGGTGGCGCTATAATAGGTCAATGTGAAAAGTGTGCCATTTGTTCTCAAGCCTTTCACGGCAATTGGACGCTGCATTCATGATTTGAGGCATTTTGTTTTGTCACAAAAAATGTGTTTTGCAAAAATCGGTCTCCTGGCGGCGCTATAACAGGCCATTGTGAAAAGAGTGGCTGTCTGGGAACAGGAACACGGACGCAGGGACAGGAATGGACGGACAGGGTGTAAAACATAGAACAGAATTGCACTTACAGTCCAGTTCCCTACGTTTCTTCCTCAATAGCCAGTGCATGTAGGCTACAGTAAATCAACATACATATACATGTACAAGATGTATAATTTATGTTGTACATGTCTAGTGTATCAAATACAATGATAATGATGTATTTTGAATAATAGTTTAAAAAGCAGGTGGCTTGCACACATCCAGTTCCTGGCTGGTGCTGGACTAAGGTAAGTACAGTGAAGAGAAGAGAGAGTCCGCACACAGGTTTGCTCTAATGGTGTTCTTTTATTGAAACACCATAATAATATACACAACGTTTCGACCGCACGTTGTGTATATTATTATGGTGTTTCAATAAAAGAACACCATTGGAGCAAACCTGTGTGCGGACTCTCTTCTCTTCACTGTATTTTGAATAATAGACTGTATAATAAAATAAATGTTCACTGTAATGACCATGTAGTTTTCATTGTAATTTTGGTAATACTTTAACCTTAATATAAAGCTTATCGTAATCTTTGTTATACTACTACACTTAAGGTAGCTAACTGCCGTAGCTAACCGCCGTGGATAACCGCTGTATCAAGAGTTATACCAGGTTTCCGTTAGGCTGTCAGCCAGGTGTCCACAATATCAGATCTGACATAAAAAATAACATCAAATGCTTACTCAATGAAATGATGAGTTTAGTCATTTAGAATGGAGTAATTAATGGAGCAACCCAGATATTGTTATCTTTGAATTCTCCTCTCCCTGAGTGTATAGCCGACAGCTCCTCTCCATTTTGGAGGCCGCAGACGGGGCGAGATACGGTATTTGCTCTCTTACCATCTAAGAACGTCACTAACAATGTATTAAATGTTTAGAAGTAACGTACCCTGCTAGCCAAATAATGAACCTGGTAAGGCGTCTGAAACATCAGACCTGACATCAGACCTGAAGGTCCCAGCTGGCTTTGAACTCGTTCTCCCCTACTGCCTCTTTCTGTAACCAGACAGGATATGTGCCACAATTCTACAAACGACGAGTTACCAAGATTCCCAAGAGCTTCTGGTGAACTTTTTATAGATGGTTCTTGGATTGAATCCAAAGTGGTAGAAAATACTCATATTTTAGTTTTTTTTGTTGTCTAAAAATACCAAAAACTAAAATCTGAGTCGTTTTCCTGTTTCTGCCTCTGTGGATTTAATCCAATAACAAACTATCCAAACATCCTTGACATTAGATGTCACCCCAGCACCAAGGTTTTGCATTTTTGGCAGATCCTCTGTCAGTTCCAACAGATCAGCTAGCTCTGTAAATTCAGCTCATGTCCAAAAGGCATTAGATGATTTATTGAGTTAGGAATAGTTTATCAGACGTCTTTTCTCACCCTTTCACCTTTCCTTTTTTCAATCATCTCATCTCATGTCGTTTCAGGTTCAACATTGGTCCGTTCCACCACACATACATGTAGGCCAGGGGTTCTCAACGTTTTTGGCCGGGGACCCCCGGAAATGCTTTGGCAATGTCTCGGGACCCCCGCCCCGCCCCCTCCCGACCCCCAATATAAATTGACTGCTACAATAACCTTAAACCATTTTGGGCGGGAACCCCTTTTGATGTTTTAAGCATTGTTATAATTTAGCTATTGAAAAATAGCAGATCTACAAGCTCATAGCGCGCCACCGAGTGGCGCGCTACGAGCTTGTAGGTCTGCTATTTTTGAAAAATCGTGAAAATAAAATTTTTAAAAAAATCTTTTTTTTCTTTTTTTTTCCAATAATTTGGGGACCCCCTAAAATAATTTGGCGACCCCCCGAGGGGTCGCGACCCACGGGTTGAGAACCCCTGATGTAGGCTACTGTATGGCATTCCCCTCAATCAGCGGGAAAGGCTATACTTGGTTTATGATTACAAACATTCGTCAATGGTTTATTGCATTGTCCTCCTCTTCTTCTTGAGAGTTAAACCTTTCATTCATTGATTATTTTGCATCTAATCATGTTCATATTGTTGTGTGATCATTTTGTATAACTAGAATACAACTAAATATTGAATTTATCTCTATTAATGTATCCGTCTGACAGCCCTGATTCGAAAATTAATCTCACTTCCTTCAGAGAGTAGGCTATGAAGGCTTTATTAATGACCAGAAATTAAAGTTAATAATAGCAGCAAAACATTTTCATACTAGGCGTACAATGATCTGCAACATACTATCTGTTCAGTTTGTCTGATTTCTTTTTAGCTTGTTTTCTTGACAGATAGCTCTATATACTTTGTTTTGAGACTAAAATAGCCTACCGGTATAAGGTTGCAATGCATAATGTAACATTGCAACGTGGTGAGCTTGTAGATCAACTATTCTATGTTTTTCGCTATAATAAACTTTAGCTGGAAAGTATTTTTGCACCGTTATAGCGATATTATAGCGATATTCCCGCTCCAGCACCATGTTTTGTCGCCAATATATTATTTAAAAGAGTGCCTTTTTTGTGGTTGTTCTTATGGGAGGCGGTTTGTTGTGCCCTGGAGCTTAACCAGGCTAAATCCCATGTGTGTTAAGTCGGGCCTGTTGATTGCAGCCCATTCTTTCTTTGAGTTGGGCACAGACAGATGCTGTCATACACTCATTATAATCTATCAAACTCATTCAAACCATAATTCCAACTAGGCTTCCTCTCCACAAATTAGAGCGTTGCATTCAATCAGAGATGCAACAGACCATCCTTTTCATCTGGGATTAAATGCACTTTTTTGTCAAGCCCATTTTCCTCTTCTTTTTGCTCACTGAAAGTCAACATATAATTGTATGCTATTCCTTTGGAGGGTGGAGGGGGATGAGGATGCATTGAACAACATTTTGGATGCTATTGCTGGCCCGTTGCTTCCACCCATTGGCCCTCTGGTATCAACACATGATCGGGGATGGATCGAGAGTTCAGATAGCCCACAATGGCTGGAAATCCATGGAGTATTAAGGCTGGAGGGGATCATGGCACAAACTCCTCCTGTCCTCTACTTTCTGCCTCCATGCACCGGCCGGAAGGTGGAGATTGTGTGTGTGTGTGTGTGTGTGTGTGTGTGTGTGTGTGTGTGTGTGTGTGTGTGTGTGTGTGTGTGTGTGTGTGTGCTACAACGACCCAATCAGACTGTTGTTTGAGTGGTGGTGATAACACAAATTTTGTGTTTTCTAATCATAACCTGTTTCACATTCAAAAAATAAATAAACTATACGAAAACCCATATACCTACTATCAAAATCCCAATATTAACTGCCATCCCCAAACCACACAATACAACCAACAAACACCAATCTACAGCATTTTCCCCACCCCCTGCACAATCCTATCAAAATGGAACCCTCCCGGAACCATAAAAGCAGCTGTTGTTTCCCGGGGAACTCTTAGTCATGCGCCCTGGGAGTAGGAAACAGAGCGGCCCTTTTTGAAACTGCCTCCTCGCTACTCGCCCTACACACTTGTACTCGGTATGCGCGTTCACGCAAGGCTGCGCCAAATTAAGTGTCGTCAGGAACTTGATTCAGCTGGAGGGGCACTTCCTGACGAGGAAACCTCCCAAGAGCACTTCAAGTTCCAAGGGGCTGGTTTCAAAAGGGGGGGAGAGGACAGGTAAGTGTTGAGAAACATAGCTGACATTTACATTCTTAGAACTCAGGTTATCATTATCATAACCTATTTTATAGGTGTCAGTAAAGTGACACAAAACAAATCCATAGGATAACCATTCGCACATATAGGACTACTTCCAAAGGCCTGTAATATAGATTTAGAGGACCACCTTACACTCTCGGAGTAGTCCTAATTGATGAAGAGATCGGTGCTTTCAAGTGTTTTTTCACGTTTCATCATCTTTATCTTTAAAACAACAGGACTAAAGAGTATTGATTAAATAACTACAGTGCAATCTTGCGATTTGCCTACACATACGTTTGACTAAAGCCTTTTTATGTATTTATTGTAGCAGGAATTTGGGGTAGATGCATAGGTTAGGGAGCAAGAAATAGCCACTACAACCAAAAACTTCTGCTGTAGATATTTCCCGGGGTGCAGTTCATGGGTTAAGTTCCTTGCTCAAGAGTAGTTAGTCAGTAGTTATCGAGGTTGAGCAGAGCACTTCAACATTGATTTTCTCCTCCTAGATTTTAGCAGCATGTGCAGCCCAGACATCTGATCCCTTGAACCTTTGTTTGCAAGCTTGGTTTATTAACCTTAAGGCTAACACCACCTTTAGCATTCCCAACAGACACAAACAGGGGCAGAATCTTGCCTTTTCTTTTCTGTTCTCCCTTAATTCTCAACTCTCGCTCTCTCCCCCTCTCTCCCCCTCTCTCTCTGTGTGTGCACATACAGGTTGTTTAAGTATTGTAATCTGCTGTTTGTGTGTTGTATTCCGACGGCATTGCAAATGAGGGCAACCTCAATGTTTTTCGAGAATACAGGTTTGAATAAATGAATGAATGAATGAATTAATGTGTTGTTTTACCAAATAACTCAACAATGGAAGAAACTAGGAATGATCTACCTTTTACCTTCCCATCATATCTTGGGAAATTATAGATGTAGAAAGATGAGATGTGTCAGATTTCTTGTGGTGTATCAATCTATCATGGACTGAGAAAGGAGAGAGGCCGCACAGCTCGTAGTCACGATGCCAACAAATTTGTATTTTTCCAACGTTTCGGCAAAACAGTTTCCTTCTTCAGGGACGTTTCGGCAACATGTTGCATCGTGACTACGAGCTGTGCGGCCTCTCTCCTTTTTCAGTCCTGCGGTCAGCACCTCCCCACTACTGGTGTGCGCTCCTACCTTCCTGTTTGTTTGATATCAAGCTATCATAAAATCACTCTGTGAACAGAATAATTTGAGCGGCTGGCTTATAATTAACCATGGTGGGAATTATTAGCAGGCTTCCTGCATGGAAGAGATGTTTATATTTAAAATCAAACCAGTTCACACGTCAGGGTAGGGCCTGGTCAGTACTTGGATGGGAGACTGCCTGGGAATATACCAGGTGCCGTAAGATAAAAGAAGAAAAAAAACAAAAACAAGTTCACAGAATTATATCTCAGGCAGGGCTTCATATTTGCATCGTACCCGCTGTATCATTGCATTGCAGTCTCTCACCATACAGTGCAGTCTCTCTCCATACAGTGCAGTCTCTCTCCATACAGTGCAGTCTCTCTCCATACAGTGCAGTCTCTCTCCATACAGTGCAGTCTCTCTCTCTCCATACAGTGCAGTCTCTCTCTCTCCATACAGTGCAGTCTCTCTCCATACAGTGCAGTCTCTCTCCATACAGTGCAGTCTCTCTCTCCATACAGTGCAGTCTCTCTCTCTCCATACAGTGCAGTCTCTCTCTCTCCATACAGTGCAGTCTCTCTCTCTCCATACAGTGCAGTCTCTCTCCATACAGTGCAGTCTCTCTCTCTCCATACAGTGCAGTCTCTCTCCATACAGTGCAGTCTCTCTCCATACTAGTTGATATATTGGCAGCTTTTAATCCCCCAGCAGCTTTTAAGCCCCCAGCGGCCAGCGGGAAAGTGCTTCCCGCTGGCCGCTGGGGGCGCTGTGGGTGCGTTCTCTCCTCCGCGTCATCAGTGCCCATATACAGTACGCTAGGCCGGGTTGGCGAAAAGGCCTTTCTGTGTGGAGTGTGCATGTTCTCCCTGTGTCCCCTCTAGGGCAGGTACCCTCACAAAAAACATGCAGTAATCCTGGTCTCTAAACTGCCTCTCCCTGGCCAGCCGGGGAGCCTGATGGAGGGAAAAGGAACTGGTTGGAATAACGTGTTCCAACCGGGGAAACTCCTGTCATGTGATAAGAAGCGGCCTGCTCACTCCTCATGCATTGAAGGAAACATGAGCTCAGTTCGGGGCTCTCCCCAGGTTGACAGAGGGATAGTAGTGCCCAGGATTACAGACCTCTCCCGGAAATTCTGGGAGTCTCCTGGGAATTGGCGCCCACTCTCGGGACACTCTTGGTCATAAATCTCCCGCAAATGCCGACCAGGCCACCTAATGGTTAATTTGCGGGGGAATGGTTTCTATTTACTGCTCAGTGCTCAGATCTGGAGCCTGCCTATTGGCTTTGTTATTTGCACACATTAAAGGAGAATTCCATGCTAGAAGTCTTTCTTACCTTTCTTACCTTTCTTTGTAGTCGTTACGTCCCCACCAAAGAGGTCCAGGTGTTTTTTCGTGCAAAAGCTCCTTATTGGCTATTTCCCCTACCATAAGCCCTCAATGAATTGCATTGAAGGAATTGAATGGGGCTATGGGGTGTTGTGCTAATTCGCTTATTTCCATCGAAATAAGTAGTAAAGTGTGCCGCTTGGGATATTATTTACATTATGAAGAGAGGATATATACAAAAAAATAATAATTTTGAGCAAAAGAAATAAGCAAATTAGCACAACACCCCATAGCCCCATTCAATTCCCATTCACTTCAATGCAATTCATTTAGCGCTTATGGTAGGGGAAATAGCCAATAAGGAGCTTTTTCACAAAATAACACCTGGACCTCTTTGGTGGGGACGTAACAACTACAAAGAAAGGTAAGAAAGCCTTTTAGTATGGAATTCTCCTTTAAGCACACAGACCGGATCTGCAACCCGCAACACCCCTTTTACATTGTCTTGTTTATTAGTTAATTTGTCGCTGAACTGTCAGCGACAAATCTAGCAAAATGTCATTTACTGTGGGAAGGGTGCGGGCATCTACTAGTGGCTACAGCAGCAGCCATGCGTCTGAGACATGCAAGGACAGAAAAAAGTCTATCTTCTTACACACACTTCATACGGTATGATTCTTGCCCGGCCGTTGCACCGTGTGCAAAGCAACAGCAGGTTTTCTCTTACCCAACAATTAAAATCGACGGGTTAATAATTTTTATTTTAAATTTTGTAGTCTCCTGCGGCTGTGGGAGGAAGAGCCTTTCCAGAAAAAATATTAAAAATAAATGAAAACGGTAAATGAAAAAAGTAAAAAACACACCCCCCTCACGTAATTATAGAAGGACAATATCAGTCACCAGAAAAAGGACGGGTATTTTCGATGAATCTATCATGTTTAAAATGGAGTTCTAAAGTTACAATGGGTTTGTATAGGAAGGGGGTGGGGCAGCTAAAATGAATATCAAATATTTAAATACTGTCTCGAGCAACTTAAAAACTGTGGGGTGTAGACGATAGTAGACGATAAAATAAGTGAAATATCCCTTGAAGGCCAACTGCAATTTTTCGGTATTAGGAACAGTAGATTAACCAAAAATGATTTTGGTCAGTCATGCACATCCCTGGACAGTATGGCAAACGGTCATATTCATATTTGAAACAATAGAGATGTACAGTTTGTACACTAGTACCGGTAATTTATTACACAACTTAGTTAATCACGTTAGTCTATTTTGCAATGAATAACAGACCATTGCTATAGATGGATTTTTCTAACCAATAGACTGAGCATCTGGATCATATCAATCTACATTGAAAAGTCTGTGTATTTTGTTGCTTTAATAATCGGTTCCTTCACAATACCTGTGCCAACTGTACTAGAATCTATTTTCTTTAGCGGAAATCAATAAATCATTTTTGTTGTGCTTTGTGTTACATTATTGATGTATTTGTGTCTTGTAATAGGCCTAGTGGGATGAATGGCGAGGCACTCCTCATTGACAAATAAATCCCTTTAGGATGATTCAATAATGACTGCTTTGCTGTTCATTATCTCTTACTTGTACAGTAAGTTAATGACATGAAGACATAAAGACATGGAATTGTGTTTGCTTTAACCTGATCTTATATTGTGTCCACTGTACAGCACTTTGTAACCTTGTTTCGTAAGGTGCTTTATGAATAAAATGTACTTACAAGTATCATATTATTCCTGAGGCTGTACATTGACGGTAATAATAAGCTATATGTTCTGTACATTATTTACTTTTACAAGTAAAGCAGGCAATTCCAGATAAGGAGTATTCACTTCTATTTCCATTATTTTGTACAGCTAGGCATTGCATAATGTTTTGTCTTCCAAAGTACAGGACCGTGTTGACCTATAAATTATCGTTGTCAGCAAAGTGGGTTTTTGTTTTTCGTTTTTCATCACTGGAACTTGCATCAAGGCATATTGCAATCTGCAGGTTGCCATATATTTCTGAAGCAGCAAGCTTGTTTCAGAAAGAAAAGGTCATGCTATCTCATCCAGCCAAGCCAGTGTGTGAATGAAGTTGATTGAAGTTGACTCAAACCCGGGTGTGGTAATACCTGTCCCATTTGCCAGGTAGATAAGTCTCTCGCCTCCATATGCCATCTGCTAGATATCGCCGACCCCTGGATGCTCCACACCGACCTTTACTTTGATGTGGTTGCGCTGACCTGGAAATTCCATGGTCTTGATTGGTTTAAGGGCTGCAGATGCAATCCGGAGATGAATACTGAAAAGGTCAAGCCTGCAGCCTCTCCAAAGAACAGTCACTCCGTCGGGTATAACATGATGTCTAAAACACACCTGATAGTTTTATTTATATTTCTCTCTCTCTCTCTTTCCATCTGCATGTAAACAACAGCATTGATATTTCCTATGTATTTACCAGCTCCATTGGAAGTTATTCACAGGAAATCTATAGCACATCTCTTAAACACACCTTAAAGCTAGATGAATTCTTTATAATATTTGGGCTAATGAACCCATTTAGTATAAAATAGTACAACATTGATTTTGCCCCTTGGGGCACCACCTCCTTTGTGTAGAAATATGAATTTGGCTTGGCTCCTCCCTTTCTTTGTCCACTTGTCCCGGGTGCTTCTGTGTTTATTCCTACTATCAATGGGAGTGGCGCTGACAGATCCTGCTGTCGGCAGAATCTGTCAAGAGATTAGGGCTAATCTTGAATTATAATACCTCTATTCTATCAATTTGTATTTCTATTCCCTCAGTGTTACGCTTCTTCTCCATCTCTCTGTTTTCAGTACAATTTCCCCTGAAGGCAGGGGAGATATTGGTTCCCATTTGGACTATGTAATGTTGATATATCTCACTCAGGGCATAAATGTCAGTCCAGGGAAGTCGAGCCCTTTTCGGTAATGGCACACGGTTGCAAATGTCACGAAAAGCATGAGGCTGGTGAGTGGCTGTGGCGTAGAATCCCATGCAGCGCTGCTGCGGCCACGCCACGCAGCAGGATGTGTCCGCACCCTAGCATTTCTTTGATATGAGAAAATGCCAAATCCCTTGTCTGTGAACGTGAAACATGGCAAGTTTGAATCAAACTGATGATGACACCCATATGTTCTCTGTCTTCTGCATTGACTTGAAGTGTTTCATGAAACCTTTCTTGGATGAGATGGAGTGAACTGAATATATACTGTAGGCCTATAGGGATGAAGATTTTAGACAAACCCTAACAATGAGATGAATGCTGTACTGTACATGGTGAGAATGATGATACAAGACATTTTTCAGATTCATTTCATGTTTCAAATATACTAACTGTATATTATCTGCTCTACTGAAATTATTCTGATAGAATGGATAGATATTTGAATTATGTGCACTGACACAGAGGATGCTTTCTGAACTCCAATTATGTTGTCCAAATATGAAGTGTGAAATGTAGAATTACTGAGACAGTCGCAGATAGTTAGTCACAGATAAACAGTTGTGGCATGGTTTATATTTCCAATTTGTAGGTCTCTACATGTTGTGATGGAAGCATAATCTCACATCTTACACCTTCAGAGCTATTTGTATAGGCCTATACTACATCATTGAACATCATTTAAAATTAATTTCAATTACTTAAATAACTTATTTCGGTCTGATAATTCGTTTTTACTCTATAATTTATGACAGGAGGTTGCAGTGTAAATTAGAGGCTGGCCAGAAGAATCTCCAACATGGAAAACATTCATACACGTTTGGCATTCATTTCATGCTCAGGATTTTTCTTTTATTATTATTCTTTTTTAGCTCCTCTGTGTTTGTGTTGGTCTGACTGCTGCCTGTCAAGAGTATGGCTTAGTGCATATCTGTTCTTTACCTGAACTCTTATTGCTGGAGATGAGCAGGTGATTCATCTTGCAGAAACTCCTATGCGGATTATTGCACCATCTTATTTTGATTCTCACTTCCCTAAGCTCTAACACCTTGGCACTAGACACACGTAATGCTGCCCACAATCCTCCTGACAGATACTGGAGTGTCACCCCATGCCCTCGTTTCAGAGTCACACCTCAAGTCCTGGTTTTTGGTCCTGCCGATGAGCAAAATTATATAGTATCCAAGCCTTCTATCTAGCTGTATGTGCAGGAGGGAGGTTCTCTTTTTGTTTTTCTCTCTCTTTCTCTCTCTCTCTCTCCCTCTACAGCACTCGGCTTGCGTTTCAGGGCCTGAGAAATTATTCTGACTTCAGAGGGATTTCTCCCCTTCACATCCGTGGCTTGCTCCCTGCCAATGCAGAGTTAGCCTTTCCTTTTATGCCGTGCCCCTGGGATTATCATATCAATCTACGTGACCTGATTACGGTAGCCGCGGTTGGCTGCAAGAGCAGCGGATCACGCAATCCCCACCACTGCTGCTGCCTAATTAACACTATAGCATGTCATCTATACACTCCTTCCATCGAATCCTCCTCAAAAGTTAGTTTGGCAGCTCTTCTTAGTGTATACTGCGGCGGGGAGGAGAAGGGGGCTTGACAGCTCAGTATTTGCCAGATTGCAATCGACATACTGTATATTGGACTGGTATGACAGGAGAAATAAGATTACATTTGTAATTTATATCCTGCAGGGGAATTCAGTCATTACCGCAGGGTACATAAAGTTTGTACATAAAGATCCATCGAATCTGATTATCAAGGACAAGTCACTACAAATGGCAACATAGGCCTACCGTAGTGACAACATCATGTCGAGAGGGAGCGTTTAAAGACTTTCCAAAGTTATTCAGAGGCAATATTTTCAAGTTGGAATGAATTGTCAATCCTTTCTGCGACGCGTTGTGAGCTTGAGTAACGGCTATTTTCAGCGCACCACACCATCAAACAATGTATGCTTTATAAATCGAGCCAAGGCACATGGATTTCCGGAGCTGTAGCCCGCAGTCCCCATATTAGGCCGTGAGCCAGGACCCCAAATCTGGGGTCATCTGTACCGATGGGGTGAATAAGTCTCATAGTGATTTTTGGGAAGGTATACATCCCTAGTGCTAGGAAAAATGTGATAGCATTGCATCTGTGGTAGCTTTCTGTGTGTTATCACTCCATTTATAACCACATGCCAAAACTCAATTTTCAAAATCCGAATGGAGCATTCTACTTCAAACTGATGGTTCTCTCCTATTATTGATCATATATCTTTGAAGAATGGTTGGGATACAGCTCAGACTATATATTTCTCTGAAAAGTTGTTAAAATTAGCACATCTAGAAATGTTATCTATTACAGGAGAGACAACATATAGGGACTATATATTACATGAGACGTACTTCTGTTTTCATGAAAGATGCAGCACAAAGGTTCCCTCTGTAAATAACTGTAAATATTTAAAACCATCTTAGAACATAAATTCTAATGAAATGTTTTATGAAATTCAATAAACTAAATATAGTGTAAGTGTACAGTGTAAGTAATGCATAAGATAACTTTCCGTTCACCATTACATCACCTTTTAGTCCATTTGACACTTCTATCTGTTCAATACCAAACCTAATAATGCTGTTTCATATTACGTTTTTGTTGTTGATTTGTATTTGGGGACAATTTTAGCTTGGTTGCCCAAACTTTGGTAATTGGCATAATCAAAAAAGGCCTTTATATCAGGTCAATCTCACATGTTAAAGGTCTGGTCAATGAAACAGAAACAACTATTTCTATTTCTATAACAACTTATACTTATACATTTGTAATAATAGCATAAGAAAATATGATAATATTTATCTTTTGCAACTACATTCAATATCTATAAGCTTCAACTCATAATCAGGAACATAAAATCAACCCACCACATCCCCCTAGCCCTCCTGATTGGCAGCAATATCTTACCCAAATCCTGATCTACCTCATCGTCTCTTTATTATCAACATCACTTCTCATTTGTAGCTTCAACATCTCATCAGGTGTCAGGTCACCCTTAGCAAAATGTGGATCTCCCATCCAAATTGTGTGACATCACCTGAACTTTCAAATTGAGCTTGGTGGTCTGCCACATTCCACTTGTATATGAGTACAACTGTCGTGGTACAACTAGCAGCAACAGATTGTTACATTGTGACACCCAACTCACCCAGCACATCAGGGTAGTCTGGGAAGTTCCCTGCCAGCAAAGTATTTTGTGCTCTGATCTTGCCTTTGCACATGGATATGAGGTTGCACAGGACTGTCCCATTGAAGGTCGTTAATGTCAAGGCAATTATGTTTATGCACTGTCAAATAGGTCTACATCTATTCTATGGTAACATATAGCTGTATAGTCATATTATCCTGCTCATTACTGTGCACAAATGTATACATCTTTGTGTTTGAGCACAAATGCATTTTGAGAACCCCCACATTTTCAGTAAAGCGTGCACGCTGTGCGGCCCCCCACACACCATCATTCTACAGTTCAATCTAGTTGAATACCCCTGCTGTAGGTTACAACAACAAACAGCTGCATATCAATGGTAAGGTGAATACTGTGCATGTCAACCAGTGACCATACTGTATCTCCTGCATGCTTGGACACACCTGCTTATGAGACAGACATTGACCTGACCTTTAGCACATAAGATTGACCTACTTATAAGAAATTGATTTTATGTGACAGTTATTCTGTTCATTTTGTAATTGTAATGTTTTTACATAATGCAGTACAATAGAACATCACTTTGGGTGTGGTATGGACACCATTTTGGATTTGGCAATACATAATTAACTAGTGATGGGAGATTAATCGGCAAACACATCGGTATCGGACGATTTGAGTTGTTTTTAGATTAATCGGCATCGGTTTGATTAATCAGACCGATTACGTTTTTCAATAAACTTTTCCCTACTCCTTTTTCGAACATATTAACTGCGAGAGTGAGGTCTAGCCAACACCAACTCGGGATTCCTGGATCGCTGCCCTCCACAATGTCCTATCCAACATCAGGTTATTGAGCTCTGCAGTGTTGTTAGCCAAGCTGTCGCGCCGCAGCACGTCTACATAGGTGGTACGCTTCTTTCCCCCCCTTGGCTTTGCCCTGGGTTTGGCTCCCATAGTCAATTTACTTGCCTCAAGTTCTGGGTACCTGACGCAGTGCCCTGCCAGCCTAATCCTTCTCTCTCTGACTTTGTCCGTGACCCGTGGTAGGTCCCCATAGAAGAGGTCCACATTTCTGATGTGACACCTAGTGCCATTCGTAGCATTCTTGTGTAGACTCCATCCAGGGATTTTTCCTGTTGTACTGTGAGGGTCCATGTCTCGACAGTATCTATGAACAGCCGCCTCTTAAGGTCTTCTCCCATGTCTGATTTCCACACTCTCCTCATCCCGTGCAAGGCTTTCCAGGCAAGTGCTCTCCGAACCTTCAGATCCTTTTCAGTTGAGGCAGTCCAGGCCCCGAGGTACTTGAAGTCCTCGACTCGCTCGAGCACCGTCCCGTCTGCAGTGGCAATGGTTTTGTCCTCTGTGTTGACTGTCATTACCTTTGTTTTCTTGGTATTGAGCTTGAGGCCGAACTTGGACCTTGGCTCGAGTCTGGCTGTAGCTTGACTCTATCATCTGGACCAACTTTTCTGGAACTCCGTAGGCACGTAGAATACTCATGAGTTTCCCCCGGTGGATGGTGTCGAAAGCCTTTTGGAAGTCAATGAATGTGATCACCGCTGACAGGTTGCGCTCCCATACCCCTTCCAATATCCTCCTCAGTGCCAGTATCTGCCCGACTTTCGAACATAAACTTAAGTTAAGGATTATGAAAGATCATTATTATTATTATTTTTGGACGTTTATTTCCTTTGTCTTTTCTCATTTATATTTTAACATGTTTGGAATAAATACAAAAATGAAAATAATTAAATTAATGAATCGGTCTGTCTTTACAGATAAACAAGCCCAAAGTAACAGTTTGAACAGATCTACAAGCTCACAATAATATAAAGGTATTTAAGTTAGATGTGACTTGCCTAAGCCTGCAGTGCAGACACCCTGCTACATGTATTTTTCAGAATAGACAAAATTATAATCTTTCAATACAGAATGAGATCGACATTGGTAATATTGGTTATCGGCCATAACAGCAATTCATTATATCGGATATCGATATCGGCCAAACTGTCTCATCGGCACATCCCTATAATTAACTGATCACTTTCACTGATTCAGCCACATTCCTTTAGTCCTAAACCCCCAAATAATGATGTTATAGCCATTTTAAGCTCCTGGCAGCCATATTGGACGCCATCTTGAAAATGTATATTTTCCTATATTTTCAGTATATTCTTAAGCATGCCTAGAGGTACCAGAACCAATTGGAAAAACCTTTTCTATCATTTTTGGGGGGTGTATTACTATTTTTTTTTTCATATTGATCCATGCAATTTTCGCCTAGTGTTATAAAATAAAATGCATGATAGCACTCATAAAGCTACCACGGGTGCAATGCTATCACATATTTTCTAACTCTAGACATGTATACCTTCACAAAAATCACTATGAGCCTTATTCAGCCAGATGGTACAGACCAACCCCCCTGGCTCACGGACTATATACAGTACAGTAGGTGATGCCCCTCTACCACAGACGAATAACAGTCTAAGTCCACACTATTGATCCATAATATATAAATGATAGATAAGGGTTCAGGACAACGAGGCCTTTTCGTGGAGGGGTCTGAAATTTGGACTTAGACTGTTTTTCGTCTGTGGTACGTTATTGTAGAGTGTGCAGTATATAGGCTACCGTAGATGTGTTTGTGTGTGGATGCACTTGTTCATGGAAAGTGGACATGATGCTCGGGTATCTGATATGGGCCTCCAATACAACGTAACGGACGACTGAAAAGTATGTTTTCTTTTCACTTTTCTTCATGGTGTATGGAAATTATGATAGCGGAGGTACAGTGGAGAAAAAAAGGCACTTGGCAAAATCTCCAAACTTATAGAGGGATTCTTTTCTCCAGAACTGTGACTGTTTAATCCTGAATCTTCCACAAGCTGTGCTGGTGATCATGAAGCCACCAACACGACTGTCTAGGAGGGGACAGCAACTAGCTATATGGTACAGTAGCGGTAGCCCAATGGCCTCACCACTGAATGTTGCAGTGAAGTGAACCCTGCCACAATAAACCAAGCTTGTGCCAGGGATTTGCCGATACCGATGTTGACCGATAACGGCGAATATCGGCCGATACCGGTATGTGGCCGATGTACAGTATATGTGGCCCCACTACTAACTCTATCCCTAACCTTAACCATAGCCGCACGTGGAAGACAACGGGTTAGTGTTAACCGTCCACGTAGTCGGACTAATGCGCAGTCCCCGACATAATGGCCTATTCACTTGGGCTGTCACGATTGCAAATTTGTCGCAAATAATTGCGATTAGCAATTTAATTGTTTTGGGCATTGAACATTGGAACTTTGATATGAATCCAAATTTAATTTCAGATTGCCTTTAAGGCTTCGCAATAAAAAAGTTGCACAGGGCAGATTTGAGTAATTTAAGTATCTTAAATGTACAAAGAAACTCTTGACATTATGTAATTTTACACGTGTCATGAAGTGACGCGTTGTAAGATTGTAGATCTGCTATTTCAGATTTGTTTTTAGTTTTTTGACGATTATGCTAAAATAATTGCGATTAGACGATTATGTAATAATTGCGTATTAACTAGGAACAGCCTCATATAATGTACAGCCAATCAGAATGATGTACGTTTCTGTAGTTGTTAACCAGAAACGGTGACCGCGGACGCAGATCCACTGAGTATCGGTATATTCTGATCTCGAGACACGGTATAGCATCCACAGCATCACTGCACGATGAGGCACCGTACCAGCTTCATATAAAGCCCAGATGGATATTAGAGCTAAGCGTTCCAGCAGCTAGGCCATTAACAGGTGTGTAATTAATTCCCCGTGATGGGCCGCTCTGACATTAATGCAGGCTGACTGTGTGACTGCGCGGTGGCCTGGCTCGGTGGGACTTAAAATGACGGCAGTCGACCAGACGTGTCCTTGTCATCCTTGTGTCTGTGTGGCCTCATTACTGTTTTGGCCGGGGCTGCTGCATCTCCACCAATCCCCCCCCCCCCCCACACACACACACACACACCTCTCTCTTCTGCCTCCTATTTTGCTGCATTCATCGTCGTCCTCTTCTTTGGCATATTGCACCCATCTCACTGCTGCTTAGCTCTGAGTCCCTGTGGTGGTGGCGGCACGTATTATAAGTAGGTGGAGGTATTTGTGGCGGTGGTGGTGGGTTGGAAATAATGTAGATGGTCAGGCTGAAGGTCTGAGGATGGACCTTGAATGTTGTCTTTCTTGTATACGTCAGGAGTAGTGGGGTTCCGTCTCAATGTTAAATTTAGTTGTCATTTACAACTCATGTAAAACTTTCACTAATTTGAAGGTGAGGGTCTATAGAACCATTTTGGTTCGAGTGGCAACCACCCAGATAAAACAATTGGCCTCTAGGGGGCGTACCCCCCCATTAGCCCTACCAAAACATGTTCTGTTGTAACTTTTGATTGAATTATCCAATCTGAACACATGAGATATGTATGGATTCACAATCCGGAGTAGCATTTGGTACTTAGACCATATTACACATATAATACCCCCCCCCCCCCCGTATTGGTGTATATCCACAAAAATAGCAAGTAGTCCAGCATCTATGTGCAGTATTTTGATGGAATTGTGCACTTTACGATAAAAGCATGACATTTGGCACACAGTTGGAGCATGCCATAAGGAACATTGTTGACTATGGGGCCATCACAGATTTGTCCCGTGGTAACCATGGCAGCCATTTTCTAAAATGGCCGCCGCCTGCTGTTATTTTACCAATTCAGGTTCTAGACCACCTAGGATCTTGATTCTGGTGACTAATCCTACATTGTCAAGGATGAGGAATACAGTGGTACTATTTGTCCTGTGACCATGGTAGACATTTTTCATAATGCCACCTGCTGTTATTTTACCAATAACTCCACCACATGAGGTGTGGTGAGGGTCTATTTCAGGTGCAGGTTGAGTTGCTACTGACAGGACATACAGGAGGTGGGCTTTCTGACCTTTGACTCGTCCCTTTAAGGCACAGTGTTTTTGGTGGAGACTTGCCTCATGACATCGTTGCTGTGGCAGTGGCACACTCTGGGTCTCTGGGGCATTGTATCTTGGCGGCCTCCTGTCAGTGTTTCTCCATACTTCTCATGAGCTCTGTGTTCTGTGACATTCTGACATGATAGGGACACAGAGAACGACACTCATGCCCCCTTCAGTGTCTGCACATCCTGCCTGATAGTTCTGAGGGCAGATCTTCAGGTGTTCGGTTGAGGCCGAGTCTTTCCACTGCAGCGGAAAGAAGCATAGTGCGTTCTGACCCATCGCCAAGAAGGGCATAAGTGTCGAGGGAACAGTCACCGTCGTGAAATATAACTCAAACTACTTTGAGTAGGACCTTTTTCCCGTCAACTGGCTTGTCAAGGTACAGCACCTCGGCAGTGGTGTTCACCAGACAGCTCTCATCTCTGGGTGTCTCTCTCTGATTCTCGCTGTTCGCCTCAAGCAGGACTTCAAGGTGTTTGCCAATGCACAGGCTACATGGCCTCCTGAGATCACACTGGGCAGCTATAGGTGTGATCTACCACAGCGACAGCACCACTTCTTGGTTCGAATCCATTCTGTGATCTGTTCTGTCGTGAGTCTCTAGTACACTGAAGTGTTCGTTAATCTCACATAATGGACGGTATGCATTAGCTTTCCCTGTCTCTTAGGGTGGGGTTGCAGCCTCGCACTCAGCTCCGTCTTCAGAACCATGCAGAACTGTGGCATATCTGCCCATTTTCTGAGGTAACCAATGTTTTGTTCAGGTAAGCGTCGTCCACCAGGCGAGCCTGTTCAAGCTTGAGGTGGTCAACTAGGACTTGAACCACTGGGTGACGTTGGATGGCAGCAGGTTCGAGTGATAATTTGAGGCGGGCAAACTCACTCGGGGATTTACCATCCCCGACTTGTTGGTGAAGTCGGGGATGGTAGGTCGTGGCCCCCTGTATTGCTGCTCCACTGTGTTATCTGGTGGGGGGTACAAGGGCTGGTGTTCTGGCAATGCCGGATACTGGCAGTTCAGGGGCAGAGCTGGTTGGCCAGCTGGAAGGGGGTCTGGCTAGGAGTACACAGACTGGTGTTATGACCTCACTGGGTACTGGTGACTCAGGGGCAGAGCTGGTTTTATTTGGAAGGGGGTCTGATGAGGAGTAGTACACAGAATACGCCGGCTGATGTCCTGGGCTCACTTGACTCTCACATGTCAGTTTGAACACATGTACTGTACACAGTACTACATCGATATTACACATTTTGATGTGCATGTTGTAAATAGTACTGTAGCACTGTATTCCTCATCCTTGAAAATGTATAGGATTAGTCACCAGAATATCCTAGGTGGTCTATAACCTGAATTGGTAAAATAACAGCAGGTGGTCGTGGCCATTTTGGAAAATGGCGGCCAGGTCACCACGGGACAACTCTGCGATGGCCCCATGTTAGCCAAAAATGTCCCTTATGGCATGATTTAACTGTGAGCCAAATGTCATGCTTTTATCGTAAAGTGCACGATTTCCACGGGTAGAGGCTGGGCTAAGTGGGGTATTATATTCCAATATCTAACTTTAGTTCCTCACATACTGTATTGTCTCATTTGTGTGAAATATAAGAGATCTTCCAATCATATTTTATTTTTATACAATTACTCATTCATGATAACATACTGTAGGTATAGGTACTAACCTCACCATTCTAGGTTCAACAGAACAGAAGTTAGGTGTAATTTGAAGTAATTTGATGTACATTGGTGGCCATTTCTATTTTTTTCCCCATATCAGCATATTCAAAACATTTGAAATCCAGTTAATTCCTCACACAGTATTGATTTGATATAGTAAAATAAAACCAAGAAAAAACAGCAATTGTAAGAAAATTAAGACATTCCGATTTTGGCCATTTTGGAAATTGGGCAAAAAATATATTTCTTTTTAATTTGTAGACTTGCCACTCGAACTAAAATTGTTCTATAGGCCATTATCTACAAATTAGAAGTGAAAGTTAAACTTTTACATGAGTTGTAAATGACAGCGTGTCTAGGGACCCCACTAGAGGGCTGGGTCTTAATTCACCAAGTGCAGCAAGAATTTGACTCGATGACCCTGTTGCATGTTTAGTAGACCTAATTATTTGGGGAAGACAATGTGAAAGGACAGAGCAATATACAGTAACAGATTGCATATTCAATTCAGTGTGCATATACGGCAAAATCATATAATTCATGATTGGTCAATCTGTTTTTTAATGCAGCAATAATCATGTGGATCTTAGGATCAGGATGGCTTATTGTCGGTATCAGCCGGTAACACGCGGGAGTCTATCCCCGTTACAATGCGCTAGACTAGGCCCTGGGAGATGGATTGCTGATCGGGTGGAGCGCCACACCTTACCATCAGCTCCCAGTTCTTCCCGCACGACTTGCCGTGCTACTCATACGCTCTCACCTTTGGACTTGTGGTCCAAAGGTGAGAGCTCTACCGACTGAGCTACCTGATCAAACCTGTGATGTCAGTGATCTATGATGTCAGTGAGTTGAAGACATAACTATGAAGTATATGACTCAACATTTGGGCAGGGTTTCAGCCCCCAATTGACTTCCTTTATATTATGAATGGAAATATTTAAAAAAAAGTATAAACAATGTATGGAACATTAATTGGTGATCAGCACATAATTAGTGATCACAGGATCACATGCTTTTAAACATACGAAATTATAAATTGCATCTTTGTTATTATTGTCATTTGTCAACAATCGTAATCTGCTATTCTTCACTGTGTGTGTGCGTGTGCGCACGCACTCACTTTGTGTCAGATGTAATCAGGGGGCTCCAAAGGAAAAAGGTTGGAAACCAATGCATTAGGTTATGTACAGGTTATGCATTGTATTGCGGACAGCATCGTTTGAGCTGTCTACCCACGCCAAATCAATACTTGAATTATTCATAACAAATAAAGAAATTCATAATGTTCCCAGATTAGCATTTTGGCATAATTGATTTTCATGAAAAGATGGAATAATAAATCACTGCCTTGCCTGCCTTTTTTAAAGATCCCTACATTATATGCACATCCACTCTCCCCCTTACCCCGTCCCAATTCTTTTTTCATCTTGCATTTGTATGCTTTTCATTACCTATCTGCTCCCTTGTGACATACTGGTAATAGCCTTGGAGGCAGGCTGGTAAACAGTTTTGACAAATTAAAATTGGCCAGCTCAAGTGAAGAGACCAAAGCTTAATTTATGCTCCATCGCACAACTGTGTCGCTTGCTGAAATGAACTGATCTTCATGATAACAACATGTCGCATCAGTTCTCTTCGGAAAGCAACACTTGTACTACGGCATATAGATTAGGCTTAAACCTGCACACCAGAGGAATGTGGACTACACAGTAAAATCTGGAGTATTAATATCTGACTGTTAGAAAAATGGACCAGCAAGGGTCCACGCCAGGTCAAGTACACACACTCACTGCACGGTGCGTCTCTGCTCACTAAACCAGGGGTTCTCAACGTTTTTGGCCGGGGACCCCCGGAAATGCTTTGGCAATGTCTCGGGACCCCCGCCCCGCCCCCTCCCGACCCCCAATATAAATTGACTGCTACAATAACCTTAAACCATTTTGGGCGGGAACCCCTTTTGGTGTTTTAAGCATTGTTATAATTTAGCTATTGAAAAATAGCAGATCTACAAGCTCATAGCGCGCCACCGAGTGGCGCGCTACGAGCTTGTAGGTCTGCTATTTTAGAAAAATCGTGAAAATAAAATTAAAAAAAATATATATATATATATATTTTTTTTTTAAATAATTTGGGGACCCCCTAAAATAATTTGGCGACCCCCCGAGGGGTCGCGACCCACGGGTTGAGAACCCCTGCACTAAACAGCAGCTAAGCAGTTACACATCTTACTAGAAGTTGCATGTTGTGGAGCTGAAACGTCTAATTTGCATAGTCACCTAGAGATGACATGTCATTAAAATTGGAAAAAGTTTTAGACTAGAAATGGTGGCCTGAGTATGTATCCTCACAAAAACATGCAGTAATTGTGGTCTCTAAACTGCCTCCCCCTGGCCAGCCGGGGCACCTGATGGAGGGGAAAGAAACTGGTTGGAATCTGGTTGGAATTCCTTCCCCGCGCTACGTCCGACCGGGGAAACGTCCCGTGTCAGGTGAAAAGAAGCGTCTTGGACTCCTCATGCATGGTAGAAAGCATGAGGTCAGTCCGTTGCTCTAACCAGGTTGGCAGAGGTAGTGTACCACCAATAAAATAATTCAAGATTATAAAATAATCAATTATTATTTTATTCGAAATAAATCTATGAGATATGAAGGGAAACGTCCTTTACCAAAACCTATAGCCTTTCTAAATGTGTGTCAACATATTG
The DNA here is from genome assembly GCF_951216825.1 of Electrona antarctica. Lineage (NCBI taxonomy): Eukaryota > Metazoa > Chordata > Actinopteri > Myctophiformes > Myctophidae > Electrona > Electrona antarctica. The sequence continues at coordinate 5,715,490 of NC_136790.1, read as the reverse complement.
CAGTGTGTTCTAATAATGCAGTATTTTATTTAATCAAACCTAAGCTAGACAATATTCAATAAAATCTAACTATAATTCTATCTATATCAAATGATATGCCATGACTCCATGAGCAGCTTGAATTGATCTTATTCAAAGGTTGTTTGTATGTCTCCAGTCAGACTCCAGTGAGGAACGCTGCGAGGCAAGGCTTGGCTCTGCAGTGCAGGCAAGGCTGTGATCTGGACAGTAGGTTCACGTCTAGCAGTGGGTGTGGTTTTCTGGACTCACTGAAAGTCTTGATACCGGAAGGTCGCCAGTTCGAATCAGCGGTCCGACACGTTAAAATTACCACCGCTGAAGTGCCCTTGAACAAGGCATTGAACCACTACGATGAAATGTTCTATGAGCAGGGCCTGGCTGGAAACAAGTTCTTGAGCTTAGCCCAGATACCCTGGGTAAATATAGTAATCATTTCATTTCATTTCAATTATTTTAAGCCTAGAATCCAGCCATCCATGATCCTGGTCAATCCTGACCATTAAGCTATAATATGCTACATATAATAAATACCCTTTGTTTAGCACTTTTTTCATGATTCTGAACCGATTCCGAGCATTAGTTTTGAACGAAAAACACTCCTTGGGCTAAATTTGGCCATATAGCTACTTGCCCAATGTGCCCAAATGTGATGACCACCACATCACGGCTATGGCCGTTTTTAGCCCAAGGAGTGTTTTTCGTGCAAAACTAATGCTTGCAATGGATTCAGAATCATGAAAACCCCCTAGTTTGACACGTCACATGCTACTAATTATGAAATGTTTAAATGTTTTATACTTATACTGTAGAACTTTCAATGCCTGAATTGACCTTGACCTTGATCCACTAGAGAGTGAGAGAGTGAGAGAGAGTGAGAGAGAGTGAGAGAGTGAGAGAGAGTGAGAGAGAGTGAGAGAGAGTGAGAGAGAGAGAGAGCGAGAGAGAGAGAGAGAGAGTTTAGAGAGGAAAAGCCGCAGACACGTGGTCGTAATGCGGTCAGGTCATCTGGGAACCCCGAGCTGCAGCAGCCTATACTGGTCTAAAAGTCGTTAGATGAGCGAGAGAGGTCCACAACCATCGGGCTGTTGTCAGAGCCGTGTTATGGCCTTGCGGCCACAAAGTCAATCTTAAAAGCACAATGAAGGGTATAGGGCTTTGCTCCCTGACTTCATATACGTTGCTTTGCAACACATGTTCTCATAAATGTCTTGGGAGGCAGTGATGGTCCAGACTCGGAAAGTTCAGTGATGTCATAACACTGCTCATGGCTCATCATGTTACACATATATTCTGTGATTATCATGTTTATACTACTGAACTTACACAGTTGTTATAAACCACTGAATCCAGCACGGTAAACTACGATAAATTACTTGGCAGTTGGCAGTGTTGATTTTGACAGCAAAACGCTGAAAATAGCCGATCTACGTACAAGCTCACTGCGACACATTGTGAGCTTGTAGATCTGCTAAGATCTGATAAGCATATAATGACTTGTCTTTTAGCTCTACTGGATCTCTGGCTTTTATTTGTTGATGAAATTGTCAATATATTTAGTCTTAGTTTTAGTCATCATAGCTTGTAGTTATTTCCAGTTTTCCTCAGTGAAAAAAGGTAGTCGACGACATCGACACTATTACATGGAAAACAAAAGCGCAAATAGGCTAGTGAATGTCATAATTACAATCAAAATCCACATTTATGAATTTGGAATGATTACATGAATGAAACATTCAAACATTTTGACATAAATAGTCATCAACAAGTCAGCGTGTGATCTGTGGGATGATAACATAATCCAAGAAATCAGTATAATGATACAGTACAAGATCGGGCTCCAGCAATTATAGTCAGATTTGTGAATATATTTTATTTTTGTGTGGCCATCTTTTGACTGCAGTATTATTGACCTAGTGAAGGTAAAGGAATAAGCTTTCAGGGTTGATGTGTTATTTTAATAAAGGAAAAAGGAACTGAGGTTCTTGACCTGTTGTTGGAATGTAGTCAGACAGTCACATGCATGCACGCACTTTCACGCAGCATGCACACGCACATACGCAGACACACAGACACTCACACATGCATGCAGACCCAAGAAAAGTGATTAATGAAAACATAGATTGTTTTAACAAGTGAATTGATAGTGTTCCACTGTGTTGAGTCCTCCCATACAGTAATGAAGATTAGCATCTCTTATTTTCCAGGGTGTGCGTTAAGAGACATGGATGACAATGACAGGCGTGTAACACTTGGGAATCCATTAATTACTAGAAAACATTATTAATCCCGTGAATATCAACATCATGTTTGTGACAGCCATATTTAAAACCATGGCAAGCTTATTTATTAGTCTCCACACCATTCACCATCCATGAAACCCCCCCCCCCCCCCGACACACGCGCACGCATGCACGCACGCACACAAGCACGCACGCACGCACGCACTTTTCTCTCTGTCTCACAAATACCTAGAAATGTTACTGTATCAATATCTTAGTGTAGTTGTTATTTTAAGGCTGGATTTTTGGGATAATGGATATTCATTTGACAGCATATCTGTTTTCTCCACTGCCATTAGTGACCACTTTCAACCTGGTTACCTTATTTTGGGCAGATCATTATAGGTGAAAATGTTTCAACAATTTTCAAACCTTTTCAAAAATAGCAAAAAGAAGAAGAAAAAAGCTCACAAAGCATGGCAAAGATTGCAGATCAGCTAGTTTCACCACGCAACACCGTCGTATAGAATAGATAGAATAGTAGGCCTACACTCCTTTGGTTTTTTTGTCGCATTATGCACATAGGTGAAATTCGTCCTCTGCTTTGTACCCATCCTATAACAACTAGGAGCAGTGAGCAGCCATTCTGGTGCTCGGAGAGCAATTCTGGGTTAAGAGTCTTGCTCAGGGGACACACATCGACACATTGCTGACCTGGCCTGGAATCGTACCTGCAGGGGCTCTGGCTCCCCAGGCGGGCTCACTAACCACTCGCAGCTAGGGTTCAAGTGGTTAAAATGTCATACACCTGTTGGATGAAGGAAACACAGGAAAGAAACACATTTTCTGACTTTTGATATTCAGCTGTAACAATGTCAATGTCATTCCTTGTATGATTTTCTTTCATATTCCCTAAACTATTAATAACATCATTGTGTGCCTGAAGCAAGCCCAAGGGGTTCTCCCTTTTCAAAATAGAAGCTGTATTTGATTTCCAAATAATACAAAAAGAATAGTGACCTAGTCAGTGTACTGTCAATGTCCTCAGTGTGCACCTAAACATGCTGCACCACAGACGGTAATTGTGTGAGATTATCAGGACAAAAATGTTCTTAACTTCCTGCTTGAACGGAATCAGTTCCCATCTAAGACACTATCCATCTTCATTCCCTATCATGGCCGGCTGACAGGGGTTTCCATCATGTGTCATTATTGGTGCATGAGGTAACTCAGCGGAACAATCCGCCACTCTGGGAAATGCATCAATCACCGACTCCTTGTCCCACCGTGACAGCCCAGAGCTGGGAGACAGCAAAGAGCCGTGTCCCACCATAAGGATGCACTTGAACCCAAGATGGAGAGGCCAGGAGGAGGCGGGCAGAGGTTACAGGTAATTAAGATTAGGGAATTGAATACATGACTGCAGCAGTACATACCCAAGTAGCTGTCAGGTTTTGTGCCATTGCTTGACAATGCTGACAGACAGGACCAGAGACGAGTCTTTCTCAGTGGTTGAACGTAGTACATTTACTCACTTACAGTACCGTACTTGTACTGTGAGGTACGTTTACTTGAGTATGTTCATTTTTCAATATAATAATTGTACTCCACTACATTTCAGAGGCAAATATTCCCATTGACAATGAATGGAGAATTTACGTTGTGTCTGAGCAAATCGGTATTTTTGTCCTACATAAAGATTAAATTCCCATTGACAATTAATGGATAATTCACGTCGTATGTGTCTGAGCAAATTGGTTATTGTCGTCCTACACAAACATCAAATTCCTACTGACAATGAATGGAGAATTTATGTCATGGTGTCTGAGCAAATGGTGTCTATTTTACGTCACGATGATGTACGATGATACATCATCGTCACTTATTGTTTTAATTTAGAGTAGCCAATTATAACAAAGTGCTTTAGCATTGTTTTCGTTTTCTTTTTGTTTGTCAGACCCTGGAGGGGCCAGCCAATATAGTCAAAGTAGACTTGCCAAGCTTTTACAACAGACAACAGATCTGGAATTCATTTTTTTTGGTCAGTTTACAATTCTTTCCCAACGATGTCAGTAAAATATTTAGTCCCCCTAGGACCCCTTAAGTTGTTGCCTCCATAACTCTTTATTATTTAAGTAATTGATGGTATAAGCTAGTGATTGTGAGTGCATTAGAAACGGGTGTAGATGGACAACATTGTATAATCTGCAGGCACCTTTTCTAGATCTGAGGTAGCAGATGCTAACATAAAATGCATCGATTTTTGATTGACGTTCATGTCCCACTCCCACCACTACAGTAGCCTATCCAAACAACACATAGCCTAAATGTAATAGGTACGCCAGTTGCCTGTTACAGTTTCCATTGTCCAACTACTGTAGGCTTTCCAAGTTTGACTTTACCGGTCCTTTTTGATAAGCATTACAGAAGCAATCCACAAATGTAACATCAGCCACAGATTCATTGCAATGATTGCACCAACAAGCAATATCACAGATGGGCTTTAGCTTCAGGGACACGGGATGACATTCAAACTCATTTCATGGTCATTGTGTACATAAAAAAAAGAAAGAACTAAAGTAGGGGACATACAGATAAAAAAAGGAAGACCGAAAAATGGAGTGTTGCTTGGGTCATCTTTTAGATCTAAGATGTTGTGACTTGGTTTGACTTCAATTAAATCCTGGGGGAGGCTCCCCAGTCAATCTGTGATCTTTATCAAGGCGCTGTCTCTTGGATCACTATCTGTCGCACTGCCACCCATGGGGAAATGGAGACGAGTTTCATGACAATAGGCTGGACTCCATGCTATTTCTGGCTGGCTCCACTCCCCCTCTCTCTTCTCCCTAACAATGCTGTGACACTATTGACAACCTCAACCTTGAGTACGAGTCCCTGGACTGTCTTTTACCGTTTTCTTTTCCTTTTCTCGGTTATGCTTTTTTCAAAACCTGAATATTGTATGTTGAATTGATATTTTCTCAGAGAGGGAATGAGTCACTCATTTCTCTGCTCACCTGGGACATGCATGTAGGGATGCCATCACGTTGATGACTCATGGCTGGAAAGAACACACTTGATGGATTTATACCTTAATTAATAATTGACATTACACGTCTCTCTTGTCTATGTCTCTTGCATAGCAAAACTTTGAAGAACCCATAATGAGTCATATGTGCCACACAGTGCCTTCTTTCTGGCCTGACTGAATAATCCCCAGCCCCTCCTCCCTCCCCCTCCTCCCTCCTCCTCCCCCCAGCCCCTCCTCCCTCCTCCCGTCCGTCTTCATTTCAGCCTCTCCTCCCTCTCTGCAAAACGTCCCCTGATGGTTAATTACATGCTCTGATCTATGTTTTGTTTCATCTGTACGATGCTGAACGTGCTGGAATTATATTCACAGGTGGCTGGAATTATATTCACAGGTGTGTGTGTGTGTGTGTGTGTGTGTGTGTGTGTGTGTGTGTGTGTGTGTGTGTGTGTGTGTGTGTGTGTGTGTGTGTGTGTGTGTGTGTGTGTGTGTGTGTGTGTGTGTGTGTGTGTGTGTGTATACTGTATCAGTTGTTTGGGCTCCAGTTTGAGGAAGGGGAAAATGTGACACAGCAGAATTGAGTGTCTTTACAGACAGTGTGGCTACAGTTCAGGAAGTGCACTTGCCCTACTGTAGCTGCGACGACCTTACAGGCGTATTCAAAGGCTCAACTTATGCAACTTACAATTTAGGCATTTAGCAGAGCGACTTACATTAAGCAAGAACAAAAAGCATGGCAATACATGATCATATACATATCATGTATATATATACATATATCATGAATCATACATAAGCTAAGAACGTAACAGTGCAGGAATGTCATATCATCATACTATAAAGCCAATGTCTGAATGAATGAATGAATGAATGAATGAATGAATGTGTCACTGTAACTGCCGTAGCTCCTCACTGCCTGCACCAATCGCTCCCACTTTTCACACAGGCATTGACCATAATAATGTGGAGGTCTTAACGAAGCCCTTTTTCCAATTTAATAAATTATAAATTAATAATGAATTTATTAGTGAATTAAAAATGCGAAAACGCACCCAGGGTGCAGTACCCCCCACGGCCACAAGGGGGGGGGGGCAATATCTCACAACGGGTAAGGGCTAGTCTATATAATATATAGCATATACTATAGTGCTATGTCTACATAAAATTCTATCTAAGTTACATAAATTGAGCCTATTTGCATATGCCTGTGAGGTATAGATATCCTATCCTGTTAGATAGCATTGTATGTAGACATAGCATAGTATATATGCATAGTTTCATTATAGATATTCCACTGTTACGCTCTTAGCTTACGTATGATTCAACTATCTTTTTATGTATATGATGTATTGCCATGTTTTTTGTTCTTGCTTAATGTAAATCGTTCTGGATTAAGAGCGTCTGCTAAATGCCTAAATTGAAGTGGCATCTGTCTTCTGTCTGGATTCTTCAAGCAATTTCTAAAAACTTCACATCGACAATTAATTGACTTAATTTCCACTTGATGTAACTATTTTGGGCATGTCATTAGGTGAAAATGTATCAAAAAATGTCAGAGAATTTCCAGAATGTCCAAAAAAAGGTTGGGCCATTTCCGCAATTCGTCATACATGCTAAAGAGGTAAAGATTCATGTCATTGTGTGAGAATGAGAGAAATGTAGCATTTCTCATCATGACATAATTTGTATAGGATATGTCTAACTGTTCCTTATAGTGATAGGCCCAAAATCAATTTCTAGTTTTCACTCCAGGAGTTTTGTATCATACAATTCTACATTAAGATTAAATCGCCAAATGATGGAAGACTGCACAGTATTCGTAGAGATTTAATCTCATGGGAACCACTTGTACCATCCTGTGATATAAATGCAGTACTTCAGTGCCATTGAAGTAGTGCAACAACAAATAAATCAGGCTAAATGGTCTCTAATGGGAGTGATTATGATGACAATTACAAAGATGTTCCTCCGTGTTATTTCCAGTCATTTAAATTCAACGTTCATGTCCAAGGCAGCTCTTACAAGAGCTGACAGAATGACGACCTGAATGACGAACAAGCAGCTTGTTTATACATTCCAGAAGGAATACAGGTTTGACGTATGGGTTGTCATAATGGCCAAATGCTTCTATTCACAACTCTATTCTGCAGGGCACAGTCTTATAATATCCTAGAATGAATTGGAAAAAGTAGATTTTTAATTTGACAACAAACCTCCTGATTGGTACTTTAACACAGACATTTATCAGGTGCTTTATTGCTTTTCCTTTTCAGGGAGGCAAAAAGCGTGAGTCATAATTGGGCTGCATGGAGGAAACAAGCAACATTAATTAATTATTCCTTCATGAGCTCTGAAATCCCAGATCAGTCACGCACTGCTACTTGGGGGACAGTGGCGCCTCTCTATCAATGCTCCGTACGTAGGTGGCACATGATGGATTTCAGAACGGCCCTCATTCCATCTCCCGACTTGCACAGATTGCCTGGGGATGCTGGCGGGTCCCTGACAAGCACAGGCCTCCTCCATGCCTCACCTTGATCAACATTCAGTGTCGTCCCCCGAATCCATCACTGACTGTGACAACATGCCCCATTTTGGGCTTTTTATATCATGGTAGATGATGTGGGTGGTGGTGGTGTTGGGATTGTGATAATGATAATGGGTAAACTAGAGGGATAAGGACAGTCTGAATGATAATTATCGTGTTTGTGCATGGAAATAAGTTATCAAATAACTAGAAAGGTGTGCTCAGTAGACCGCACATCTACACCAGGAGAAAATGCCCTGATAATAAGAGCTATTTACGCTTAATTCTTTCTGCGCCATGTCTACGAACATATTCGGACCCCATAGGCCAGGGGTTCTCAACCCGTGGGTCGCAACCCCTCGGGGGGGTCGCCAAATTATTTTGGGGGGTCTCCAAATTATATATATATATATTTGTTTTTGCAACTGAATGGCTGGAAAATGGAATACACCTTCCCTAATGATTATATCTGGTTTCAGTATTTATTTATGGTGTATTGTCTCTATTATTAAGGTTATTGTAGCAGTCAATTTATATTGGGGGTCGGGAGTGGGCGGGGCGGGGGTCCCGAGACATTGCCAAAGCATTTCCGGGGGTCCCCGGCCAAAATCGTTGAGAACCCCTGCCCTATAGGCTAAGGTAGGCAGGTGCCAACCCCGAACATATTCGTAGACAACCATATACTCCATGAAAGCGGCGACTGTCAATTTACCTTTTAGCATTACTCTGGTTGCTATGCAACGCCCACCAGCTATGGGTTTTTTCCATCTAGCTCCATTGAGCCTCCATTATAAGATGATTTACAAAGCCCTGTATCTGGGCCTTGCAAACGGGGAGCGATAAAACGCGCCTATAGTTCATTTTCAATGAGACCTGCATTTTTGCTCGGAGAAGTCGCGATGCGTCAACGCAAGCGTGTTTACGTGAGCGTGGTCCCGTGAATTTGTTGCGCGCGTGCTCGTTCCGTGCACACGCCCGCGACTCACCAGACCTGGATTCTGTTTAGCACACACACACACACACACACACACACACACACACACACACACACACACACACACACACACACACACCTCTGTCGTTCCAATTTCAAAAGCCCTCTGGTGGCGGGCGGGTGATGTTACAGCGTGACAGAGACAGACAAGCTAGGCCGGCTTCCATAGTAATTGCTCACTTCATTCTCAATCACAACAGCCTCCACCTCACTGATAACCTGGAAATGAAACTGAGGATCGTAGAGTGAGACTGACCGGCTGACCGGCTGATTTATACTTAGTTTCACGGCGATGTCGCACACCATCAATGGCCGATCACAACTTGTAGATTGGCTATTTCTGGTCCGCACTCCGCGACACCACCATGCGCAACATTTCAAGTCTTTAGGGCGGTCTGTGATTAGTTGTACAATACTGTCTTCTGCCCTCGCTCTGTCATCCACATTCATTGTTTACATCTGTCTGTCAGATTGATGTCATTCAAAATTATCAGTAATGGGCAATAACTGATTGCTAATGCAATTATGTCAATTATGTTTGTCTTGCCAGTAATCACTTTGCGTGTCCTTCACGAGAGGAATTAAGTGCTGTGCTATCATTGACACTACGGCTCAACAAGTTGACAGTCAATTGTAATTGGGTGAGATTCCTTTGGGAAAAGTGTGGGATAGAAACTCTAGTTGGGGATGGGGGGGGGGGGGGGGGGGCTTGTATATGAGTAGGCTATATGTATAGTGAGTGCATGAATTGGGGATGGGGTGCGATTGGATCCTTGGTAAGGGGAGGGGGGAGAGATCGGGGTAATGTGATGGTTACGCAGACTAGAGTTGACGATAATGAGTTTGATGGTGAATTTTATCACCATTATTATATTACTGATATGGTTATTAATAGCCCCCTGGTAATTATGATGGCAGATAATAATCATTTTAGCGGTGATGACAATATTGATGATTATTATTATGATGATCCTGCGAAGACCAATTCTTGAAAAGGCAAAATAGGTTTTTAACTGGATTTCAGTGTGTGTGATTTTTGGATGAGAAATTAATCAATTCGCTCAGCATTCTAATCCTTTCCTGAATTGTAGCTGAGCATGCAATGCATTATGCATGGCCATGCAATGTCCTGCAGGTTCAAGCGCAGCAAGCTGGCCTTCTTTATTTTGGAAACTGTTCGTCAAATACAACTCAGTCTGAGCAGAAATCATTTTTGAGATGGCTACTAAAGGGAGTTGTCCCACACTATCTCATGATATCATTTCTGTCCCTCGCTGAGAAAGACACATTGGCTCACAAGGGCCCTTTAAAATCATATCAATGTTTTTAAATATATATTTGTATGTCACTGCAGATGCTCCACAATTGTGCTCAGTTACAGACAGCAGTACAGAAAGCAAGCAAAGAGTTTAAAGTAATACCATTCATAATAAAGCCATAATAGAGCACAAGTCAAACTGTAAGCCCAGTCCAGAATATAAAATGTACTAGAACTGTCAATATCATAGGTGCGTGCGTGCGTGCGTGCGTGTGTGTCTTAGAGAGTTCTCGTGTCAGGGGCACACAGTCCATTTGTGAAGTCTATAAATGACCAAAGTCCACGCAATATCCCAAATGGTTACAAGGGAGCCATCTGATATCATTATGTTATCTATGGATTCAGAACTACAAATAAAATAGAGTGACATTTCTTTTATGATCATGATTGTTTGAACTGACACAATTATCGATTACAATCTGGCCCATCATTCGCATAGACATAGAAATGTTTTTGTACAGATTAGCCGCCATGGTGTGCCTCATTAAGCTTGCTATGTCAAATAGCTTTGCCATCGTGTGTGTGTGTGTGTGTGCGTGTGTGCGTGCGTGCGTGCGTGCGTGCGTGCGTGCGTGCGTGCGTGCGTGCGTGTGTGTGTGTGCGTGCAGATGATTAAATGAAAATATACATCATGCAAATATTATTCATAATTGTGATAATAATTTGCATTATTTGATCATATCCCCCATAGATTTGAAGGACTGTAATGGTATAGGTACAGTTTGCAGAGTTCATCTGACTGCTGGAACATTAACTGTCATTAGTCAAACACTCATTTGCAATAACAATTAATCAGTCCTAGTTATTTCATCAGGGTGGTACGGAACATGCAGTAGATCACACATCTCACCAAAACACCCAATGGGTTTTACACAGCATGCACCCAATGGACATTAATCTACATAACACATTGTTTGTTTAGATGTTGTATACTGTAAATGCAATGATATGTTGCATTTTGATCTGTGTGGATAATGTCAATGGAAACATTTCACTCCAAAATGTGACACCTGAATAAAGGATGGCTGGCATCCTTTAGGAGCTGCATAGCAACGGTGTGTAATTTGTATACGACAGCAAAACATCACGTAGCCATTCGTTATTATTCTTTTTTGAAATTGCATTTTAGAAGAATGAATATCTAATTCTGTGTAGCCCTTGGCTTTTTTTTTGGTTTGTTTGTTTTGCTTTTTTTGGGAGACAAATGCACAGAAGAAAATGTGCTGAAAATAACCAGATATTCTCCACTGTAAATATGATCGACTTCAAAGACAAATTTCATTGCGACTGTGTTGCTGCTGCAATGTCTGCACCATTTCCCTCAAGAAGGCTGCTTTTTATTTGATATCAAACTAATGAGATTTCATTCTCAGAGCATATCCTTTCTCGCTCTCTAGTCATAGAGAAGATCCCATTCATGTATAAATATCCCCTGAATGATATTTGTTTTGCATATTTACATAAAACATATCCGGCCTATAGATATGTTTCCCAAATGTCAATGTTTTATTCATATATGGCTTTATCATTTGCTTTTTCATATCCTCCACCACTTAAACCACATAAACTGTCAAAAAGAGTGATATGTTTTATCAGGACAAGGGAAATGTAATTCACTTTGCGGTGTATGCGGGAGAAAACATATTTGGCTCAATACAGACTCTCAATCACAAGGAATGATAATTACTATTTCTTGAATTGAAATGATTGAAAACCACATAAGTAGTCTGGCTTAATCCATTGAGACCTGGAACGCATCCATGTCACGTTAGCGTTTAACCACATTAACCATTAACCCATTTTGGGGCGGGAACCCCTTTTGGTGTTTTAAACATTGTTATAATTTAGCTATTGAAAAATAGCAGATCTACAAGTTCATAGCGCGCCACCGAGTGGCGCGCTATGAACTTGTAGGTCTGCTATTTTTGAAAAATCGTTAAAATGTGCCTCAAATCCTTCCGGAAATTGTCATGATTTAGAAAACTTTTTTTTTAAAATTTCGACGTCAGGCCTGAATGGCTTAAGTCGATGCCTTTTCAGGAGGATATTTTGCATTTGCTCAGAAGGCCCCCTGAAGTAAAACAACGATATTACACTGCATTCATCCATTAGTGGTTTGGTAATGGGACAATTCCAAGAATATCTCCAATCGACTTCACTGACAGTCTAACATGCACGCACGTGCACACGCAGACGCACGCATTGCCATTGATGTATTTTGCAGTCTCAGTTCAGTTTAGTTTAGTTTTATTTTCAGAATATTGGACATACTGTACATACAGTACATAGACAAGCAAATCAAGTGTCTCTTTTCTACAGGCTTGTCCAAATGTCTGAAAAGGGGCTATAGGAAGAAGCACTAGGCTTATTTGATTGATGTTCCAGTAAAAATGGGTCTTGTGCTAGCAGATGATCTTTCCACTTATGCTGAGGAAAACATCAGTTTCTGAAATATGGCAATCACCTGTACAGTACCGCGCGCACGCGCGCACACTCTGTTGTTGGAATATGTCCAGCATATACTTCCTCTCTCTTATAACCCAGGGGTTCTCAACGTTTTTGGCCGGGGACCCCCGGAAATGCTTTGGCAATGTCTCGGGACCCTCGCCCCGCCCCCTCCCGACCCCCAATATAAATTGACTGCTACAATAACCTTAAACCATTTTGGGCGGGAACCCCTTTTGGTGTTTTAAGCATTGTTATAATTTAGCTATTTAAAAATAGCAGATCTACAAGCTCATAGCGCGCCACCGAGTGGCGCGCTACGAGCTTGTAGGTCTGCTATTTTTGAAAAATCGTGATTTTTTTTTTAAAAAAACCTTTTTTTTTTCTTTCTTTTTTTGAGAATAATTTGGGGACCCCCTAAAATAATTTGGCGACCCCCCGAGGGGTCGCGACCCACGGGTTGAGAACCCCTGTTATAACCCACCCATACGCACATACATACCCCTGTGCACACCCGCACGCATGAACACACTATCGCTGAATTATAGATGAACCCGCTGGCACAGCGATCACACATTTGTCACTTCTATACAAAATCATTCTTTAAAGGGTTGTCCCTCTTTATACCGCCTGGAGTTCACACTTTGTCATTTGACATTTATGGAGACGCTTATGACGGCCCCAAGCACTGACGTCTCAATACTACTGACACCAAGGAACAATCCATGGACACAGACAGGACTCTGGGGTCTGAAGAAGTGGTGCATAATGATAATAAAATCACACCCATGTGAAGTGAGGGGCGCTCTTATCATCAGTTTTAATAAAGTTTCCATTTTAAAGCATAGATTTATTTTGAAAGGTCTAGCATCAAATATAATCTGTGGATTAAAGATGGATTTACGAAAGAAATTCAAACATTCATTCAGGTAAATAGAATTAACAATACATTGGTTTGTTTGCAGTGTGTACAATATATATATGGCCAAAGCTGGGAATACCCAATGTATTGATGCCGGTATTGTCCTTTAAATATTTATGGTACTATTGTTGGTGCATTTTTAAAACGCACATAACAATTCTCCAATATATATATATATATATATATATATATATATATATATATATATATATATATATAATCACTGTGGTATTGTTGAATTGAATATAGTAGAGCGAGATATTCATGAGCCAAACACTCACAAATCTGGCTGATGGAAAAATCCCTCATTATGTGGCAGCAGGGTTTCAAATATGGGTGGCTAAGGCAGCCCGCAAACCTCGAAATGGGGCTTGAGGCCGGTTTTCTGGACATTTCGCTCGGTAAATGTTTGCATTTAAAAAAAGGTTCCCTTCATTTTGGCAAACAGGGCCGCAGCTTCCATGTCTCCTGACTCACACAGATTTGACAGTGTGGCTCCCGACTGGCTCAACGTAGAGAGGCGTTGATTCAAATGAATTTCCATTACAGAAAACTGGCTGGCTCGAATAAATCATAATAAAAATGGAACTTGTGGCTTGTCATCTCTCAAAGATCTGCCACCTTGGGACAGTGCTGAAACCTCTCCCATCATATGCCCCAGTGAAGCAGAGACGATGGGAAAGAGCAGGCAGAGGATTTCTGTGCCAGGGGGAATGTTTTTCAAAGGAGATTAGAATACGGTACTTTATAAAGAAATGCCCACCACATATTATGCCATGTACTATAGTCTGTACATGTGTGCAGTACTTTACGCCAGTGGCGTATCCAGGAATTACGTTTTGGCCAGGCAAGATATGTTAATTGTCGTCTCCCCACGCACAATCGTATGGTTTTCAAAGAGATATACCTGCCAGACGAGTGGGATACAAAGGCTGAAAGGCATGCATTTACATTCAAATGGGTGATTGAGGGTCGCGCTCTACCGCAACGGCCAATCAGCTGTCCATTTTAATAGTTCTCATGTCTTGTTTTTGTGTCCTTTTTTTCTCATTGTATGGATTTTGGCCAGGCAATAAATGGATTTGGACAGGCGGACGCCTGCCCTCGCCTTATTGTAGATACGCCTCTGCTTTACGCATATTTCTTCTATATTGTTTTAATCCATTAAGACCTGTGAGTCCGCTTTTTTCAGTTTTCTGAAATGTTGCTACATCAGTGGCACTGGCGCTCAAACCTTTTCATGTCAAGGACCCCCAAGATTATATTTGGCCAACGAATATATAATTATATTCAAAGAGTTACACAGAGTTTTGCGATTTCTGAATAGCCAACCAATGTGCTATACTAGGGGTGGGACGATATGGATACCTCATGATACGATATCTGTGGCGATATTAGGCCCTCGATAATGATAATATCACGATATTATATTCAATATATTGCAAGAGATTTCATCAATGATATATCACGATATCTGTAACTGAAACTGAAAAATTAAGCATAAAAGGCAAAGAGCTGGAATTATGTATTTATAAACTAGATTTTTTTGTGTCACAAACTGGCCAATAAGTACACAAATCTTGCCTCCTCAGTGAAACACTGACTGCAACTTTTAGTCCAGTAATAATGTAATTTGACCTCTAACTAATTGCAAAAAAAACAAACTCAACTGATTTTGCATCTTCAATATATCCCGAATAACAGAAAAAAAGTTGCCTGGAATTGTTAAATTTGGCCATAGCAACTTGCCAAAATGTGATGATGAGCACATTGGCAAGTTGCTATGGCCAAATTTAGCCCAATGAGTGTTTTTATGCAAAACTAATGCTTGGAATGGACTCAGCATCATGAAAACACCCTAGTTTGATATGTCACATGCTACTTAAAGCAAAAGGAAATTTAGAAAATGTTTGCCTTATATTGGATGTCTATGGTGGCCATACTGTACAGGCCATTTTCAACACTTTCCCCTCAGACAATTCCAGGCAACTTTTTTTCTGTTATTCAGGATATATTGAAGATGCAAAATCAGCTGAAATTAGTTAGAGGTTGATCCTGTATTTTCCATAGATTTCCTGTACTATTTCCAACTTGTCCACAACTTGTCTGTCCACAACAATGGGTAGCCTACTACTACTAGTAACTAATCAATATCACGATATTGGGAGAATGATACGATATCACAGCGATATATATTGTGATATATCGCGACATCGATAATCGTCTCACCCCTATGCTAATACTGTATGTAGCTAAAATCTAAAATGACACTAATGCTTCCCTGTTTCAATGGGTTAAAGGACTGAACTCCAGGTTGTCAGCTGCTAGAACAACTGTTTTGTAAGACATTTAAAGGACTGAACTCCAGGTTGTCAGCTGCTAGAACAACTGTTTTGTAAGACATTTAAAGGACTGAAACCCAGGTTGTCAGCTGCTAGAACAACTGTTTTGTAAGACATTTAAAGGACTGAAACCCAGGTTGTCAGCTCAGCTGCTAGAACAACTGTTTTGTAAGACATTTGCGACTGCTGTGGCTCTGCATGCTACTGTTTGCTTTACTACTGTGACCATCACATCTGAATTAGCCCAATAAATCATCCCCCATTGTATATGAGAAGGGCAGCATTGCTGGAGGCTTCGGAGGGTTGTTGTGTTGCTGGTCCTCACAGGGGCAAAGCCACAGCCTTGTCGTACACCATTATTTGGAAGCAGAATAAGGGAGCATGCCCTACCGAAATGCTTATCAATTAGATGGGAGGGGAAGAATGTCAGGCAGCGAGAGTGTATAGGTCCCCTGGAGCACCTTTGTGTATTGTTTGTCACTTCTCAGAGACATTAAGTATGTCAGCGTGGCACTTTGCACCCCTCCAGTTCTTTCAAATTGGCCCTCTGGGAATTGGCGTGCACGCTTTGGTCTTTTTTTTCTTTCTTCTTCGCCCAAATGTCAAGATACTCTTCGTGGACAAACTTCATCATAGAATAATATCCATCTTCCATGACGCCACTTTTTGCATCTCAGAATTAGACCCAGGAATTGAATTCCTTGACACTGACATGAAATATTGTTCCAGTTGTTTTGTGAAATGCCATTTAGAATAACAATACAAATAGTGCATGGACCAAACAATATAACTAAAAGATAGTGAAATGAGTGAGAAGACTTTATTAAACTTTATTACATCTAGTGTGGAACACCCAGAGCTGTCCACAAAAGGTACATTTCAAATTACATTCAGATAAATTGTAAAGGCTACAAATATGTCTGTTTGCAATACAGTATTAATGTGTCGATGATACGTCATCATCCATATTAATGGTGGAATATCTGTAAGTCTTAAGACCTTTTGTACTTGTATCAATCTACAGTATACAGTATTGTAACTCAAGTTAACATATCTGGGTTTGCTCTAAACTGCACATAAACCTAATGAACTCATCTCAGATGTTAAAACCCCACGCATAATAAATGTACTTGCGAATATGATTATTTCTTCCCTGCACATTTGCCATTTGCTTACATTGTTTATCAGTGGAGACTAGGGTTCAGCTGAGGGTATCAGTGGAGACTAGGGTTCAGCTGAGGGTAAAGCAGCAATCAGCCACAGTCTTGCTAG
Organism: Electrona antarctica; assembly: GCF_951216825.1. Lineage (NCBI taxonomy): Eukaryota > Metazoa > Chordata > Actinopteri > Myctophiformes > Myctophidae > Electrona > Electrona antarctica. The sequence goes on along the minus strand of NC_136790.1, from coordinate 5,698,402 downwards.
AGTCAGCAGATGCAAAAGCCGAGTGCCAGTATTCCAGTTGAAAAGAAGAGACCCTATTGATGTTAAGCTCATCGAAATATTAAGATTCACTGCTGGTCCTCTGTTTAGCCATCAACATCCCAAGTGCAGTACTGAGTGAATGCTTTCAGGCAATGTTGAGATGTATTTTGAGCTGATTATGTTGAGCTTTAGAGATCCTTTAACTGTGGCAGCATGACAGTTTTTATATTGCCTTTGCACCTGCAAATTATTGAGGGGAGCCCCTCCTATAAACAGCTATAGCGTTGAGCGTGGAGTCTGAACACAAACATTAAATGCCATTGACAATGGATGGAGAATTTACGTCACATGTATGATGATGATGTACGATTATTAGAGCGCCCCTCACTTCACACAGGTGTGATTTTTATTTGCTGATATTCAGACAGGATTAGGAAGGTCAGGTAATTTCAGACATTAATCACACCTGGATCGGCCATGTCTGTTTTTCCCACACAATGCATTGGTGAGAGCTACATGATGTATGTACAGTCGCAAATCACATCGTTTTTAATCAAATTCAGGGGTAGTTGGCTGCCCACAGACATTCATATTATTTTCAAAAACATGTTTTGACCGTTATTGGATACCCATAGACCATATTTCATTATTCATTGTTTTATTTTCCTAGCAACGATACATTACAAATGTACGTAATTAACAATAAGGGCACAGTGTGTCATCATTATATCACATACTGTATGAGTATAGCAGTACACAAAGCAGAGTGCCTTAAATGGCAGTATGTTCTGTAGGCCTGCATACATAGTTCAAACATTAGCACACAGTTGGATAACAAGTACAATAGTCTACAGTGTACTGTACATACAGAATATATACATTAATTGATGAAAGTTCATAATACTGGTGATACATACTACTATATTATATTCACCGGTATGTATTAATATTTTATACATTATGCTAATTAACCCACACATTAATCTTTGTCAAGGCATACTGACACATAGCATCACAAATAATCAAATGCTGTATTGCATGGCTTATGCAGTAATGTAGTTCAAAATTCACAATCTCTAATGCATAAGGACATTTCCACAAGGCTTCCTTCTCTAATTGAGGCAAGGTGATGTGAAGTCTGTCTCAAGACCCGCCATGCTCTGCCTATCACTTGTGGTCTAATTAGTTCTCTAAGCCAGTATGAGGCGGAGTACGTCACACATTTCTATATTTGTATTTATTCATTCATTCTACAGTATAAACCTGTGCCAAACCTGTGTAAATGTTTAGAATCTGTTTGAGAGTCAAATGTATTTTATGTATTTAAAATACAGAAACTATACAATCTGAAAGTATCTTGGTACATTTTGTTCCCCCCCACAAAATCGTTTTTCAAATAGCCTACATGTATTTAAACTGCCCGTCTCTGTTTGGAGGTTTCTTAACCCAAAGGGCAGGAAGAGACTACATCTTTTCGACTGGGGTATCCAACTCCTATAAATATCTTTCTACATGTCGGAATGTGGGCATTTCACTTTCTGATGATTGGTTTTTCGAATGGTTGAAGGACAGCCTTCTTTCCCAAACGTCTGCTATCGCTTCCCATGTTCTGGAGGGGTGGTCAAAGATCTCTTGACACTCTGGATCTCTGATGCTGTAAGCGAGCTATGCCGGCCACAGCGCTCATCAGAGCGGGCAAAGGTGGCTTTCGCTGGCCGGTGCTGGGAACAGGGCTGGGAACAGGGCTGGGGACAGGTCTGGGGACAGGTCTGGGGACAGGGCTGGGGACAGGGCTTGGGACAGACAGGACTTGACACAGCTTGTTTCTAAAATATTCAGTTTAGCCTATAGATCACGACATCACGTCGTAGTTGTTCAGTATTGATTGCACACACATGGTGCTGTGTACAATCAGCACCATGGACAGTGGTCCTGCTGTGTACAATCAGCACCATGGACAGTGGTCCTTAGCATAGAGACTGGGCCGCTTGCCCGTTTTTCCTCCCGGATTTTACCCCTGTGAGGGGTGGGAGGGACTGGGGCGGGGGACAAGGCGAGAGCCCTGTATGCAGATTCAAACAACCTTGTTTTAGTTGTAGTAGTGGCTGAATGTTTCCTTTATCCCTGTGTTGCGCTTCTGTTTTCGGCGAAGTTTTTATTTTTGTTGTTTCACATAATCGCACGTCCGTTGTCCTTCAAGTTCCACAGCCGTCTGCCGTCCAGCCCCTCCCACCCCTCACTGGGGAGAATTCCGGGAGGAAAAACGGGGACGCGGCGGGGCCAGGTAGCAGAGGGCTTTTACTACACTAACTGAGATATAATGACTATACTTACTGTCCCTTTTGTTGATGTAACCCCCACGCACAACAGACTGAAGATCTACTATACTTACTGTCCCTTTTGTTGATGTAACCCCCATGGACAACAGACTGAAGATCTACAGCAGTGGTTTTCAACCTGTTTCACATCGAGATCAATTATTTATTCTGCATTTGAGCCACAGACCCCGAAGGAGCGAGTGATGAGATTTAGCCTCTCAGACCCATGCAACCCTAACCCTAACCCTAACCCTAACCCATGCAAGACTTAGAATATGTTGTTGTTGTTTTGTCCACAATATGCTGTAGGCCAGGGGTTCTCAACCCGTGGGTCGCGACCCCTCGGGGGGTCGCCAAATTATTTTAAAAAAATATATATTTTTCAAAAATAGCAGACCTACAAGTTCGTAGCGCGCCACTCGGTGGCGCGCTATGAGCTTGTAGGTCTGCTATTTTTAAATAGCTAAATTATAACAATGCTTAAAACACCAAAAGGGGTTCCCGCCCAAAATGGTTTAAGGTTATTGTAGCAGTCAATTTATTTTGGGGGTCGGGAGGGGGCGGGGCGGGGGTCCCGAGACATTGCCAAAGCATTTCCGGGGGTCCCCGGCCAAAAACGTTGAGAACCCCTGCTGTAGGCTATTGATGTGGTACCATATGAGAGACAAGGCAAAAATATAAATTCTCTAATTATGTAGACTTATAGGCCTAAATTAAGTAATGCAGATGTTTAACAATAATGTAACTCTTGAGAGCGTAAAATGTTACGCTCTCAAGAGTTGAAAGATCTAATAAGGGTCCATTTGGTTACCAACTCTCCATCATTTAGCTGGGGACCACCTGGAACCCCCTCAAGGACCACTGGTGGTCTCCAGACCACTGGTTGAAAACGCTGATGCTGATGCTGATCTGCAGCATCCTGTTATACACGCCAAAGGACCGGAGTCTCCTCAGGAAGAATAGTTTGCTCTAGTCCGCCTTGTACTGCCACTGGTGGTGGCTCAGGGGTAGAGTGGCTGGATGGTAACCACAAGGTTGCCAGTTCAAACCCGGGCTCCCCCAGAGTTAGTGTCGAAGTGTCCTTGAGCAAGCCACTGAACCCCAAATTGCTCCTGATGTGCTGGTTGGTGTCTTGCATGGTTTCCGCCGCCATCGGTGTATGAATGTGTGTGTGAATGGGTGAATGCATTTATATAGCGCCTTCCAAGGCGCTATATAAATGCACCATTTACTGTAGGTTTCCAGTAATAGTGTGGTACGAGGCGTCAAAAGAACAGCTCCCGTAGGTTTGTTTTGCTAAAATTGATTTTTTTGCAGATCTTGCTTCTATAGAGTCCAAACTATGAGAAAATGATGGGGTTCAAATTTCTCGGACCCCCACCCCGTTTCAGGGGTGGGGACCTCCCAGAACAGTATGCCAGCCAGTTAATGTCCGATTTTCATAATATTAGAATTGTTTTGTATGTTTTAAAACATTCTGAGTTGATTTCATAAACTTGTCCAGAAGTGTCCAGAAGAATCTTTATTGACTTTTGGTAGGGGTGTTTCCTCACCTGGGTCCCCCCGGACTGACCCCTGTGCCTATAAGTTCTCATTACATTCCTCGCTCTGCTCCTGTTCCAGAATAACGTCAAATTAGATCAAAATTGAAGAATAAAAGTAGCTCTGATAACACAAATGAGTACTAGTAGCTAATACCAGGGGTCTTCCACAGGGGGCCCATGACCCCTAGGGGGTCCTCAGAGTTACTACAGGGGCCCACCAAATCTTTGTTTTATTTATTTATTTTGCTACACATTAAACCTCTTGAACCATAGCATCCCTATTCTGAGGAGAACTTTAGAGATTGCATTGAGGTAAAGAGAAAATGCTCTCAAGCAACGTAAATTGATTGAGTTGCACTGTGGAGGCAATCCGTTACAAGAGAAGACACCATTGAATATTCTGGTTTCATCAGCACTTGTGTCAGATGGACACTCAGTTTGCAGATAAGGGCCAGAAGCTTTTTCTGTTTTGCATAGCTCAACTCAACTAACTCAAGGACCCATACATTATTATGTATTTAACTGTGGACCCCCATCTGAAAAATATTTTGTGCCATTAGTGTCACCGGTGCCCGGCTGTAGAGAACCGAGTTGATGGATGATGGAAGTTGGAGATCCATGCCCCACCCGGCTATGCAATACCCGTTGTACCCGTGTCAGACCCTTTTATGCCCATATATAGAGATATCTGTATCTGTCTCTATGTGTCCCTTTATTCCTATATATGGAGTTCTGTGTCAGGCATGCTTGTGATGTCAGAACAGGCCAGCTCCATATATGGAGCCCAGGCAGGGGCATTGTCCAGAGCCGGCAGATGCCTTTTGTGGCGGTTCTGGACAACCCTGGGTCTGACTGACTCAACACCGGGCACTGCACAGCAAGATATTTAATTCGAGTAAGATGAAACCAAATTTGGTTTAATGTTACGCTCTCAAGAGTTAAATTATTGTTAAACATCTGCATTACATAATTTACAAGAACACAATTAGCACATTAGACGAATTGTTATTTCGATCAACGTTTGCCAACGTCCACATCAATACAGCATGGCATTTATCTTATCTTATCTTAATGTTGTGTCTTCCTCTGTAATGTATTTTTGTTTGTCATTGATGTTTTATGTGTGGCTGTAGCTGGGGTGAAAGCCCAAGACAAATGTCCCTCGTGGACAATAAAGTTTACCGTGACCTTGACCTTGACCTTATTCCTTCTTTAGTTTTGGGTCTGAGGGGCTAAATCTCATCAAATGGTGGTCCGTGGCTCAAATGCCGAATAAATAATGGAATTGATAAAAAAAAAGGGTTGAAAACCACCTCTATATTGTGTCCAAGATAAAGTCCCCTCAGGAGCCTGTCAGCACAGTCGGTCACATACATTGTTCAAATGAATTGAGAAACCTGTGAACACTCTCACCTCAGAAGATCACACTTCTTGAGAAAGCATGTCGTTTCTTTCTTTCTGTCGACGCCTGCTCTCGGCAGGTTAGCTTGAACAATTTCCAATTGAGATGTCTGCTCTTACACCTTCACTAAGACAGAGGGAACTAGCAGGGTTGAGGAGATGACTTATGAAAGTAAATTGGGCATATCACACTGTGATGATGTGGAGCAGACTCCATGTTAAGAAAGACTACATTTGCAGGCAATCAAAAAGTGTGATCCTATGTTCTACCTGAGTGTTCATAAGATTCTCAATTTATCCGAACCCTTACTGTGACTGTGACAGACTGTGATAGGTATTTCAAGTGATCACTGATAATTATCAGACTGGTCAAGTAAATTTTTGGAGTACACTCGGTCTCGCCCCTCCACCCCACCCCCTCGGACTTGGTCTTTACTTGGACTCGCTTTTCTAATATTAATCAAAAATAGTTCGAAAATCACAAATGGGTGCAAGTCAAGAGTAGGGCCAAAACTGGTCCCGGACCCCCTGTGGAAGACCCCTGGAATTAGCTACTACTCAATTTTGTTATCAGAGCCCAGCTACAAATAACTTTTAGGCTTCAATTATGATCTAATTTGACATTGTTCTGCAACATAGTCTACTTGCTAGAATGTGAACCCGGACGTTTTGAGTAGTTTTTATATTAGAAATGTTGAGTATGGGCCCCCAGCTTTTAGAAACTGCCGGCTGCTAATTTGCATATGTTGGGCAATTTTCATAATTAGCATAATAAGCTGGGGTACCATTAACATCCAATATAAGGCAACATTTTCAAATTGTCATTATGCTTTAAGTAGCATGTGACGGGTCAAACTAGGGGTTTTCAATGATTCTGAATCCATTCCAAGCATTAGTTTTGCACAAAAAAACACTCCTTGGGCTAAATCTGGCCATAGCCACTTGACCTCATCATATGATGACGGCTATGGCCGTTTTTAGCCGAATTAGTGTTTTCCGTGCAAAACTAATGCTTGCAATGGATTCAGAATCATGAAAACCCCCTAGTTTGACCCTTCACATGCTACTAAAAGCAACATAAAACGTCAGGGTACTCAAAATGTCCGGGTTCACAATAGGGTTCTATGGGCTGGCAAGTAGACTAACAGGAGCAGAGCGAGGAATGTAATGAGTACTGAGATGAGTCCGGGGGTCCCGGGTGAAGAAAGACCCCAGCCAAAAGTCAGAAAAGATTATTCTGGCTACTTTAAAAGTGTAAGATATCAACTTAGAATATTTTAAAACCTACAAAACAACCCTAATATTATGAAAATCTGACATTGTCTGGCGTACTATTATGGGAGGTCCCAAAATAGATGACCCCTCAGAAAAGGGGTGGGGGTCAGGAAAATTTGAACCCCATCCTTTTCTGACAGTTCGGTCCCTATAAAAGTCAAAACAGCAAAAAAATCTATTTTAGCAAAACAATCCTACGGAAGTACACCTCGTACCACACTATAACTCCACTGTCTGCTCTGGCGGTTGTCCACCACAAACTCCTTGGTTTTGCTTGCATTGAGGCAGAGGAAGTTGTCATCACTCCACACGCCACGAAGCTCTCCACCATGGTGTTGTGTTCGACCGTAAATATGTGATACCTTCAGAACTTCTGAAGGTGGTACATTTTGGAGTTAAAGCCAAGTCGTATGTGTAGAGGGTGAGCAAAAAGGATAACAGAACGGTACCCTGGGAGGCACCTGTGCTGCTCTCCAGCACATCTGACAGATCGGCATACTGCGGTCTGGACTCTGCAAGTTAGGTGGTCCGTGATCCAGGCCACCAGGCCATGGTCCACCTGCATTGAGAGCTTCACAGTCGGTATATGTCTGGATGGTTTCAAAGACACTGGAACATCATCCTTACGGTGTTGGTCCCAGGGTCCAGACGGCTGGAAGGGCCATGGGCAACGCAAACTTATTTACATTATGTAGCAGTAAGCCTGAATCAAGTGACACCAAAGCCCAAGGCTATCATGCAGCACAATGCCGTGCCAACATTTATAGGTATAGATGTTATTCCAAAAGATGATCATACTGTATCATCATTATCCGTATTGTTTAGTGGATTTGGAAGCCAAAGTCATGCTGATGAAGATGTATTGCCCTGGGGGAATCAAATAAAATCTGCTGACCGCCGCTCTGCTATCACAAATAAACAACACAACATGGAGTTACTCTAAGTTAGTCTGAGAAATGGAAACATAACTGTCTTGCGGCCGTCTTAGTACTGGCCATAACGTGTAACAAAATGGATGATGTTATTATCTTAATAGCCATAATTTCATGCATAGCTGGGTACTAATTCTGTTGTTTGTTTATTGTTGAGCTGATTAAGGCCCTTTATACCCTGCATTAATTGTCTGACCAGCTATGGCGGTTTGTTTATTTAAAGGAGATGCTTCCAAAAGCTGTTGAATTATAATACAATATCCGCTAATATGTTATTTAGAGAGTGCTTAAACTCAATTACACAATTCCCAACCCGAGACAAAGGGAATGGGAGGTGGCTTTCACAAAGGGCTGCTGACCACTGTGTCTTTGGCTGAGTTGTAGGCTATCATTCAGTTGCATCATGGATAATTGAACAACAAAATTGTAATTTCAGGGACCAGTGCTTCACATCCACAGTGTTCTCTATTTGAAAGTGGACAGCTGATTATACACATCTGCTGTGGTAGGAGTTCTTTCAGATTACGGTCTGGCTCATTGTTAAGTTTCCAACTAGTTTTGAACACCACAGGAAACGAATACAGATCAATGGTCATGGTTGAATAAAACCAAATCCAGCATTGAGGTTAATGAGGTTGAGTACTGCTCAGGAAGATTCAGGCATTGCTTTGTAATATGGCTCATCCTGCTATTTGGTGTCTACAACAACAAACCATCACAAATGCCCTACAAAAATGTAATTCCACGGGAAAAACATTCATAGCAATATTAATTTGTCATTGTTATTGTTCTTTTTGAAGGGCGCTATCCCCTCCAATGTTTGGCTTTTGGAATTATGTTTTGGAATTATGTTGTTTTTTTAGACTCTAAACAACTCTAAACTTTCGAGCACTTTTAACGTGTGGTATCATGTGGCAGCCAAGTCTATGGAATTGTAATGTTTGTTTCGAGCACTTTAAACAAACACTTCACAAGTGTGACTCTTTTCAATATCACCTAATCGCAGTTGCCACACAGTGACTATCACATGCTGCAAAGCAAAGAAAGAAGCAAGGTGTGAGCAGAATGGGTTGAAGATGTAACAACAGTATTGTTATTTTAACTGAGAAGAGTGTACGAAAATGGAACCAAATGAACCCTCTTCAGAGTTAAATTAACACAGAGGATTTGACTGTGCAACAACAAGTCTCATTCTGGGCCGTGATAGCTCAGCAACGGAGACGGATTTCCACACAAAGCCAAGTTTGAGCCCAGCCGGCTAGGGATCCCTTTGATATGAGAGCAGGGCTAATCCCTGCAGTTCTGGTTGTTGCCATGTCTTCATCCTCCCAACCAGGTGCCCTTTCATTAACCTTTGACTTGCACTGGCTCCGTGTTTGAAGAGGCCGGTATTAAACTGGCTTATCCCAGATCGCGGTTTCTTCCACTGCTTCTGCTGTTGCAGTCAGAGCGGAGAAGCTGCTCTCTTTTCTCACAGGTCTCTGAAAGTGCTACCAAGTGCAATGGTAACATTATATAACCCTTAGTTTGCTATAGCTACTAAGCTAATGTGTTTGGCAAGCTTTGTTTTGATGTGAGCATTTTGAACCACATTTATCATTATTTGATTTGATGTTTTTATTTCTTTACATTCTTTCCAGCTTCTTTCTACATTCTTTCTAAGTGGTAGCTAAGAATCACTCTGGGAAAAACATGTGCAATTTGACCACGTATCCTCCCTGATACATGTACACTTTTATAAAAAGGAAAGCAAGAAATTTTTATTTGGCAAAAAACTGGGAGAATTTGAATGGCCCTGTGGGAGTACTACCATTCATTGGTGGACGTAATAACTGTAAATACGTTAAAAGCTATAATTTTGTTATTCATTCCAGATGTATAGCAGCAGCTACTCTCTGTTTGACCCCACACATTATAAACTATAGAAAATGCAGTTCAGTTCCTGTAGAAACTGCGTGGTGGGCTTGATGAAAACGCCTGCATAGTATTAGTATATGATACATTACAGTACGCTACAGTAGAAAATGCATTTAACCAATTTAATCCCAATGTAGTTTGTTGATACAAATCATAGATCAAGTTGAGTTCTTTTTGACATCCCATTGCTCTGTTGTTGAATATATATATGTCTGATCCAATATAGAGCAAACTTTACTTATTAAACATGGTCAGTGACTGTACCTGACTCTAGAATTCTAAGCTGTGTACTGTTTGTTTTGACAGGATACAGTGTACTGTACCAGATGTATGGAGATGGAGATGACTGGAGATGCTGCTGGAGGGCTCGCCCGAGGACGAACTAGAGAGAGGGCGGGGCTCTATTACTCTTTATCCATGGGTTCCAAAGTTTGACCCTGGCCATCACTTACACAACTGATGACGTCAAGTAGAAGACAGCTCGAAGTAGGAACATTCTACATTGTTTTAAATGTGCTTTCTTTCTTTGCTGCTGCTGCTTTGATTGATTGATTGATTGAAATATTTATTAACAGTTTGCAGAATTACAGTACATTTCAAGCACAAACTCAATACAAAGACTGTTAACTGTGAGTGGACGACCCAATTAAGCATTACACTTGTTTACAAGAGGGTCCACCATGTTCAATTCATCAAAAACATTTAGAGACGTACTAATAGACACTTCTATATAGTCAAAGAACAGAACAGGAATTCATCATAGAGGTAAAAAGGGAAAAGAGACATATACAGTGAGGGGATTCAGATTTTTACGGGGCCAGTTTCAAATTGCAGCCGTCCGTAGGTGCCCTTTGAGAGTGGTTTTGAAGGAGTCAAGGGATTCACATGTCTTAATGACTGTTGATAGGGCGTTCCACATTTTGGTGGCATAGGAGCGAAAAGAATTTAGTCCCTTGTTTGTGCCGAATCTGGGTTGTACATGGTTCGTTGCACTCCCTCTGGTGTTGTGGGTGTGGACTTCGTTAACATTAAGGAAGTATCTAGACTGCTTGTTGTAAGCTGTGTGTACTGTATACTAATGTGATTCAAGGTGTTGTACAGTATCTATTGCTTATTTTGGGACCCAATGACTGGGCGGCAATGAAACTGAATGAATGTTCAGTGACTGTTTCTGGCCCTGGAATTGAAGGCTGAAGTGAATTCTGAATATACTGTGTAGACATCAGTCATATGAAAACTTGACTATTGTAACTCTGTCCTTACTGAATGCCGCAGGACACTTGGTCTTCAATCAACCAAAATTCTCACATGTCTCCCACTCCCCCCCCCCCCCCCCCCCCCCCCGGTTGCTGCCCGCACAAAGTAGCACAAAAAGCTAATGCTGGCCTACAAAGCAACCAAAGGTATGGCACCCCCATATCTTAAAAGTCCCTACAACCCTCCCAGTGCTGAACCAGTGTTCTCGTTCAGCAGCGAGCCCAACTCAGCCTTATTTCTGGTCCTTCCCCAATCTTAACTAATCAAATATCGTACTTTAACGTATGCAAAGGTCTCCAAGACCACATTGCTGATAAATGCTATATGTCACGATCGAGTCACGACTAGCAAACAGCGAAGGAATACATTGCTGAATTGAAGACCAGGTTTAAATACTGTGAGGTTTGATGAGTTGATAGCTGGCAGATGCGTCAACTGAGGGAGCTGAGGTAACTAACCATAGACAGCTGTGCCATAGCTGGGAGCTGGGACAAGCCTACAAGTGTCAGACTGTGACACTTGAGTTGCACACATTCACAAGAAAGCTATTGAAAGCAATATGGAGGTACATGTATGACATGGCGTGCTTTTCAATTCACGTCTCCCTTTTCTGTCCACATGCAGTACAGTAACTGCAGCTACTGTACATCACACGTCTTTTGAAGGTTAAGAGTTCATAAGGCATTCACCCGTATCAGAGTCAACCCTCATGGAGATTACAAACATATATAATATATACAGTATACTGTGTGTGTGTGTGTGTGTGTGTGCGTGTGCGTGCGTGTGTGCGTGTGCGTGCGCGCGCACACTGACAACGGATGTGGTGTGTCGTGTGTGTGTGTGCACTGCACGTGCGTGTGTGTGTGTGTGCACGCGCATGTGTGTTTGTGTGTGTGTAAACTGACAACGGATGTGGTGTGTCATGTGTGTGTGTGGGGACTGGAGGGAATTGTTGTGGCAAAGATGGATCTGCTGCTCTGTTGCCATCTTTATAAATTGGATACGGCAGCATAATATGGAGCTGCTTAAACACCTCGCAGACACTCCCTGTGGTCCCACTCTGTGAGAGCTTTTCACCAGTCTGCTCTTTAGAGATAGGTTTTACTGGACATCCATGAAAGAGAACTCAAATGTCCTGGTCAGCTCTTAATGGTTTCGCACCAAGAGATCTTGATTTTTCTTTTGTGTTCTGTGTCTATGGTGTTATTGTTGTTCTAGTTGTGAAAGGGGAATAACAAACTCTGGGTCACGGCCAATACAGTAAGTGGGTCACAGCAAGGAACCAGATGAAAATATATATATCCATACCTTTTGAGCAATTTTAAGGCAAGCTACAGTTGGAGGCCATCGATATTGTCCTTTTCTTTTTGCTGAGGTTTGCGTGATCTGCGCAAAAGGAGAGTTAACCCATTTTGGGCGGGAACCCCTTTTGGCGTTTTAAACATTATGTTATAATTTAGCTATTGAAAAATAGCAGATCTACAAGCTCATAGCGCGCCACCGAGTGGCGCGCTACGAGCTTGTAGGTCTGCTATTTTTGAAAAATCGTGAAAATATTTATTTCAGAAAACTGGAGGATTTAGAAGGATTTTTAAAAATTTTGAGGTCAGGCCTAAATGGGTCAAATGATAAGGGACAATATCGGTGGCACCCAACTGTATGTTCTATCCTTCTATAAATGCATGGTGTGCGTGTGCGTGTGCGTGTGTGCATGTGTGTGTGTGTGTCTTTCCCCCGCATATATCTCAAGCACTGTCAGGATTATCAACTTCAAACTTGGCCTGCGGTGTCGACCAAGGGGACCCAAGGGAGTGCAGACCCCATTGGGAGTCAGTCGGATCTGCAGTTGTCCAGAATAAATCCACACATTTCCGTATCTTTCTGTCTGTATCATATGCAATGTATCAACACATTGTATATGAAATGAGACATTCAGGAGCACATTTCTGTTGGGAACGCATGCGTTCCCGACAGAAATGTGGTAATTAATGTCGCAAATACAATGTGTCTAACCTGCCTACATGCTGTGCTGGTTTATGCTATATGCATATAATGTAGAGTAGACAATATGTTTGCCTCTCCCTGACATGCTTTTCTCTCTGTTTTGTGTAAAATGTCTCTGGCTGGTAAAAGAGGTCTGCTGGCTATATGCTGTATGCACTCCTACACACATGCCAGCACTCATTGTATGTCCTTTTACATGATTTTATTTACCTCTGAGAATGAAAACGTACACGTTTCGGCCTGTATGGCCTTCCTCAGCGTTTGTCAAGGCAGGAAGGCCATACAGGCCGAAACGCGTACGTTTTCATTCTCAGAGGTAAATAAAATCATGTAAAAGGACATACAATGAGTGCTGGCATTTTGTTATAACTTCGAGCCTTGCAGCTAGAAGGGTTGTGTTTGAACCTGGAGTGCTGCGGGTTGTCTGCTACGGCAGTACTTTTCTCTCACTCCTACACACATGCCTATTAGAGCACGAGGAACCCCCGACCACAGACCATACAGGCAGTATTCAAAGTCACAGCAGTTTATTCAGCTTGATTGTACAGATGAGTCAAGGCATGAGGAATGATGGTGACGACATGTTGGAAGTGATGATGTTTTTTAAAATGATGCATCATTTGATTTGCACATCGGAGCTGTGGTGTCCCCCCAGCACCTCTCCAGAGCTGTGGTGTCCCCCAGCACCTCTCCAGAGCTGTGGTGTCCCCCAGCACCTCTCCAGTGTGACAAGCAAATGTTTGTGAGGCTCCTACAGTATAGCCACAGGTGTGCCAAATTAGTTGCTCCACCCACCACCGAATGAGGCAAACATGGCAATGTGTTCTCACACCACCACCACTCTCAGCTAAAGAGTGGTGGGGTTTGATGTATTTCTCCTTCATGCACCCCCTCTTCTTTTCTCTTTCTGAGAAAACAAAAATGATGGAGCTTGCACCAAAGCAAATTTCACTTTAATTCTTTAAAGATTCAATTTACACCTGTTAACCTGTGATATCATAAAAGTTGGTTCTGATTCCGATTTATTTAACTACGCATATATAACTACAGTCTACTTTTACAATTCATTCACATTTGGCCACCGTTCCGCGTGTTGCACAATCATATTGCAATAAGCAGACACTGAAAATAAAGCGTCTGCCATCAATACGCAGCGCTGTAAGCAGACAGATGGTCTTAAAACACAGAGGCGTGTCGTTAATTTAGTCATAGCCGAGGGAGGTCATTCAACTGTCTCTGTAGAGTGTAGTGTGACAGAGATACAGGCACACACACACTCTGTGATGATGTTCCTGCTCTCGCCAGCCTGCCCACACATGCCAGCGGGAAGGTTGTGGTGACAGCCCACTGCAACAGAAAAGTCGTTTTTTTAAGTAACAGTGCTGTATATGCAGATGACTCACCCTCACTTCTATTTGATGTTGAACCTAGACATTTTGTTTCAGTGATGATGATGATTTACTTATAGGGCAATCTGGGTAGCATCTCTGGAGAAATTAGGGAATTAGGGATGTGTGACACTAATTTTCTAAGTTTGACCGGTGCTTTTCCATGTTCCCTTAAACTCCTTTTGCACGGTCATCTTTAATACAGGGTTTCAAAGCCATCACTATATGCCTGTGTAATGAGGGGGATGCTAATCACCTCATAGTGTAGTATAGCCTTAGAAGTCTCATAGGGGAGTTAATCCTCTCAGCTCTTCAAAGCACTTCTCTGTACACCCCTTCAACCTTTTTTTATGGAACATTATGCAGGCAAGGTGTCCCCAAGTTTCCATGCACAGTGGCAGCCTCCTTCATGTATTTCTCTTTCAATCGAGCTACAATGCAGAAATGTTGCTCTGAACCTCACATCCAGTGCTGACGTATGGCGTAGGTTTTGAAAAGAGAGAGAGAAAAAGAGAACAAGAAAAGCCAATTAAACAATGTTTTAATTTGGAATTGTGTTGGAGTCTGGAGACAGACAAGACGTCCTGGTGAGAGTTTGACAGTCTGGTCAAACTCATCATTACTGAGCTTGCCGCAAAAGTACACTTGTCAGAATTGTTAATATTTCTGGTTAGTCATATAGGCAGAAGAAACGGAAGCAGCTAACTGTCATGCATGATTCAGCCTCTGCCTCCTGCTTATCACTTCAAAACGACACCAGCCAATCAAAAACAAAAATAAATGAATATGACGAGCCAGTAGCCACAAGAATTCAGATGGATAATGAAAACCACACAGTTGTACAGATAAGGACACTGATTCGGACACCTGGGTGAGTGGTAGGACGGAACACATCCTTTCACAGGAATTCACTGCAATGTATAGTTTGATGGCTTTGAGGTTGGTTTTTTGTCCTTGTTTGTGATTTGACGTTTTTTTTCTTTGATTATGTTTATTATAGTATACCATTTCATTGTATTCTCCTAGTAACCAGTAAGACGCCCTGAGGGCGAGACGCTGAAACAACAGAGCTTCTTAATATGGCACAGCTTTGAAGCAGGAGTTAAACTATTAATCTGGTGAGGTCAGATGTAGAGTTGCTGGCTGGCTCCATATATTCAGGTCTACTAGTATGTCAAATCATGTATGGCTATCCAGGGTTTGATGGGGTCAGTGTCGTGATCTTCATATATGGAGATCCAGGTGATGATAGTCAGCTCCACATATGGAGATTCATGTGTTGCACATTCATACGTTCATTTGCAAGTGTGACTCGCGTCGCAGCAACCACAGTGGTTGGACTGACAACCATATATGGAGATTTAAGGGTCTCCATGATGTCACAAGGCGTGACCATATATGGGGGCGTGATGTCACGAGGTGTAATGTATTGTGTCTGTCTTGTCTGTATCTTGTGACGTCATGGACGCAAAACAAATTTCAGTGCAAGCTGACAATAAAGTTGTATCGTATCGTATCGTATCGTAGGTGTGATGTCACAACTTGGCGCGACCATACATGGAGGCATGGGTGACGCAACGAACAGGAAATGCAGGTTTTCATAGTAAATGCGACCTACAGTCGCAAATACAAGCCAGCTTTATTCATGGTCTGTCATCTGTTTATTTGTACTGTAGGCTATATCACTGCTCCTTTGAACCTATAGCTGCTATAGATGGTCTTGTTGAAAATTATCAATCATATTCTGTCACTGTTGGGTTGATTTGAAATGTCAAAGTTCCACTCTTGAAAGCATAGGTGTTGAGCGTAGAGAGAGCCTTTATTTTAGTGTGGTTAAGGTTATAATATGATGAGCATGCCTATATGAGAGGAGTGATGAGTTTGGTGAAAAGAGTTGTTGATGCCTCCCATGCATCTCCATGACATCCTTGAGTGCCACAAATCACTGTGTTCTTCTCATGTCCTACCTGTCTGCCTTAGTGCCTTCATATTTGGTGCATTCTCTCCTTGTTTCATTTACAATCTAGGCATTTAGCAGAAGCTCTTAATCCAGAGCGATTTACAGTAAGCAAGAACAAACACATGGTAATACATCACATACGTAGAAATAGTCATCAAGGATAATGTCCTCTCTTTCTCTCTATAGCTCTCTTTTTCTACCTGTCCAGGTTGTATACTAAAGCTTACTTCATTGCATGATGTTGTCACAGAAAATATGTTGAAGCTAGCTGTTAGCTTGTAGATCTGTTATTTTAGAACAGCAACACCATGTGATTGAGTATGAATTAGGCTTAAATAGACATACCACCTACCACAATAGTTATTGCCAGTAGCCTACTTTTAGCCCTAACACTAGGAAAAGCATCAAATAGCAAATCCTGCAATTATATACTATACTGTACTTTGTTGACTGGGGTCCCTTAATTTTCCCCTGTACACCACATCTCTTTGTCAAAAGATTGCTGATCTTTAAAGGACAGCATTCCGCGACTCACATTGCGACACATTGTGACCTTGTAGAACGGCTATTTTTGGTTAATGTTCACCTATGACATGCTCAGAATGGGGACACTACAGTTCAAGTGATTCAAAGTCGGCACACTGGATCATGCTCTCATGGATATTTATTAACTTACAACCAATAAAGTGACAATACAAGCGTCTATCTCTTCTTCAGACCTCACACCAGATCGTCTGAGGATGAATACGTTAATATTGATATAATGCATACATTTTCCTTTTAAAACATGTTCAAAATTGCCTAAGATAGCAGATCTATAAGCTCTCAAGTTCCAATGAAATGTGTACATAGTGGGATTGTAGAACCAGGAAAATATTAAAACCAGGAAAAGACAACATTTGTTGATATCCCAAATGATACCGTATGTTGATGTAGTAAGTTCAAAGTAAAAATATTTAGGACGACCCAATTCTACTCTATGGCAGGGGTTCTCAACGTTTTTGGCCGGGGACCCCCGGAAATGCTTTGGCAATGTCTCGGGACCCCCGCCCCGCCCCCCTCCCGACCCCAATATAAATTGACTGCTACAATAACCTTAAACCATTTTGGGCGGGAACCCCTTTTGGTGTTTTAAGCATTGTTATAATTTAGCTATTGAAAAATAGCAGATCTACAAGCTCATAGCGCGCCACCGAGTGGCGCGCTATGAACTTGTAGATCTGCTATTTTTGAAAAATCGTGAAAATAAAATTTAAAAAAATCCAGAAGAACACAGTTTGCCGGCCACTGCTACAGAGCTGATCATGAAGTTATATCTTCCCTTCTTCTCTGAAATCCTGCTGCAAAGCAGACCATAGGTAGAAAACTGTCGTTCCCTTATGTCATCGCTAGGGACACATGCATCGGTATTCAGTAAGCAGGAACTGGCTGGAGATGGCAATGAAGGACCGGGAAGTGAAATCCATGATCTCGACTGCCGTCGAAAAATGATGACGATGATACAGTACGCTGTCTCATATCTCAATATCGATAATAATATCCATGTTGCCCATGCAGCCCTAGGCACACCTATCATGTTCATCATGTTGCCCATGCAGGACTAGGCACACCTATCATGTTCATCATGTTGCCCATGCAGGACTAGGCACACCTATCATGTTCATCATGTTGCCCATGCAGGACTAGGCACACCTATCATGTTCATCTTGTTGCCCATGCAGCCCTAGGAACACCTATCATGTTCATCTTGTTGCCCATGCAGCCCTAGGAACACCTATCATGTTCATCTTGTTGCCCATGCAGCCCTAGGCACACCTATCGTGTTCATCTTGTTGCCCATGCAGCCCTAAGCACACCTATCATGTTCATCTTGTTGCCCATGCAGCCCTAAGCACACCTATCATGTTCATCTTGTTGCCCATGCAGCCCTAAGCACACCTATCATGTTCATCTTGTTGCCCATGCAGCCCTAGGCACACCTATCATGTTCATCTTGTTGCCCATGCAGCCCTAAGCACACCTATCATGTTCATCTTGTTGCCCATGCAGCCCTAAGCACACCTATCATGTTCATCTTGTTGCCCATGCAGCCCTAAGCACACCTATCATGTTCATCTTGTTGCCCATGCAGCCCTAGGCACACCTATCATGTTCATCTTGTTGCCCATGCAGCCCTAGGCACACCTATCATGTTCATCCATGTTGCCCATGCAGCCCTAGGCACACCTATCATGTTCATCCATGTTGCCCATGCAGCCCTAGGCACACCTATCATGTTCATCTTGTTGCCCATGCAGCCCTAGGCACACCTATCATGTTCATCTTGTTGCCCATGCAGCCCTAGGCACACCTATCATGTTCATCCATGTTGCCCATGCAGCCCTAGGCACACCTATCATGTTCATCCATGTTGCCCATGCAGCCCTAGGCACACCTATCATGTTCATCTTGTTGCCCATGCAGCCCTAGGCACACCTATCATGTTCATCCATGTTGCCCATGCAGCCCTAGGCACACCTATCATGTTCATCTTGCCAAAGTGTGCTTCTAGACTTTTCATTTATTTTAGCCGTGTGCCAAAACTTGCTCTGATAACTACTTGACAGCTTGAGGTATAGGACAGTTTCTCGCTGACCCCCTACAGTATGTGCTGGGCTGGATGAAGGAGAGGTATTAGCCCCATAGATCATGTAAAATTAGCAGCAGGAATCCCTGTCAGCTCAGACGTTGGCACTTAATCTTGGACTTTTGGCAGACTGTTGCCTTAACAGGTCAAATGATATCTATAAATCAGGAATCCCCTGGTGGAGAGGGAGGGGGGGGGGGGGAGGGGGTGCACGGGTGCCCGGCGTCAAAATTCCAAAGGGAATTAAAGCCTCAGTCTAACCCAGAAATAATCCAGTCTATTTCATAAAGGATTAAAACCCTTAAAGAAGATTGATCGCCTCTTTCTCCTTTTCTACCTGATGTAATCCTATAGATTATGGAGACCACTTGGGGTTAGATTTTAAATAAATCTGGGCAGGATTAATGATGGGGGTGGGAGCTTCTCTGCGTGCGTGCGTGCGTGTGTGTGCACATCTTTGGCGTTATTGCCCTTTCGATCATCCCTGAATGATTTTGCTTAAGGCAGGGAATGGGACTTTAACCACTAAGCTGTATTTTATACTCCCAAAAGTAGCCTAAATAGCACATCTGCAAGTTCACAACACGTCATGGTGTGATATAAACTATGAGCTTGTAAGCAACCTTTGCTAGTTTTGAAAATGTATGAAAATCTTCAGCTGTAATGACAAAACCTGCCTGTAAAACCATGTACAACACACGTCTTTTTTTGTGTGTTTTCTTAAAGGGGAATACCACTCATTTTCAACTTTTTACCATGTCATTAATATACCTTAGAGCTGTTGTGTGGGAACAATAAAAAAGTCCCCCCCATTCTGTGTTTCCTAGAAAAACCATTAACAAAAAAATCTGGAGGTCTGAAAAAAATCATTAACATGGTGAATTGATGACATCATCAAGATGTGATTCACCATGTTAATGATTTTTTTCAGACCTCCAGTTCTAGGAAACACATAATAGGGGGACTTTTTTTTATTATTTCCACACAACAGCTCTAAGGTATATTAAAGACATAGTAAAATGTTGAAAATGAGTGGAATGCCCCTTTAAACTAATGTCCATAAGTATGGCATGCACAGTATACATCTGCTGCTAATACCTGCTAAAACCTCACGCAGGTTTATACTGTATCTTAACTCAGGTACTACAGTATGTGTAAATAATTATGTAGATATTTTCTAGTTTTCTCTTGTCTGATCTTGTCTGAAACGTATAATTTCCCTTGCCTCATGTCTTCCAGAAAATACAGAGTGTAGAGACACTCGCAGACAAAAATGGTATCTAAAAAAATACAATAATAATAATAAGATTCTCCAGGCAGGCAGGCAGGCAGGCAGGCAGGCAGGCAGACAGGCAGGCAGACAGACAGACAGGCAGGCAGGCAGGCAGGCAGACAGACAGACAGACAGACAGACAGACAGGCAGGCAGGCAGACAGACAGACAGACAGACAGACAGACAGACAGGCAGGCAGACAGACAGGCAGGCAGGCAGGCAGGCAGGCAGGCAGGCAGACAGACAGACAGACAGGCAGGCAGGCAGACAGGCAGGCAGGCAGACAGACAGACAGACAGGCAGGCAGACAGGCAGACAGACAGGCAGGCAGGCAGACAGGCAGACAGGCAGAAAGGCAGGCAGACAGGCAGACAGAATCACATTCAAATTGTCACTGGCAGGCAAGTCAGTGAAAGGTAGCCGTGTGTGTGTGTGTGTGTGTGTGTGTGTGTGTGTGTGGGGGGGGGGGGGGGGGTGCTTTTGGGTGCTGAGGGAATGGAGTTGTGCAGGGGGAAGTGGGGTGGTGGCTGGGGGAACTGAAATGCTCTGCCACCCCTGGAACTAATTTAAAGTCCTCGTTTAGAGGCTGTCACACGGAGCGCTCTGACGAGCGCTGATCTCTGTGCATTTAACGGTGAAGGCAGGCTGTCACTGGGGCCTGACAGACGGGCCCCCGCCTGACAGACGGGCCCCCGCCGCGGCGCTGACTGATTGCGCGCGGGGGCCGGAGTGAACTGTGATCTGGTGAACTTTATTTTCTGTGGCAGGCCCCAACGTGTGGTGCATGCCCCATCACCATGGCCATCACACGGAGGCCCTTGCCAGGCCCCGGGGTGGTGGAGCTGTCTCATCCCTTCCATTAACACCCTGAAAGAGACAAATAAGAGGGAGGAGGGGGGGGTGAGAGGGAGAGAGGATATCAGTACACGCATGAATAATCCCTAAGACTGTATGTATTATTCAACTCGATGATGGAGATTCTATAACACCTTTGGGAATGGAAATGAAAAAGTAAACACCTTTTGAAGTGACAAAAGAAAGCTTTCCCCCCCCCCCCCCTCTTCTTCTTTTTATAACCAGCCCATCCTTTCCAAGCCATTGAGCTATATTAACTATAATACGAACGCTCATCAGGATTCACAAGCACAGAACATTATCACCACCCCACCTGTTTTTCTTCCACACAGTACACATCTGCTATTCTGTGGTACAGACCTCAAAGTATTATATATAGAGGATTCAATTTTCACCAAAATCGCATGTGTCAGCAAATTAAACGGAAAATAGTTGCCAAATCCCACACCTGCTGCGATGCAGCAGTGTGAGTGTGCAAGGAAGCTATTTTAAGGATACCCATAGGCACATATTTATCTGGATCCACTGGATGTAATAATCTCATTTTAAAATTAATCAGTGATTACCTCAACAGTATATTTCCCAGGTGACATTAGAGGATCCTCAAAAACCACCAGACCCATCAGAAAGAGGTAACAACTAACTAACTTAAAACGAGATGGAAGTTTGGATGGCTAATTATGGTAATTAACTTTATTCGCCTGTTTGTTTATTGTTTATGTTTTTCGCTACAGTATATTGAAAATCTCAAGGTTTCCACCAAGCTTGCTCCACAAGTATTAGTACTATTATGATTATGATTATTATTTTAGTTTTAGAGGGGGTCCTCGGGCACAACACAATGAATACAGTACATAGACAAAACAATACATCAAACATGTCAACACACAACAATACACTTACAACATCTACAAAACATAGAGGCTCTCCAAACCACTCAAAACACTACATCAAGATCAGGAGCAACTGCACTGAAACACCTTACAAAATACTAATGGTGATACTGATGTGACTGTAACGAAGACGATACAAGTACGTGCTAGCCAAAAACCATGGCTGACCAAGAAGACACGCCTACTATTGAGGGCCAGGGATGTTGCCTTTAGATCTGGCGATCCAGTGGCCTATTATAGGAAGGCAAGGAACGACCTGGACAGAGGCATAAAAGAGGCAAAGGGAATGTATGGGAAAAGGATGGCTATTTAATGACAACAAGGACACTCGGCAACTGTGGCAGGGATTTCACACAGTAACGGGCTACAAGCCTGCTTCGCAGCCAGCCCCCACCGATCCATCCCTTCCTGACAACCTCAATGCCTTTTACACACGGTTCGAGGCCACAAATGACAGGGAGGTGCAGAGATTTCCACCCTCACCCACAGACCAGGTACCCCAGCTATCCACCACTGAGGTTAAGAGGGCCTTTTCCAGCATTAACCCACGAAAGGCTACTGGACCAGACAACATACCAGGCCGGGTGCTGAAAGACCGGGTGCAGAGCCGTTAAAATATGTTTTACTGACATTTTCAACATCTCTCTCAGTCAAGCCAGAGTGCCTGCCTGTTGGAAGAGCGCCACCATTATACCTGTGCCCAAAAAATCCAGCCCAGGCTGCATGAACGACTACCGCCCTGTGGCCCTTACCCCAGTCGTCATGAAATGCTTCGAGAGGCTGGTCATGGAACGCATTAAAGGAGGCCTCAGCGCCGACCTGGACCCATACCAGTTCGCTTATATACAGAGGATGCTATTTCCACCATGCTCCACCTCACTCTGTCACATCTGGAAAAGGCAGACACCTATGCCAGGATCCTTTTTTTAGACTTCAGCTCCGCCTTCAACACTATCATACCACAGCAGCTGGTGGAGAAGCTGAGGGTGTTGAAGGTGGACACGGGTACCTGTAACTGGATCCTGGATTTCCTGACACAGCGGAGGCAAACAGTCAGAGTAGGCAACAAAGTATCCAAGGCCATTGAAGTGAACACAGGATATCCTCAGGGATGCGTACTGAGTCCCCTGTTGTTCACTCTGCTTACGCATGACTGCAGGGCCAGGTTCAGAAGCAACCATATAATAAAGTTTGCTGATGACACCACCGTGGTCGGCCTCATAACAAAGGGGGATGAAGCTGCCTACAGAGAGGAGGTCGAACAGTTGGCAGCTTGGTGCAAGGCGCACAATCTTTCCCTCAACACCAAAAAGACCATGGAAACGACTTCAGGACAAGAACCAGGCCACAACACCATCCTATGACCATCGATGGCTCAGACGTAGAGAGGGTAGCAAGCACTACATGCTTGGGAGTGCTGCTAACGGACAACCTGGCCCCGAGCAGCAACACCACTGCCATCATTAAAAAGGCCCAGCAGCGTCTCTACCCCCTCCGTCAGCTGAAGAGAGTCGACCTGCCTGTCCCAGCCCTGACCATGTTCTATAGAGGCACCATTGAGAGCATTCTCACCTACTGTTTTACCTCCTGGTATGGAAACAGCACAGCTGAGGAGAGAAAACAGCTGGACAGGACGGTGAGAACAGCTAGTAGGATCATCGGTGCCTCGCTGCCCTCCCTGGCAGACATGTACAAGCAGAGGTGCATGAGGAGAGCAACTGGCATCATTGAGGATGCCAACCCACCCCTCTCACAGCCTGATCTCCTCATCATTGAGGATGCCAACCCACCCCTCTCACAGCCTGATCTCCTCATCATTGAGGATGCCAACCCACCCCTCTCACAGCCTGATCTCCCTTATGCCATCTGGGAAACGGTACAGGAGCATCAGTGCCAGGACGGAAAGCATGCGGAGCAGTTTCTTTCCCCAGGCAATCAGACTCTTGAACTCCAGTATCCCTGGCAGATAGGCCATGAACTGAGGACATGAACTCTATGTTCAGTTTTTAAATGTTTTTCTTATTCTATTTATATTTTTTATGGACTTCTGTAGTTTTTTTAGGACTTATTTATATTCAGAGTATTGTCTTGCGCTTGATATATTTATTATTGTATGAGCCTGTGCTGTCTCTTAACTAGGAGAAATGTAATTTCGTTTTTGTTTCTGCTGCTGCAGTTGGAAAGAATGACAAATAAAGCAATCTTGAATAGATAAAAAGAATATTCAAGTACAGGTTTCAGGTCTGCCATCAAAGAAGCCTTGAAAATGTTAAATGATGTAATTGATCTCAAAGAGACAGACAAGTTGTTCCAATCAGATGGACCTTTAAACTGAAAAGCACGTCTCCCAATTTCATTAGATGTTGTGGGTACAGAAAAATAAAGTTGAGTATGTCTAAGAGGGTATCTAGCGTTATATGTAACTAATAACTGTTTTAAATATGATGGATAATTAAAGTAAATGCACCTAAAAATGAAAAGCAACCAGTGGAAATGCCTCCTCGCTTGAGGAGTTAACCAATTTAAGGTGTCGTACATGACACAGTGATTTTTTCATCATCAGTGCTTTTTTCTTCCGACAGCCAGCTCCCTTCCTACACAGCTCCTCACAATAAACACACACACACACACACACACGCGCGCACGCACGCACGCGCGCACACATTATACAATATATGTATAGCCATACAGTATAATTGCTTCAGAGGATATTAGCTTGTAGTTGTATGCCAATGATCTTTTTTGCATGAAAGGTGGAAGGGGTAATATGATTGTCAGAGAGTATGGCTGTCATGCTCCACTGATACCGAAGGAACCACTCGGTCTTCATGCACACAAAGCTATTTGGGCTCAATAAACATATTCACAGATCTTCAAAAACACTTTTCCGTAACTCCCACGAAAGCTCAGTAAAAGCCTTTGAGCGGGATGACACACAAGTCTGCACTGTATTTACACTTGGGATAAAGACAAATAATAAACTAAAACACAACATTAGTCTCAAAATGTTGTCACTGTGAGAGGCAGACAGACCAGCGTTGCACTCTGTCTCTCTGCGTTGCCTGGAAAAGAAAGCCATCAAATAAGAAATTTCAGCCTGTCTACCTGCAAATCCACCCGTGCCCATTCTGTGGATTAGGCATAAGTCCTCAGAAATCTTAGGGCTGGTGCTACATCAGAGGATGTGCAGCGCAGAGGAAGTTACGTAACTCATTAAGACCTCACTGCTCTCTCCTGGGCTGGTTCCTCATCCCCTCTAAACTTGCAGCCTTTGAGCAAATAAAGCCATATAAGAAGGTTGAACTAAAAGACCCCGACAAACTCTGTAAAAAGTTTCTGATCCAACACGATCTTGTTTGAACCGCTTAATTAGGCATCAGTGTGTGCGCACCATGTCCATTGTTCTGCTGTACTTTCAATCGGTGTAGTTGGGTCTGGTTTATATTTGCGTAAATAATTATATATGAGATATAATAATTATATGATAACATCATTATGTATCATTTAAAACACCTGGAGGTACAAACAAACCCTGCTGGCATCAACATCTCTGCTTCTGTCTCTTCTTTCCCGAGATTTGCCCGAGTGTGTATGAGTATTTGAGCAGGCCAGCCTACTAAACATTGACAATTCAAGCCAGTAGTTATTTTGCTCAAGATCACGTACATAGACAGACAACACCCTGCCACACATTGCTGTGGACAGGGGGACAAACTTCCCCAGAGCAGTTTTATTCCGCATTAGAGCACTGACATGGTAATCCTCCAGATATCAACATTAATTTTGAGTTGTCAGTCATTCATTGTAGCATTCTCTTTGTGGCAATCTGCAGCCATATGACAACCTCTGATTTCCAATATCAACTTTGTCCTTCAGGAGGATCACAGCCTCAGGATTGCATTACATTAGGCCTATCTGTCTTTCATACACATTAGAGAACCATTGCTATGATTGGCATTGTGCATTAGCAACCAATCCCAGCCTCTCTCTATTGTCATGCCGATGCTGTGCTATGCTGCAATGTTCTCCCTTGCTCTCTCTCTCTCTCTCTCTCTCTCTCTCTCTCTCTCTCTCTCTGAACCGCCATGACAACGTGTTGGAGAAGGCTGACGAAGCCCGAAGGCCTCCTCAGTCAAGAGGGCACAGCTTGCCTCTGCAGACGACTGCACCGTTTCATTTATTTTCATGAAGGAAAAACAAAAGGGAAGATTGAGTGGGGGATAAGGCAACCCAGCTAAACACGCCTGAGAGACTGACCCCACATACTGTATAGCTTGCAGCACACAGCCCACTGTAGGAATG
This sequence comes from Electrona antarctica, assembly GCF_951216825.1. NCBI lineage: Eukaryota > Metazoa > Chordata > Actinopteri > Myctophiformes > Myctophidae > Electrona > Electrona antarctica. Next base: position 5,672,457 of record NC_136790.1, on the reverse strand, counting down.
CATCATGCATACAGAGGCTAAAAGCTAATTTATATGTTGTCGCACGACCACGTGAAGAATAATAACAACATTGCTCCACTCCACATCCTTCGCTTCATATCCTGCATGCTGTTGGCAGACATGATATTATACAATTATTAGGTCTTATGCTAGCCCTGAAGACCCAGTGGTGTAACGGTGTACACTACTGTTTGGCTCCTGGAGCGAGCTTATATCATTCCACTAGCAGATTACCAACTGAATGCTGTTCCAATTCTGCATATGAATGCATGTTGTTTTGAAGTGTGCAGTTACTTACTTTAAAAAAATCGACCTCATCAAAGTTCAATCAAAATTTCTGATCAACTGCCAAGGCGCCAATGAAGACCCCTAGTTTAGGATTGCTGCCAAACTGCCTGTATGAAAACTGACGTGCAGAAATTTGTAACAGTTAAAGAACACACAAACACCTTCATGTGTCTTAATGCTACTACAGCCGAAGTATATTTTATTTATACTTTATTTATTGTATATTGTATTTATTGTCACAACGCATGATTACAGAAAAAAAGTGGTGGAATTCTTTCCACAAGCTCCCAAACGGAACAGTTAGAATACATAAAGATATTTCTTGATGCATAGAGAAGCAAAGAAACAAGGAAACGTATATAAATATATAAGGTGCATGCCATGGTTAAAAATATGGATAAAATGGAAATAGGTACAGAAGGCAGACATGCTTATTGTGCAGGTAAACATATCCAGCAGATTTAAATAGCAGCAGGCAGTGGTGGAAAAAGTACTCACAATTTTTGTGAAAGTATCAATACGGCAATGTAGAAATAAAATACAAAAGTATTAATATCAAATTACTTAAAATACCATTGTGACGAATTGTGAGCTTGTAGATCAGCTATTTTCAAATGGCCGAAATAGTTGTCAGGAAGCAAACCAAAAAATACGCGTTTTGTACTATTTCTACCCATCGATGAAATAAAGTGTTCAGTTTATCTAGTTTCGTACCGCAAGCCTCGCACCCACCCGGCTGGGCTGTGGCTGTCAGCTGTGAGAGACCTTGGTTTATATCATGGCAACATCAAAGCCTCCCTCTTGCTCTGTCTCGTGCCAACAAACGAGTGTTCATTTTCAATCTGACTGATTTTCCAATTATACTGTAACAGAAAATAGGTAATTTCAGTGAGAGAGACAACCGTGAACTATATAGAAATGGAATGACATTAAAAGTAGAACTATACCGTAGCTTGTGCAGCTGAATTAGCAGTCAGTGTAACTATTTGCTAACTTTGTTTCAGACAAATAGTAGAAGGTCAGAGAATGGTCAGACAGTCTATGAAGAAGTTCAGGAGAGAAACTGATTAACTGAAAGAAATGCAACGAAATAAAAAGCAAGGACAAAATATAAAAGGAGGTTGATGCACAGTGAAGAGAAAAGCAAATCCCCCCCATGCCAGGGTGAATTTCCTTCTGATACAGTTTGATGTCCATTCAGCCATGTGAAAGTCCCTGCTCTTTCACTCGTCTCCAAGAAATTAAATATTGAAACTCAAGACAGAGATGGAAGAAGATGAATGCTTGCATATTGATTGCAATCTTTTTTTAATACAGAGTTTAGAAACATGCCACTATGGTTTTCCAAAAAGAGAACAAAATTGAGTGGGAGGATATCAAATGTTATGTTCTTTAATCTTTAGTAACTTTCACAGTGAAGAGAGACAGGAAATGAAATGTGGAAATGAGTAGGGTGGTAGACATTCAGCAAATATGACCCAGCCAGATGGGAATAGGCCTATCTCACAGCCCCCTTTCCACGCCCCCTTCCGGTAGATAGTGGTGTCATTTAACATTAGCATTTACACGTTTTTTTCTCTGGAGAATCTAAGTACATTTCCTATTGTAAAAATGTGACAGACCAATATTATTATGAAGCAAACAAGATGGTAAATCAGCTCGAACAGATAGAACAAACCTTACCTTGAGAAAACAAAAGTTGTAGACTTCTTAAATTACCTCTGTTAACATGTAGTGTCAATGGAGTGACGTCACGCTATCACCACTAACGCGGAAAGGGGGCGTATTAAGAGGGCGGGGAAATTATGCGCCCCTGATGGTTCTGCTTTTGAGGAGACAGACATTCATACAGATAAAAAAAACACGATGAACCGTGTTCTAACGGTATGGCCACTTTGGATCTAATTTGTCCTGTAAAAAAGTTGACTTTCACCCAAGTCTCCAAGTGTTTACATGGTGGAGGGAGAGAACTGTCATTTGGCAGCAAGATTCTCTTTGGAAACCTTCAACCATCATCCTTGTCCACCAGTGGCGTGCACAGACATTTAGAGGGGCAGGTGCTCAAGTTAAAAAAGGGCACCTTGTGCAGCGCGTGGAACCGGCCGGTTGCCTTAATCCATTTTGGGCGGGAACCCCTTTTGGTGTTAGCATTATGTTATGCTTTAGCTATTTAAAAATAGCAGATCTACAAGCTCATAGCGCGCCACCGAGTGGCGCGCTATGAGCTTGTAGGTCTGCTATTTTTGAAAAATCAAAAAAAAAAGAGAAAAAAATGTTTTTTTTTTTCGTTTTTTTTTCAAAAGGGCACATTGCCAAAAGGGCAGGGGGTGCTCTAGCACCCCCTAGTGTCTATCTGTGCACGCCACTGCTGGGTCTGCCAGACCATCAGAGGAAACGTGTCGAGGAGGATCCCTTTCAATGGAATCCCCTGATGCTTTGATGCTTCAATATACCTGGGCCAATAAGACAAAGCGAGGATGGGGAGATTACTGATGCAACAAGTCAGAGCTTACATTTGGATGATGTCCGTCCGGGCACAGGAGAAAAGTCAGAATCTCTAGGCCTGTGAGGAAGAAGACCTTTCACACTTTCACACACTACCTTGTGTTTATGGCAAAGTAGTACCATCTCAAGGGTCCTTCTGGCCGATCCACACGGTCACGACTCTTTTCTGTTCTGGCCCCACAGTGGTGGAATGAACTTCCCACTGATATTAGGACAGCAGAGTCACTGCCCATATTTCGCCGCAGGTTGAAAACCCACCTCTTCAGGAAACACTACCCTTCCTCTCTGCCTGACCTACTTGTTGTTAACTAGTTGTACGAACGCTTGTTTTCTATTGTTGTATTGTTTATTTGATCTTGTTTAGTCGATACACTTAATTGTTATAGCTCATGCTCATTTGATTTAGCTATTTTGTCTCATCTGTTTAAGGAAATAGGTAGCTGATATATTGCACTTTTACCTTAGCGCTAGGTATACTCTTGGTTGCTTGTTTTTGCAGAAAATGCACTAAAGACTTCTGGTGATTAGTAGTTTTTGTTCCCTACCTATGTTGAATACACTTATTGTAAGTCGCTTTGGATAAAAGCATCTGCTAAATGACTGTAATGTAATGTAATGTAATCTTCACTCGTGTGATGTTGCTAGGATTGTTGACTGAAAACAAACAAATGTGTTGTTCCCTTGAAAAGGTTGCCACAGTAGAACTTTGCCCGGCCATCCAATTCCCTCAAGAGCAAAAGTTATTTCGTTCCTTTGACCTTTTATGGATGAAAAGTAGGCAAGCTAGTCAAAAACATTAAGATAGCATTTTCACCTCAACTCAGATTTTGCTCATTACTCTCATTTGGTCCACCGTTTGGTTTCAGAGATCAATTGCAAAATCTCCACCAGGAGGCGTGCTCCAATAATAATAAATAAAGCTGTCATCCTGTGTATAGCAGCTTTGTTTGAGTTCAAAGAGTTACGCCAGGGCTCCACCGGACGCGTTGCGTTGCGTCTGCGTCGCGTCAAAAAACGCCCCGGTTCAATTTTAATGCACGCGTCGCGTCTCCGTCAACGCGGGCAGTGGAGCCACCCTTCATTGATTAAAAAGGGAACATTCCCTGACGGTGACGGAGACGCACGCTGACGCGCCCGGTGGAGCCCGGCCGTTACAGAGTGGACAGAGTGCAGGAATACATCTGTTTATTGTAGCAGCAGTGGATGTCAAAGTGCATTAGAAAGATAGGAAAATCCTTTGTGAGGGAATGCTGTTTTAATGACATCATCAGAATGCTGTGCACGCACCTGTGACCCGCACTCTGTTGGGCATACGTGTTGCGGTCTCTCTGTATCTGTATCTTTGCCTGTGTGGTGCACACAGAGCGGTGTGTCTGTTGTCTCTGTGATGAATTGTTAAAGTGGTGGCACATTATATGCAGGCTGCCAGGCTCAGGCTGACCCTTGTTAGGAGGCTATGCCGGACAGACAGCCTGCGCACGACTGGATAGTGCCACGCTGTAGTATCCCATAGCCTGGAGGTTATGAATGCACAAAAGTGAAACATACATAGTTGTCTTTGAATGATTTGAAAAAGAAAATTGGGGTGGAGATACTCCCATGGCTACTTGCAGTGTGTGTACAGTAAGTTTTGGAAGCTTATCGGTCCAGCCCTTTGCAAGGTTATAGCCGTGCACACAGACACAAAACAGAGTCGAAAACACAAGCTCTGCATGTTCGCACAGCCTTCAGCCTGGCAGTGATAAGAAGATTTAACTGTGCAACAACGAAACCCCTTTAGCTATCCTAAAAAAATATATTTTAGTGTAAATAATGAAGTTGAGGAGGAGAACATAGTGGAAAAGGAGCAACGATGTCTGTCTGTTGCTATAATGGTTGAGTGCTTTTAGCATCATGGGTACCCTCTGTTTCAACCTTGCCCAGAGCGAGTATGGAGTTTAGGGCAGCATGCCGCAGGCCTTGGACACGTGAGTGATTAGAAGCAGGGAGGCCAAACGGTGAGAACTGTATAGACACGGTTATATTCCAATAACCTCTCGGAGACCATGCATTACTGGAGATGAGACCAATGCAGCTTCTATTCACAGAGGCACTTCAACATCAAAGAACACAGCTGTTGTAAATGGCAACATACTCTTGTTTGGAACATACATATATTTCATGTTGAGTTAAAAAAAAAAAAACGTAGCTGTACCGTTTTTACCGATTTTACCTCTAGGCTTCATGCAATAGGCCTATACCGTACTGTACCCATTTTCAGAGAACGTATTGTGTCTGTCTGTCTGTCTGTCCCTTCTATGCCCATATATCTCTGGATCTGTCTTGTCTGCCTGCCTGTGTCGCTTTCATGTCCATAGTATGGAGATACTGTATCTGTCCATGTCCTCTTTGTGCTCATTAACAGTTTGACTGCGGATCACAACAATCCCGACTTTTTTTTCATTGTTTAATTCGCCGTTTTTAATGTTTAAAGACTTACGGCCCCTTTTTGAAACTAGCTCCTCACCACTCGCCCTACACACTTCCACTCGGTTTAAGCATAGATTAATAATTGAGGCGCAATAGAGGCGCAATGCAATGGGAGGGGAATTCCGGTGCCGTCTCTATTATTTATATATCTACAGTATGCTCAAAGCGAGTGGAAGTGTGTAGGGCGAGTGGCGAGGAGCTAGTTTCAAAAAGGGGGACGGGGTTTCCATCGGACAGAGTGTGATAGGTGACGCGTTCGGAAGACGTTACCGGACAAAGATCAGTCGCACTGGCTTGCTAAGGCTTCTGGGAAATTGAGGCCCAATGCATTCCAAAATGGCAATGACGGCGCGCTACGGGCGGCTCTGTCCTACACTCTTTGTTGTTGATCGGCAGTTTGGATTATTTTTTAACACGACGACAAACGATCACACCATTTTAAGGCAGATTTTCATGAAATGGACCTACATTAGCGCCCGGTGATCCTTCAAAGGTTAGTGAAATACTCACGATTTCAATTTTCCGCATTCAACGTGTTAACACTTGCATGACTGAAGTAAGGCCACCTACCACACAAGCTGAATTCAGGTCAAAAATACCTTTTTCTCCTGTGATGTTATTGGCTACTGTCTCCAGACGGCAGTTCCAGACGACCGGATCTATGCCTTTACTGTATGGGTATATTGGTTGGATTCGCTGTTCTGGACAACTACCCGACCGACTTCACACCGGGCACCGCACTCCCTCGGGTCCTCTGTGATACGAGCACAGACGATTGGTTGACTCACAGGCACGCATACAGATACTTTGCACATTTATAGTTGGATCATTATTGTTGTTGTTGTTGTTATTATAACATCACATACCCAGCCTTTATTTGTCGTGGTGAGTGAGTGAACTGACAGAGTGATAATCTTCTATATGTAACCCCCAGAGCTGATATGGCAGCTGGCCAATTATTGCAAGTTAAAGATGTATAACCTCTAGGGCTTATGTGGCAGCTGAACAATAAACAGCTAAAGTGGTGAGGAAGGCTGTACAGTCACGAGTGGTACCACAAACTGGGATCGGCAACTGTCAGGAAACTATAGAGTCCCAATCAAATGGTTTCAGGTTCAAATGCCGGGTGTGTCTGTGTAGAGACACTCGCAGACAAAAAATGTATCTAAAATACATCTAATAATATGATTCTCCAGGCACGCAGGCAGGCAGGCAGGCAGGCAGGCAGGCAGGCAGGCAGGCAGGCAGGCAGGCAGGCAGGCAGACAGACAGACAGACAGACAGACAGACAGACAGACAGACAGACAGACAGACAGACGTGGATACTAGGAACATCTGTAAATGTGGACCACAGGCAGCACCACACTGCCAAATAATTGACAAAGGTCCAACCATAAAAAATCTTATTTCCCTGAATTCCAGCCAAAGTGCTCCCATGCTCCAATGCCCACAGGAAAGCGCCATCTGTGCAGCATTCAATAAATGCCCCCCCGCCCCCTGTTTTCATTCTTAGGTAAATGTGTTCTTGATGAGCAGTTTTTGTTTCATTATCCGCCTTAATGATTCAAATGCTTTGTCAATGACAAAGCAATTGTGTCTATACACTTTCATTGACATATTTTCAGGTGATTGTTGTTTTGGTCGACCTGGAGTGGAAAATGCATAAAACATAACACTGGGTGTGAAATGGCGGCATAGATAAGTGAGGGTGTCAAGTTATGGAACTGAGCTCTTTTCCCTCATCAACTGAAAGAGATTATCTCAATAGGAATGACAGTATTTCCCAATCCTCATTCTTTTATTGTGCAAATGTTTCCTTCCTCTAAAGGTCGCTACATCCCATTTAATCCCTTTGCCTTAATCTTTGGCAGATGTTTGTTTAGTAATTCGCATCATATCAATTTCTGTCTCGTGGAACCCATAATTGTACTTTTATAGCAGCTAAACAAGTGCCTCAATATGCAAAATCGCATGAGAGTTAATGTGGGGACTAATCGTGGATCATAACGTGAATCATCATTTATTGTTGTGTTTGTCATTGAAAGACACCTTAGACGGGATCATAGATGGGAGCGTGTGATCGGACACCTCCGGGGTATAATCTGCCCATTACTTATCATGATGAACTGTGACGTGCACATAAATAAGGGACTGTGGTGAAGAAATCCAATTAAGGCCTAAAACTAGAAGTCTCATTAGTGCAAATGACACTCTTACCAGTATTCAACCTTGAATATAAATGTAATGGCGAATCAGCCCTTACAGGTGGTCCTGCCTTCTTCTAGTCTTGATTAAAGGATTAAAGGAGCATTCAGTGATTTGGGTGATTTGGAAAACAAAATGTGCACATGCACGCTCTACAGTGGGGGGAAGTGCAACAGGCCAACAGCATGTGCACCAAGGCCCGCCCCCACTCGATCATGATTGGAGGAAGGCCCCTCTCATCCTGATTGGATGAAGGTTTTGCCACCCACCACCAAAACTGAAACTAGGGTTTTTTGACCCAAGGGGCTCAGGGAGGATTTCCTTATATGGTCAGCACACTCTATAGTAGGGAGGATTATCCAGAAAAAAAGAAAAAATAAGTGATATTTGAATTAAGTCAAATCACTGAATATACCTTTAAGGCAACTGTATGAGATTTATTTTCTTTTCAAAATAAAAAATAAAAATAAAATATCAGATTTTAGTATCAGTGACTGAGGTAAACAAACGTAGCCTACTGTATGAGATCGTGGGCAGACATAATGAAAAGACTGTGCAAAACATGCCCCTTCAAGACAAAAGAAAAACATTTTCTCCCCTTCAAGTCCCAATTTAGTATAGCCAATTCCCAATTCCCCAGCCTCTCTACAAGTACTCCATCTCTGCTAACCCCCACAATCAGTCATTGGGAGAACTGTATGAGATTTCAGGAGAGAAATCATAATATTTCCTCAATGTCAATAGGCATGAAAAGATCCCTTAATTGGCTTAATCTCTCTGATAAGAAAATAAATGTCATTTTATTCTACTTACTGTAGCTGCAGCTACTAACTAATATAATGTTGCTAGCGAGCTCTAGCCCTGGTCCATAGTGTTAGGAGGACGTCTTCTTAACGCTATGGTACTTTCAACTTCCTGTGCACACATGAAAGGCTGCACTGCCTGTCAACTGAATAAAAAGGAACACTTTCGCTACTCAAAGAGGGTTTTGTCTTTGGAGTTGAAAGCCTACTTTCCCTAGCTGGATGCAAATATTTTGGCCAAAACACGTCTTTGTATTGGTGAGTAGCGAAAGTGTTCTTTTTATTTTTGCATCAGTTGACAGGCAAGCGCAGCCTTTCATGTGTGCGCAGGAAGTTGAAAGTACATATACCTTAGCATTAAAGAGACATCCTCCTAACGCTATTAAAAATACCCCAAAGTGTATTACAATACAATTAGTATAAGGCATATACGCCTTACAAGGTATAGTGCTCCGTCTGATGCAGAGCCTTTCTTGCAAAAGCCTTTCTTTTCATTTTGCTTTGATTGTTATTATTGATATTTATGAAGCACAGCACAGCATTGTTGAAAATCAGTTTTCCTTCTGCTTTTGTTTTGTTTTGAATTTGTTGTTTCCCTTATCTCTATGTGATAATTATTCTAAACATTAATAAGGTGGGTATAATAAGCTTCAGCTTCAGTCCAAACCTTTTCAGTTAATTGTAACTTTGTAACCTTAATTCTGCAATGTTCAACTGCATTGTTAAACCATGACTGAGATAAATAAACTAACTCAACTATGGACCAGAGCTAGGTGAGCTCAGGACACCAGAGATGGACCAGAGCTAGGTGAGCTCAGGACACCAGAGATGGACCAGAGCTAGGTGAGCTCAGGACACCAGAGATAAATAAACTAACTCAACTATGGACCAGAGCTAGGTGAGCTCATAGGACACCAGAGATGGACCAGAGCTAGGTGAGCTCAGGACACCAGAGATAAATAAACTAACTCAACTATGGACCAGAGCTAGGTGAGCTCAGGACACCAGAGATAAATAAACTAACTCAACTATGGACCAGAGCTAGGTGAGCTCAGGACACCAGAGATAAATAAACTAACTCAACTATGGACCAGAGCTAGGTGAGCTCAGGACACCAGAGATAAATAAACTAACTCAACTATGGACCAGAGCTAGGTGAGCTCAGGACACCAGAGATGGACCAGAGCTAGGTGAGCTCAGGACACCAGAGATGGACCAGAGCTAGGTGAGCTCAGGACACCAGAGATGCTTGTTTTAACACTTTTTAGGCTATAGACCTTTCTGTACACACAGAAGTCACTATATGGTTTTGGCCTATTGTTCAACTACGTCACCTTGCTAAACTTTCAGCACGAGCGATGGTAAAAGCACAATAGTTTACAGTTTACACGTCACCGGATCTGTCAGCAAACATGTATAGCTGTATAAAAGGCTTCCCAATTTCCTTTCCAAACAAAACCGCTTTCAGAAGTCCTTTCAGATCCTTTCAGTCCTTTCAGATCCTTTCAGTCCTTTCAGATCCTTCACTTTTCACTGGTCTTGACATTTTGAATGACCTTTTTTATTGAGTTGTCATGTAGTGGAGAGGAAAAGTCCTCGTGAATCAAAGAAATGAGAGAATTGATGCAATAAAGAAGCAATCTGTCAGAGAAGACCCTCTGAGGTATTAGCATGCTCGATGCTCCCTGCGGCCAAGGTTACACACCGGCATTCCGAAGCCCGCTATTCCGAGGCACTGCCATTCCAACGTGATCGTGTTGCTGCCTGTAGGGTGTAGGCTATCAGAAATTACTTTGGACAGATACAAACTTTAGTTAAACTTGCAGAGTGATGGATTACTATGGGTGACATCTTGTGATAGTTGTACTTGAATGTTGACATGAAATTAATAATCCCGTCTAACATCTAGTGTCATTAGTGTGAACGTGACAAAATAGGCTACAGCTGAGTTTTGTTATGCTGCTGATCATGTTGAAACTAAGGCTACGGTAAAGATACCGAGTAGCCTCGCTACCCAGGCTTTCTTTTCACCGCCGCCTTGTCTTTTTTTCCTCTCCACCCGTCATGGGCCCCCTGGCGTCTAGGCCCCGGGGCATTGCATCGGTTGCACCATCGAAATTTGGAAACAGATGGAAACCATGCAAGGCACCAACCTGCTCATCGGGAGCAATTTGGGGTTCAGCGTCTTGCTCAAGGACACTTCATAGCACTTATCCTACCCCCTTAGATAGCACTTTTTAGACTTAGATAGCATTTGAAACAGACTTGTAGCATGTCATGTAGACAGCACAATAAGTGCATTGTATGTAGTCATAGCACATCATAGTACATATGTATAGCATAGTATAGTATATATGTATAGTTAATATGTATAGTGTCATTATATAGATATGTTCTAGTTACGTTCTTAGCTTACGCATGTTTCTTGCATTTTATATATGTGATGTATTCCCATACTTTTGTTCTTGCCTAATGTAAATCGCTCTGGATTAAGAGCGTCTGCTAAATGCCTAAATTGTAAATTGTAAATTGTAAATTGTAAACACTAACTCAGGGGGAGCCCTTGATCGAACTGGGAGCAAGCGGCCACTCTACCCCTGAGTCACTGCTGCCTCTGCATGTCATTAGAATGCTTTATTCTTCATGCAAAATCAATTACAATAGTGCCAAGCATCAAATAAAATATGCATAATGTGCAACAAAGAGGAACAAAAAATAGGTCAAATAATCTATTGCCTGCATGCATGATACAAATGCAACGATTTTTATTTATTTTCATTTAGAGCCAAATGATTCGATCCCACGGTGTGTTTACTGTGTGGCCACAGCCCCACGGTGTGTTTACCGTGTGGCCACAGCCCCACGGTGTGTTTACTGTGTGGCCACAGCTTTGCCTATTATCGCACTATTCAACTATATATATATATATATATATATATATATATATATTTTTTTTAAATGTTTTTTTTGTGGCTTTCGCCTTTATTTTATATTTTTTATGGAGGGACAGACAGTAGGCTGACAGGAAATGGGAGAGAGATGGGGGGGATGACATGCAGTAAAGGCCGTCGGGATCGGGAGTCGAACCCGCGGCACACTGCCAGACTGGGTTACCAGCCAAGGTGCCTGGACCGCTGAGCCACGGCCCAGGCCTCAACTATATTTTTGACCACATCAAATGAATGCATGCAGTCTTATCATCTAATGAGGATACAGTGGATGAAATCTAGCTCTGTCCATTACTCCAATTCCGATGTAGACAGTGGAGGGTTTGTCCAAAGGACAGATTCCCCTCAGTAATCAATAATGCTCTGATAAAACTATCTTGATATTGGCATATTCCAGCATAATCCTTTTACCTTGGCAAAGGTGAGTAAGAAATTGTTTAGTAGAAAGGGCTATAATATCCATTCCAAGTTGTATTAGCCTTTGGTTGTGAGGTTAAACTAAATTCTTATTCTTAAGACGTGAGAGTAGCCTATTTACTTTATTAACGAGAAATGTCGTTAAGCTACAATGTAGCCTATACGTGCATACGTCGCACATGTGCATCGCAGGTTCGAGTCCAGATAGTGACAGCCTTTGCTGCGTGTCACTCCCTGTCCCCCCTGTGTCCTATCTATAATAAAGGCATAAATATATAATTAAAAATGTGGTTATAGTCTCCATCTCTGCAGGAACCAGACTACTCAATGTACCAGGATGGAGTTACATAGTATTTCAGGACCATTTGGTTCCATTTGTACGGTCTGTAAGAGTAGGATTTATATCACAGGGCAGACATTGATGGTTAAAAAAGTAACAGACTAATGCAAACTGTTAATGCATTATCTCATTGTTCTCGTTTGTATTTATGAGACCTGCCTGCCTCTGCAAAGCACTATTGAATTTCCCCAAGATTGATGTCAAGTAGTGCACACCTTACATCTACACCTTGTATGGTTTGTTACAAAGCACAATAATAAATGTCTAACTAAAATTAATACCAGGCTCTCATCTAACCATCTGGCCATGCCCCTAAGCAACCCCCGGATATTTGTCCTTGGTGGCAAAACCTTCTGCTCATATGAATTTTCCACCTGGGTCAGGGATCAGCTTTGCTTACCAATGATGAACTGAGACAACAAGGTCCCATATCAGAAGATGGCGACCAGTATTGCAGTTCCAGAAAACGCTCTTTAATACTCTGTATCTTAATTACAGTAACGGATCACTCTGATGACAGAGACAGCGACACTTAGGCTACACAGACAAATCCTCCATGGTGGCAATTATGATTTAACAACAACACTTCAGGCCATGTGATACTTTCTGAGCATTGACTGAACAAACACCATCAAGATAATTATAGTGTGCATTCTGTGCAATAGAACGGAGCAAATTGGAGCTCTAGCTGTCTCCAAGAGCTAAAACTCTCCTTTTAATTGACTGGGAGATTGTTTACAACTACTGTGATTTAAGTGGATAATTTATTTATGGAGCTTGAAAAAGAGGGGTATCACCTGTTGAGAGTTGTTTTGACCTGCATGTGGCCAGAGCCTCTTAGTTGGCAGGGTTACGTTTTATTGGCATTATGGATTTTGGATTCTGCTCCCAGAGTGTTAAACTACATATCGATTGTGGGACATAATCCAGTGTTTATTTTTGTCTAAGTTAGCTTTCAAACGGCTTGCCACAGCTCAGAAAAAGGCCACTTCATATGCATCCAATTAACTCTTTTAGCTGTTAGCATAAATTAAGTTAACTTCACCATCAGCGTTCACTTTAAGAGAAGCCCCACACACACACACACACACACACACACACACACACACACACACACACACACACACACACACACTGCAAACATTTGCTATCATTAGCATTAGTGCACACTGATTTATGACCTGTCGCCAGAAACGTGTACATGTCGGGAGCGATGCGGTACATAGTCACAAATGACATCCGAACTTTGGATGGCAGAAGATCCACCAAGGACAGCTCTTCTGGATTCCGACTTAAGGTTTGAAAATCCTCCTTTGAACGGCGGTAAACGGACATCAGATGTAACGTCTCATACGCTGGTTGTGACGGAGGCGTTGCATAGCAACCGGATCTATCTTAAAAGCTGCCGTGGGGCTCAACCATTATATACACAGAGTATACGTTGAGGTCCGTTAGTCCGTATATATACACGGACCTAGCAAATAACGTCCCATAGCTGCGGGGTACGTATATATACGGACATGGAAAAGAAAGAATTAAGCTCAGGCTGGTTCCATATGTATAAACTTCATAAAGAAGATCTATCTGATATCCACAACACACAAAGTGCATTCATTCAGTCATGTGAGTTTCTAGAGGATGTGCGCATGCATAAAGTTAGTGGCAAATTGAGTTTAACGTTGTATAACGTTGTTTGGATGTATGGGCTGTCAAGGCCAGAAAGTATTTTTTTGCCACTCAGTAAGCGTTCCTGCATAACTTCCGGGTATGTCACACACACACACAGTCGGCCTATTGATTCACACAAACTGTTGTGACTGGTTTGTTGTGATCTGCATGTTAGCAACAGATTTTATTTACTTTAACAGTCAGAGGTATAGTCTCCCTGAGACAAAAACATGACCAAAGCACTCCTTAAAAAGAATTACACTCGTGTGAAGTGAGGATATATCATCATACATCAAATCAAATCATCACAAATGTCATTCCGGCCAATCACTTTTGGCATCTTCACTTTTCTGCCCTCATATTTGAGGGGCGCTAGCCCCTCCTAGGTCCAGCTTTGATGGTTTGTGTAAACACAAACATTGAATGCCATTGACAATGAATGGCCAGCTTTGAATGTTTGTGTGTGTAAACACAAACATTGAACAGACGCAAATTGTGATTGGCCGGAATGAGATGATGTATGATAAGAGCGCCACTTCTATAAACGGCTTTTGTACCCAGACGTCTCAAGATTTGCCATTGACAATGAAAGGGGAATTCAGGTCAAATGTCCGCTAAATCTTGTCCCCACACGTCTCAATATTTGCCATTGACAATGAACGGAGAAATGACGTCAGAATTCTGCTAAATAACATCAAAACATTAAACGCCATTGACATTGAAGGGAAAATTTACGTCATATGTAAATGAGCAAATCAGCTAACCAATCACAGGCAACAGGCATTCTGATTGGCCAGTATGAGATGATGCATGATTATGTATGATGATAAGAGATGATAATTCTGCTAAATATTGCGTAAATTAAACATCAAAACATTAAACGTCATTGACATTGAAGCGTAAACTTACGTCATATGTAAACGAGCAAATCGGCTAACCAATCACATGTTGGTGGGAGCGCTTGGCCAATAAGGCGCCACCTTATGTATCTTATGTAGCAATGTCAAATGTCCGCTTATATTAGTTCACGTGAGGGGGTTGCCCTTAGCTCTAAATGTCTGCCATGTCCCGCTCCGCCCATAGCGATTGTGTCACCACATTACATGGTCACAGTCAGAGGTGAATACTTCTTAGAACTGTCATGTGTGCCCCCGCGCCCGCCGCAGCGGGGAAAATCATGTTTTGTTTTGTTTTTTTCGTTGGGTACTTCATTGTAGACAAGTGAGAAAGAATGGCTACTGTACTGCAACTTTTATACTCTACCTGGCAGGTTAAAACAAAAGCCACATTAGTGCCTGTGCTCGTAAAGGTGTGACTATATGCAGGGGCGGCAGGTTCCTATAACGGCAGTGGGTGCCCCCCGCCCCGCCTCCCTGCCCCCCCCCCCCCCCCCCCCCCCGGCCGCAGCGGGGGAAAAAACATTTTTTTGGTACTTTATAATTTACAGTTTGCTAATAAATACAGTGGTGCGCGCTTTCAGTTCACAACAATTAACGAACACATTAAATTGTTTCAGCATCTTGTTTCAACATTTCAGCATGATCAACAGTAAATAATTAAATTGTTTCAGCCATAAGCGGCGGGTGGATTTTACCTTTAGCTAGGTGGGACGACGACGACGCAGATTTATTTATTTATTTCCCCCAGATGGTCTAACAATGTCATGATTTGACCAATTTATTACCAATCTCGTACACCATTGCTCACGAAAGCAAGATCCTTGACCCAATTACAGCCACTGCATCTTACCTTTTAAAGTAAAAGTAGTCTGAGGAAAAGGAACAGTTCTGTTCCCCGGACATTGTTTTGGGATATTTTGGCTGAGATGGCTCTGTTTGTCAAGTCTCAAGTCATGGCTCTTTACAGACGGGCCGACGGTACACAGACAGCAGCCTCTCCGCTGACTGTGTTAGTGTTGTGTTGCTGCAGGAGACGGAGTGTGAATGAACCGTGCGGTCACTGGAACAAAGCCACCGTATTAGCATTTGAATACCTGTTCTGTGAACACCGTAAAGGTGTGTGCCTACGTGACAAAATGACCAGGGGGAGGGGATCTTCAACTTAATCTCAGTGGGTGCTATTTGGCTTATTATTTTTTCAGTGGGCGCCCAAGCCCTCAGGCACTCCCAAAGTTGACGCCGCTGACTATATGTGACACAACGAGTCATGGGGGAGGGAAGCTCAGGGGTTCTAATTTGTGTTCTTATTTTCTTCATGGGTGCTCAAGCACCGACGCACCCACATAGTCGGTGCCGCTGGTCACAGTCACGCCGATTGGACCGCAGCCATCTTTGTTTTGGCAACCCTAACAGTAGAAGAGATGCAAGCCCAGTTGAATGTTCTCATCTGTCCTGCTGCTCGCTTGTCTATTTCATCCTACACTATCTGTTCCAACTCTTTAACCTCCAGGCCATCATACAGTGACAACCTATAGCTTCCTCTTGGCTGTGCTGTGCTACCAGTGGTGGAAAAAGTACTCAATTGTTTTACTTAAAGTATAAAGTATAAATAGCCTACTGCAATGTAGAACTACAAGTACAAGTCCATAATTCAAAATATACTTCAATAAAAGTACAAAAGTATTGGCATACAAATATACTTAAAGTATCAAAAGTAAAACTACTCATTATGCAGAATATCTCATTTCAAATGTATAACATCTTTTGAAGTGGCTACTGTATGTTTTGTAATAATAATACAAATCTACAAAGTAACTAGTAACTTATGTTTTCAATTATATATAAAAGTACAATATTTTCCTCTGAGATGTAGTGGAATAGAAGTAAAAGTATTGAAAATTGGAAAGTAAAGTACAAATACCTCTAAGTGCAGTACTTAAATAAATGTACTTACTTACTTTCCACCACTGTGTGCTACCATATATTATGTTTATCCTGGTTTCTCACTGCTGCAGCTTGGCTATATATTTCTTCACCTGCCCAAGTTGCCAATCTCCCCTTTCCCCCGAAAGGCATAGCGGCCTTCCCACAACCATCAAAGCAAAGTCTCTCCTTGTCTACGGCAAAAGACTTGAAAACAAATTTACTTGGGTTACACACCTCACACCTGTCATCATTAATTCTCTCAAGAACGCCCATTTCAAGGTTATGTCCAGGGTAGACATACAGTTGGAGGCCATCGATATTGTCCTTTTCTTTTTGCTGAGGTTTGCGTGATCTGCGCAAAAGGACAGTTAACCCATTTTGGGCGGGAACCCCTTTTGGTGTTTTAAACATTGTTATAATTTAGCTATTGAACAATAGCAGATCTACAAGCTCATAGCGCGCCACCGAGTGGCGCGCTACGAGCTTGTAGGTCTGCTATTTTTGAAAAATCGTGAAAATATTTATTTCAGAAAACTGGAGGATTTAGAAGGATTTTTTAAAATTTTGAGGTCAGGCCTAAATGGGTCAAATGATGAGGGACAATATCGGTGGCACCCAACTGTAGCCATTTTATTTTAGCCAGCCATTATCTGTGCCATTGTCTGTGGCTCCAGCAACAGTTACATCAGTGCAGCTATTTTCAGTTTCACAGTTTTTTTTTTCTTCAGTTTCTCACAATGTCATGCACTGAATGAGTGGGATATCACATTAGAATGCATCTTCCGTTTTGCTAATAATTGCTATTCAGAAAGTTACATGTTCAAAATGTTGACACAGCGGATTCTCATACTATAAAGCTTATCAAACACTTGACTTTGACTGCACTGTAGTGTTGAGATTGACCAATGTCTCAGCTTGAAAAAATGTCGACGTGACAAGACCAAATTAGTAAATGTTGTGACGAAGATGCGACACGTTGTGAGCTTGTGTCTGCTCTATTTTCAAAAGATTATTATACATTTGAAAACTTTAAATTGGACATTCTGCACAATGAGTACTTTAAGTATATTTTGAAGCCAATACTTTGGTACTTTTACTCAAGTAAATGTTGAATTCAACCAGCTCAGTGGCCTTGTGGTTAGCATAGATATTAAAAAGATATAGATGCCTCCTTAGTCGCTGCACTTTCGTTGGATAGACCTGTCTCCAACGAAGTCACGCCTCTGATTGGCCTACCGAACGTCCCCTTCCGCTCTTCCGTTTTGCTTCCGCTATGCTTCGCAAGGAATCTTGGGAAAGGTTGCCAATGCAATCAATCACGCATCGCCATCGCCTCCGATTGCATCCATGTTGCCTTCCGTTGAGATACAGACGCCCCAGAGCCGGTAAGAGGCGTCTACCTTTATATGTCTACGGTGGTTAGAGTGTCCGCCCTGAGACTGGGAGTTGGGGGTTCGATCCCCGGCTGGGTCATTCCAAAGACCCTGAAAAATGGGACCCAGTGCCTCCCTGCTTGGCACTCAGCATCAAGGGTAGGATTGGGGGTAAGTCCTGCGACATACTAGTGTCATGTCCAGAGGGTGTACTTGTACATCAAGCTGCCTCACGCTACAGAAACAGGAGATAGGCTCCATGCCTATGGGCCTCATGGCTCAGCAAGGCTTACTTACTTACAAATGTTGAATTCCGGACTTTTACTTGTAACAGAGTATTTCTATATTGCAGTATTGATACTTTTACTTAAGTTATTAAACATGTGAGTACCTTTTCCTCCACTGCCCACACTCAGCCACCCACTGTCCTAGGTATGGTTTCTATCTAGCTCCATATCGGCTAACCGCTTTATACATCTTTCTATATAGACTTATGGAAATGCAAAAGTTACAGTTTAGTTTAAAGAGTTACTGTAGCAGCAGCCTGTCCTACCCATCACTGCCCCACACAGGTGTTAGGGGAATGCTTGATGGCAAACAGAGCAATCAAATCATCTCCTGACAAGTCATTGAAGTGACGCATGATAATTATGTTAAAAAGTGCTGAGGACACTTATCTTGACTTACTTTTCCAAATAACATACTTTAGCGTCTTTTACCTCGTTGATTTAAACAGCTGTCATTGCAACCATGTTCTGTCTCTAATCTTTTTTTCTTTTTTTAAGTGCCGTTTCCACTGAGATCTCCAACTGTGAGTCTTTCAACGTGTTTGAGAAGCAAAGTGGAGCTCATTAGCGGCGAACACTTGCTGAGGTGGTGGGATTTGAGCATGTCAGCTTTCCTTGTGCTGCATCTCTAGCCTGACTTCAGAATTAGGATCAGAAAACACTTTATTACCAGTTAATAGGGGTACATACAAGGAATTTGCCCTGGTACGTGGTGCAATGAAACCCCAACATAAAATATTGTACTGACCGGCGAATTTCTGCCCTGAAGGAAGGGCCATTACAGTGGCTTTCGATAGGAAGACAATTTTATTCATAACTCACACACCAAACCAAGAGGGAAATGGGAGAGGGGTTGCTCACTGCAATTATCCATGTCAGTCATGGTGGATGCAACACAGACCAGACCTGAGGGGTTCCACGGTCCCCAACAACCCACTCACTGAACACAAATTCCCATGATGTCAGTGGTGTAAAGTACATTTACTTACAAGTACTGTACTTGGGTAAAAAAAATACTTTTACTTTTACTTCTACTCCACTACATCTCGGATCCCAAATATTGTACTTTTACACCACTGCTACTATAGTTACTTTGTAGATTTGGATTATTATTATTACAAAACATATTTTTCAAAAGATTTTAATACATTTGAAAACTTGAAATGGAACATTCTGCACAATGAGTACTTTTACTTTTAGTAGGCTACTTTTAAGTACATTTCGAAGACAACACGTTTGTACTTTTACTCAAGTGACTGTTGAATTCTGGACATTTACTTGTAACAAAGCATTTCTATATTGCAGTATTG
This sequence comes from Electrona antarctica, assembly GCF_951216825.1. Classification (NCBI taxonomy): domain Eukaryota; kingdom Metazoa; phylum Chordata; class Actinopteri; order Myctophiformes; family Myctophidae; genus Electrona; species Electrona antarctica. The sequence goes on along the minus strand of NC_136790.1, from coordinate 5,653,019 downwards.
ACACGTTTACTTAAGTAAAACAATCGAGTGCTTTTTTTCCACCACTGCATGATCGAGGTCTCCCCAGGCTTCTTCTCCAGGGCCTAGAGAGGCTCTGATGACCCCATGTGAGGGTTGTAGGGCGTGGAGTAAGTGTCTCCATCTCCACCATGTTCTCTTTTTTCCCCAGATGGGTTGAACGCTTGCACCTGTACCTCCAAGCCAAGGCAATGTTCTCCCCCACACATCAGCACTCGGCCTCCTGAGCCCCTCTGCAACACAGCTGGCCATCAATAATAGTGAGGCCGGCCCACTGAGAATAATACGTCTTACTGTCTTCATGATGCTGCTGCTGCTGCTGCTGCTGCTGCTGCATGCGGACCATTTGGGGCACCGCCAACAGGCTTAAAATCCAACCCGAGAACCGGTTGAGAACCACGTAATCCTCCTGCTCTCGGCACAGGCTGAGTGGGTTCCGGTGTGTTTGGAGTCCCATCTCTATTGTAATGGAGCAGATGGCACCTCCCTTGGTTGGAATGCCATCGTCAAAGCTCGATAATGAGGAAGGCTGACCGCTGTAACTGCTAAAAGAAAATAGCTACAGATTGCAGCATAGGATTGGAGTCAGTGGTGGAAAGTAACCAAGTAGTAAGTACATTTACTTAGTTACTGCTCTTTAATAGTTACTTTGATTATTATTATAAAACAGTGGTTTTCAACCAGTAGTCCGGGGACCACCAGTGGTCCTTGAGAGGGTTCCAGGTGGTCCCCAGCTATAAATGATGGAGAGTTGGTAACCAAATTGACCCATATTAGATCTTTAACTCTTGAGAGCGTAAAATGAAACCAAATGGGTATTGTTAAACATTTGCATTACTTAATTTACAAGAAGTCTACACACCATTAGAGAAAGTCGAAGAATTGTATTTTTGATCAACGTGTGCCTGTTGTCTCTCCTATGGTACCACATCTGGCGACTGTGGCTCAAGAGGTAGAGCAGGTCGTCCAATGATCCATGGGTCGGCGGTTCGAATCCCGGCTCCTCCTGGCTACATGTCGAAGTGTCCTTGGGCAAGACACTGAACCCCAAATTGCTCCCGATGTGCTGGTTGGTACCTTGCATGGCTTCAGCCGCAATCGGTGTATGAATGTGTGTGTGAATGGGTGAATGTAATGCACAATCTATGTAAAGCGCCTTGGATAAAGGCGCTATATAAATGCACCATTTACCATTTATACAGCATGGAATTGTGGACAAAATATTCTTTACTTTGGGGTCTGAGAGGCTAAATCTCATATAATGGAAATGGTGGTCCGTGGCACAAATGCTGAATAAAAATGGGCCTTGAAATGAAAGGGGTTGAAAACCACATTACCCACTGTACATTTTGGCCATTTGAAAATAGCAGACCTACAAGCTCAAATTTGTAGATCTGCTATTATCAAAATATCTTTATTGTTAATATACATTTGAAATGTGAAAATTTGACATCCTGCATAGTCAGTACTATACTGGTAAATTTTGATGCCAATACTTTTGTACTTTTACTCAAATACATTTTGAATTCTGGACTTTTACTGAACTACAGAGTAGTTCTACAGCAGTATTGATGCTTTTACTTACGTAAAACAGAGTACTTTTCCCACCACTGGTTGGTTGGAGTGATTACTTAAGGTCCAGTAAACCAGTAGCTACTGTGTTCCTGTAGTGTAGGCCTTATAGCTCTCCAGGTCCAGTAAACCAGTAGCTACTGTGTTCCTGTAGTGTAGGCCTTATAGCTCTCCAGGTCCAGTAAACCAGTAGCTACTGTGTTCCTGTAGTGTAGGCCTTATAGCTCTCCAGGTCCAGTAAACCAGTAGCTACTGTGTTCCTGTAGTGTAGGCCTTATAGCTCTCCAGGTCCAGTAAACCAGTAGCTACTGTGTTCCTGTAGTGTAGGCCTTATAGCTCTCCAGCGTCCTGCATTTGATAAGCTTATGCCTCTTGGTTGGAAACTGATTGAAGCCAATCAATACGAATGTGCGCCTTGTGCGGCTGGCTAGCCACGCAAGTTGCAACAGGGAGGCCCTGCATTTAGATATAGTACAGGAGGCAATGTTTCTCTCAGATCACCCCTATAGCTCGTGCAGCATGTACAATCATTAATACGATATAGTGGGCCTTAAGTCTCTGAAAACCTCTGAGCAGCGTCGGAGAAAATCCAATTATGATCTCTGATTCTACCCCAGAAACAGATTAGATTACCTATCTCACTAATGACATTTTTCCTTCCCATTCATGGCCTCTCTAAATGAAACCATTGAGAGACTGAGTGGGCGTCTCAGATGTGCAGCGATGATGATGATGATGATGACGACCACCACCATCTATTCCTTACAAGTCTATCAGATGGACAGCTCATACTAAATGGCTTCCCGGAGATCCTTGGTCATAAAGGCTTCCACTAGTGACTAGGCTATGATCAAAGGTGCAGGCTATCTCTAAGGGTGCACTCACACCTTCAATGCAATGCTCTGTGCTCATTGGATCAATGCTGTGTAGTATCATGGCCGCCCAATGCATTTCCAATGGAGGTCACATGGTTTGACACAACATTGTGTTGTATGAGGGGGAGGGGCGCAGTCGAAACACAGCTGAAAGCCATAAAACAGACCCCTCCCCCTATGTTGTGTCAAACCATGTGACCTCCATTGGAAATGCATTGGGCGGCCATGACACAACACAGCATTGATCCAACGAGCACAGAGAATTGCATTAACCGTGTGAGTGCACCCTAATACAGACACTTCTCTGGACTTTTCATCAACCACGACAATATCTGGTGTATTAGCTGTCAGAGATGTAAAGGTATCTGGGTTATCGCAGAGTTGGAACATGGATGGAATGACACTGGAATGTTTGTACATTCTCACTGAAGATGCATGGTATTTTGATATGTCCTTTGCTATGAGTTCCACTATTCTATCATGGCGTGCTATGTATATTCCTTTGTATGCATAACAGCCGTTCAAGATGTGTGACAGTGTTTCAGTGATCTGTTCTGTGGTGTGGTGCAAGCAATGTGGGACCTGAGTGGTGGGGAACCAGATGGAGAGATTGAGTTTGGTGGGAATGTCCTCATTGAGTGCAATCGGTGCCGGGATGCCTTCAAAATAGGAGCTCTGGGGTGCCGGAAAGACATGGCCGCTTTTACTCTGAAAACAATCCGGAAGAAAACCGGAGAAATATTTTGTTAGCTTACCTTGATTTCGAGTCTATTATATCGCTAGAAGCTCCAAAGCATTCATATTTTGAACGAGAGGCATGTTGAAGTCAGAAATGAAGCACGTAGTATATCCATCAGATCAAAACCACGGAGAGCGCCCTGGATTAGGAGAGACAAGGCATTCTTTCTGCCGCGCTAACAGCTAAGTGAACGGTAAGCTAATATGACTGTAGGCTTCGCTCTACGGTGGCCTTGTGTCCGACTGAAAAATTAAAAAAAGGAAAAAAATCTGAATATTCTTCTCTCGCCTGATATCATTGAGGATGCGCTAGGACGTGTACACACATCCTATGTACGCGTCGATTGGGTTCCCTAGGACGTGTGGAGCCGTCCTATGGACGGAAACGGTTAATGAATGTGTGTGATACAGAGTGATCAGCATAGGGAAGACATGCAAGTTTCCCTTGGAGTTTTAGTCCAGTCCAGTGTTGTTGTTGTTGGTGCAAATCCATGATGACTCGTCTGGCACCTGTAGCTGTTAGCAGGTGACTGTGTCCAGCATATAGGTGACCCTGACCTGGGCGAGGGGGTCAGTTATAATGTCCTCGGAGACCCTCACAGTCTCTGAGTCAGACCGCACCCACTCCAGGGACACTCCAGTGCGGACACAGAGTTCATTTAGGTCTGGGGGGTCCGACCAAACCCCAAAGCCAGCAGAACGGGGTTTCCTCCGGAAGCCAAGAAAGTGTGGCTTTAACTCCCTGGCCAGTGGGACCTTATAGTGTGGTACGAGGTGTACCTCCGTAGGATTTCTTTGCTAAAATTTATTTTTTGAATTTTCCCGACCCCCATCCCTTTATAGTAGGCCTATGCCAGACAATTAATGTCCGATTTTCATAATATTAGTGTTGTTTTGTAGGTTTTAAAATATTCTAAGTTGATTTCTTACACTTTTAAAGTAGCCAGAATAATCTTTTCTGACTTTTGGCTGGGGTCTTTCTTCACCCAGGACCCCCAGACTCATTACATTCCTCGCTCTGCTCCTGTTAGTCTACTTGCCAGCCCATAGAACCCCATTGTGAACCCGGACATTTTGAGTACCCTAAAGTTTTATGTTATAAATGTTGAGTATATGGGTCCCCAGCATTTAGAAACTGCCGGATTGCATATGTTGGGCAATTTTCATAATTAGCATAATAAGCTGGGGTACCATTAACATCCAATATAAGGCAACATTTTCAAAAACTCATTATGCTTTTAGTAGCATGTGACGGGTCAAACTAGGGTTTTTCAATGATTCTGAATCCATTGCAAGCATTAGTTTTGCACAAAAAACACTCATTCTGTTCATTCTGGCAAGTAGACTATGTTGCAGAACAATGTCAAATTAGATCATAATTGAAGCATAAAAGTTTTTTGTAGCTGGGCTCTGATAACAAAAATGAGTAGTAGCTAATACCAGGGGTCTTCCACAGGGGGTCCGGGACCAGTTTTGGCCCTACTCTTGGACACATTTCTGTGATTTTCTAACTATTTTTGATTAATATTAGAAATGTTGTGTATGTTTGTATGTGTCTTGGGTGTATGTATTGTACTTTGATTGTTTATTAGTATTCTCAGTATTATTTATAACATTTTGTGTACACAGTTATAGTGTTGTAGTCGAGTCCACCTAAAGCGAGTCCAAGTAAAGACCAAGTCCGAGGGGGTGGGGTGGGGGGGGGGAGGATCGAGACAGAGTGTACTCCAAAAATGTACAGTACTTGTGTACTATGTCCAGTTTGTCCACCACTGCAAGCTTGAATAATTTGACCAGTCTGATAATTATCACAGTCTGTTACAGTCACAGTGAGGGTTCGGATAAATTGAGAATCTTATGAACACTCAGGTAGAACATAGAATCACACTTTTTGATTGCCTACAAATGTAGTCTTTCTTCCTGCTCCTGCAGATGAAACATGGAGTCTGCTCCACGTCATCAGTGTGATGCCCAATTTACTTTCTAGACAGGTGCAATTATGGTTTGACCCTAGAAAAATTGCAACAGAAGGTTTCTCAACTGTTTTGTGTAGTATTAGGTGTCCTTAATAACATACTAAAAGTTTACCAAAGTTTGACCATGCGAAAGGTGTCATTTTCAAGATGGCCGCCGCCAGTTCTTAAAAGACCATTACTCATCCATTATTCATCCTAGACAAGTAATTTTGGTGTCTAACCCTATGTTTTAGTTATCTAGGAATCCAATTAGCTTATATAAATTAGAGTTATGATTATAATAACTAGTGTATTTGAAAAAAGTGGTTATAAGGTGGTTATAAGTGGTTTTAAAGGTATTTATGTTCAAAATGAACGCTTTCCAATATAAATTTACATTTATCCTTTTTCCACGTGCCATAATGCCCATCATTGGTGATTTGTTGGCTCTAAATTCTGAACCAGATGAGCTATAAATACAAACTCATGGTTTCTAACCACGAGAGATATATACTGTAAATATTTTAGCCATAATTTCCCTCTATTAAGTATTATTGTTCTGGGGTGTTTCTTTGCAGAAAGACATCCCTCTGGCTGTATTTTGGTTTTGTTCTACTGTTTCTGTTGGCATTTCCTCTGTTTATGTTGACAATCATCCCTGGCAGGGACGTGCATCGCCAAGCCGGACATCCCTTCACTGAGTATGGATGGTCTCTCAGTGATGGTCCCCTGTCCATCTAGAGCCAGCCTGGCCTATGCCAGAAAATCTGTTCATGTGCCAGGGACTGGAGACAAGATGCAGCAGGAGCTTCACTCCATTCCTGACTGGGGATGCATCACCATTATCTTGGACTCTGGCTGGCATCCTGTCATGAAAGGACGCGATGAGAGAGATCAATGTCCCTGGACAGCCAAACTTGCCAGGGATCTGCCACAGGCCCTCACGATTGACTGTGTGAAAGGCCTTGGTGAGGTCGACAAACACCATATAGAGACCCTTCTGCTCTCTGCACTTTTCTTGCAGCTGGCAAATGGAAAAGATCATGTTACAGGTACCTCTGCCTCCGTGGAAACCACATTGGGATCCAGGGATAACATTCTCAGCATGGCTGATTAGCCGGTTGAGGATGATTCTTGCTAAGATCTTTACTGTGATGTTCAGGACTCAGGAGGGCTATACCATGATGGTTATCGCAGTATACACTGTCCCCTTTCCTCTTGTAAACATGCACTATGGATGCGTCCTTGAAGTCTGGAGGGACTTCCCCCTATCCAGATTACCTGGTACAGGTGCCATGCCTCCATTCTTGTAGATGTCTGCAGGCAACCCATCACCTCCTGGTGCCTTTCCAGAAGTGGGTTGTTGGAGTGCTTTCACTGTCTCTGCACTGGTGGGGGGGTCAGCCAGATCAGCTTTGATTGGCAGCTGGGGTATCGTGGCAATATCCTCTTCGGAAATTGAGGACTCTCTGTTTAAGACCTCACTGAAGTGCTCTTCCCAGTGTGCTAGGATGTCACTCTTGTCAGTGAGCAGGACACTTGTCAGAGGAGCGGACTGGAGTTGAGCCAGTGGTTTTGGGCCCATAAAGAGCACACAGAATGATGCATGCATCTGAGACATTCCCAGTCAGGAATGGAGTTAAGCTCCTGCTGCATCTTGTCTCCAGTCCCTGGCACATGAACAGATTTTCTGGCAGCCTTTGATACAGCTACATGATATTGTCTTGTTCATTGACATAGGCCAGGCTGGCTCTGTAGATGGACAGGGGACTGCATTCCCGTCACTGAGAGACCATCCATACTCAGCGATGCACGATCCTGCCAGGGATGATTGTCAACATAAACAGAGGAAATTCCAACAAACAGTAGAACAAAACCAAAATACAGCCAGAGGGATGTCTTTCTGCAAAGAAACACCCCAGAACAATAATATCTTTCGTGGTTAGAAACCATGAGTTTGTATTTATAGCTCATCTGGTTCAGAAGCCAAACCTATTTTCTGGGTGCTAGTATTGTGGTGGCCATATTGGATATCATGGAAACTTCCAATACAAACCATTATGGTATTCATATCATTGATCAACCTGTGAAGTTTCGTGGAAATATCCCTCAGTTAAAAATGTTGCCCTATTCACCCGCATTATAGGCTAATGGGGGCTAATATTGTGGTGGCCATATTGCATTTCCAGCAAAGAAATTGACCGGTGTGTCCATATAGGTTGTGATTCTATTGGGTCATAGATATTTCTGGTGGTCAACCTTTGATGTTATGGCAAATGCAGGTATCCAAAAAGGGGTGGTTTGCCCCCCTGGGTAATAGGATCTGACAGGAAATGTAATGTCTCTTTTCTTTTTCATGTTTGCAGCCATTTTGACAATATGCAAGCTCAAGAAAATATGTTCCTTCTGTGCCATGAATCTTAGCCAATGGATTAATATTGCTTGTGTTTGCCAAAACAGTCAACAGTCATGGTAGAAATCATGGTAAAGCACTATTTCGGGTAGCCACTATCTTGTAAATATGCACAATAAGGGTCCAGACACACCCAATAATAAAAATAGGTATTCCATTGAGTCTCTCATGGTCAGAAACCATGAAATAGAACGGTGTAGTATGAAAAAAGCAAAAAAAAAATAGGGGTTAGCGGTACTGAGCCTTCACGTGGCGGCCCTGTTTTGACTAATTTCACAGTACCACACAGTAATAATGCATTTATTCCTTAAGTAAATTGTTGAAAGCTTCAACATAATTTGAATTACAAGTAAAATCACCAATGATGGGCATTATGGCACGTGGAAAAAGGATAAATGTAAATTTATATTGGAAAGTGTTCATTTTGAACCTTTAAAACCACTTATAACCACCTTATAACCACTTTTTCAAATACACTAGTTATTATAATCATAACTCTAATTTATATAAGCTAATTGGATTCCTACATAACTAAAACATAGGGTTAGACACCAAAATTACTTGTCTAGGATGAATAATGGATGAGTAATGGTCTTTTAAGAACTGGCGGCGGCCATCTTGAAAATGACACCTTTCGCATGGTCAAACTTTGGTAAACTTTTAGTATGTTATTAAGGACACCTAATACTACACAAAACAGTTGAGAAACCTTCTGTTGCAATTTTTCTAGGGTAAGGTGCCTTTTTTTCATATATGCCCTCACCTATTCATTAGTCATCTCCTCAACCCTGCTAACCTGCCGAGAGCAGACGTCGACAGAAAGAAAGAAACACCATGCTTTCTCAAGAAGTGTGATCTCCACAGGCTCCTGAGGTGACTTTATCTTGGACACAATATAGAATAGTGGTTTTCAATCAAGGTCCATTATTTATTCGGCAATTATCCAAACTCTGCTGACCAACCGGAGGTTCAGAGTCCACCTCGGACAGAACATAAGTGCATGGAGAACACAGCTAAATGGACTCCCGCAAGGCTCAGTTCTAGCTCCAACCCTGTTCAACATCTACACAAATGATCTACCAACCACCAAATCCCGCAAATTCATCTACGCTGACGACATCTGTCTGGCATTCCAAGCACCAGACTTCGACCCACTGGAACAAGTGCTCACCGAAGACCTCTCCAAACTGGACCAGTTCTGCAAAACATGAGTTATATGATCATGTCATTGATTAGAAAGGGGGTGGGGGTCCGGAAAATTTGAACCCCATCATTTTCTCATAGTTTGGATCAATTTTAGCACAAAAATCCTACGGGAGCTGTTTTTTTGACGCCTCGTACCACACTCGCCTCTTTAGGTCCAGGAACAGGGAGGATTGAGCCAGCTCCCTAACATCCTTGTCGTTGTTCAGCATTTTTAGGAGGTGAGAAATCCTCATGCTGGTATAGATCCATTCCACGTTTGGGACCCCCACCCCTCCCTCCCACCGTGGGTGAAAAATTATGTTGCGGGTGCTGTGTGAGTTGAGTCCAAACCATTTTCGCACTAGGCTCACTGTTTTGTCATTCATCTCACACAGTACTTTCTTGAATGTGGACATTAGAGAACAGGTGTTGAACTTTGGAGAGCGCCACCTGTATGATTGCTTCCAACTTCATAGTTAGGGGCACTGGACACCTGTCAATCAGGTCCAGCCGAGATGTAAAATCAGACAAGATGTTATTGACCTTCTCCTTCCATTCTCCTGCGATGTTGATTTTATGTCCAAGATAGTTGTATGTCTCATGGAGAGCGTATACACTATACACATAGGGGTTTCGAAGCTATGATGAAAACTGGGGGTGTGTCTTGGAGTGGTACCACTCGTTCCCGCCACTCCTCCTCTCGTACAAGACAGCACATTTCGTGTTCTTAACCTCTAGGCCTGACCAGTCCTGGAGAGCATGTTCTTAATTGTGCTCTCTTCCCTAGAGGCCAAATAAATGTCATCCGCGTATCCCTGTACAGGGTTGGGGGAGATCACACCATGGGGGGCACACTGACACAGCCACTTTATCCACTGATTGGTGGCAATAATACAATTGACTGCGCTCCATGGGCAGCCAGTTTTAATGCCTATCTGTAGTAGTGGTGTTGGCTGGGTTAGATCTTTCCCACAGATTACCTGAATAAAGGAGCCCCTGTAAACATTTTTTACAATATCAATAAACATCTGGGGCAGCTGTATTTCCTCCAATGATTTAATCATGACATTGTGACTTAATGTTCCAAAAGCATCTCTGAAGTCAAGGAAAACACAGTACAGTTTACAAGACTCATGCTTAAAGTCATTTATCCCTGTTGTGAGGCTAAAAACATGCTCATTCATGCCCTGCCTGGCCTGGCTAACTCTATTGTGGACTGAGAGTCGTACTGTATGTGATCACAAGATCTCAATTGTCCTTTAGAAGCTGTGAAAGTGGGGATCTCCCTCAGTGTGACAGCAGGGAACTCATTCCAGTATTGACAACCTTTGATGGACGCACGCACGCACGCACGCACGCACGCACGCACGCACGCACGCACGCACGCACGCACGCACGCACGCGCACACACACACAGAGAGACCCTCTTCTATGTCTGGGGGACATAATGTCATCCATTGACTCGTATGCTAAAGTGTAGTAGTTACAGCTTACACCTGCACAATAATGCTGCCAGAGCATCTCTTCTGTATCTCTGAAGTGCTGGCAACATTGTTGGCACACTGCCACTCTGTTGGAGTCCTGAGTGCCAACCATTAGAGTTCCACACCTGAGGCTAAGTGAGCAGCAGTCACACAGCCCCCAAATAACATTCAGTCTGTTATGCTGTTGTAGTTGTATAGTTGTTGTTGTTGTGTGTTCTCTTCTCTTCTATTATCCTTACCTTGACATTACTGTAGCTTGCCTTATTTATAGGTGGATATACTGTCAAATTAGTGTCAACAGGTTAAGGTTATGGCAGGTTGGAATTTTTAAGCACGTCTCCCCCGAGACACTGGTGTCTTATTAAACAACAACACATTCATAAAACAGCAACACATTAATATTAACATATTGACATTTGTTTTTTAGGTTTTCATCTATGAATCTAAGAATGACATCAGCAAAAATCTATTACTCTTGGAGATACAGTATAGTATCAAGAGACTGACAGACAGGCAGACAGACACAGACAGACATATGGTACATTAGACAGACGGACAGAGGGCATGGTCGACTCCTCACTTCTAACCTTGTCCTGAGTGATCAGAGCGTTCATTATGATTCCACAGTGCACACGGCCGGGTAGTTAGCATGTCTCCAAGGTTAACATTTTTAATGCAAGACAGAGAAGTTCTCCTTTGAAGTTTCTTGTTGGAGTCAGAAGGGAGGCTGCAAGGCTGTTGAAGTCTGTCTGCGGTATTGACATTAAAACTCAACACACAGAATGATGCCAATTGAAATTTCATAGTGTTCCCTTTGGGAAGCCAGGGAGCTGGGTATGCCAGTGTGAGATGAATAATGAAACTTCCCTTGCTTTGCTCATTTTTTATTTAATGTGGAACTCTCCTTTGTTGCTCCCTGAAGCTCCACTGGAGCCGGTATAAGCAGGTAATACAGGTGTAGAGTCAAAAGAAAAGAGTCAAGCTCATATTTTTTAGCATGACATACGAAAATGGGCATAAAGGTTAAATGATTTTGAAAAGTCCTTTGTTGTGGATTCATGGATCACTGCCGGCTTTCATGATTGTTTGTCATCACACGGCAGCAAATTTGTACTTTTTTCCCATGAGTTTCATCCGAGGCAGACAAGGTATTTGGCAATATTATTGCATGCACTAAAACTGAATTTCCATCATTTTCCACAGTCCCTTGTCCTGTACATCACAGACAACACCACATGTACAGTAATGTGATTGGCTGACATACTGTGGGAGCCCAAGGGCACTGTCTTGGGGGGGGAGAAGAAGGCCGACCTACGTAGGCCAGCTCATTAGGGCCAGCTGGATGAAGATGGCTCGTGATGACTACCCAGATAGCCCCTGCATGAAGAATGTACGGATATAACTAAACTTTGCTGTTTCATAGCTTTGCTTAATTACTGATTCAGACCCTCCGCAAAGGGGTTATAACAAACAGGTCTGGTAACTGTGATTTAACACACACCAAGGTAACATTTATATTACTCAAACACACATAGCCTCGACGTTGCAATAATGCCCGTAAACAATCACTTGATTTTGGCCATTTTATTACTATTATCTCATAACACACTCACACACGTACAAACATACTTCTACTACACTTGTGTACAGTATAAAGCCTTATTTGCCTTGTCTGGCCCGTGTTAGATAGTACAATAGCATTGATGATCATTACAACAAAGGAACCTGAGACTGTGGCGTTTAGGTAATAACTGCAACACACAAGAGAAACACAAGATACATACTATTAATTCACAGATATAGCGACTGCATAGATGCATCATTTGTGACTGAATTTAGAGCATTTAACGAACATATAACACATTAAAAGGACTTACTTAAACGCGTCATCCCGTTCGTTACATTGTTCTGCACTGAAAGAATGAATGAACACATCGTGCCCTGGTATAGCTCGCCCCTCTTCCTCTGTCACCCGACACTTCCTGCCCCTCACATACCATTGTAGTAAGACCTCGCATTCCTGGTATATAGTAGTATCACATTGGTAACACATTGGTAACACATTTACCCCCCAATTAGCTGTATTAATATCTACATCCCTGAGACATATTGTAATTGGTTGATAAGAGGATCTCTGTTCTTATATAACACAGAGTATTTACTGTATAGGCAGTGAACTTCATAATAGCACCAACATTCTATACATAAATGACACAACATGAAGTTACAAATATAAGCTGGGCCGGCACTTAATATTATAATGATCCCACTCACGGAATAAACCCGACAAAGAAGGTCAAGGTGGTTGCTGCTCTGTTACACCTCATCTACACTGGACCCCGCAGATCTGTTACACCTCATCTACACTGGACCCCGCAGATCTGTTACACCTCATCTACACTGGACCCCGCAGATCTGTTACACCTCATCTACACTGGACCCCGCAGATCTGTTACACCTCATCTACACTGGACCCCGCAGATCTGTTACACCTCATCTACACTGGACCCTGCAGATCTGTTACACCTCATCTACACTGGACCCCACAGATCTGTTACACCTCATCTACACTGGACCCCACAGATCTGTTACACCTCATCTACACTGGACCCCACAGATCTGTTACACCTCATCTACACTGGACCCCACAGATCTGTTACACCTCATCTACACTGGACCCCGCAGATCTGTTACACCTCATCTACACTGGACCCTGCAGATCTGTTACACCTCATCTACACTGGACCCTGCAGATCTGTTACACCTCATCTACACTGGACCCTGCAGATCTGTTACACCTCATCTACACTGGACCCTGCAGATCTGTTACACCTCATCTACACTGGACCCTGCAGATCTGTTACACCTCATCTACACTGGACCCCGCAGATCTGTTACACCTCATCTACACTGGACCCCGCAGATCTGTTACACCTCATCTACACTGGACCCCGCAGATCTGTTACACCTCATCTACGCTGGACCCCGCAGATCTGTTACACCTCATCTACACTGGACCCCGCAGATCTGTTACACCTCATCTACACTGGACCCCGCAGATCTGTTACACCTCATCTACACTGGACCCCGCAGATCTGTTACACCTCATCTATACACTGGACCCCGCAGATCTGTTACACCTCATCTATACACTGGACCCCGCAGATCTGTTACACCTCATCTATACTGGACCCCGCAGATCTGTTACACCTCATCTACACTGGACCCCGCAGATCTGTTACACCTCATCTATACACTGGACCCTGCAGATCTGTTACACCTCATCTACACTGGACCCCGCAGATCTGTTACACCTCATCTACACTGGACCCCGCAGATCTGTTACACCTCATCTACACTGGACCCTGCAGATCTGTTACACCTCATCTACACTGGACCCCGCAGATCTGTTACACCTCATCTATACACTGGACCCCGCAGATCTGTTACACCTCATCTACACTGGACCCCGCAGATCTGTTACACCTCATCTACACTGGACCCTGCAGATCTGTTACACCTCATCTACACTGGACCCTGCAGATCTGTTACACCTCATCTACACTGGACCCCGCAGATCTGTTACACCTCATCTACACTGGACCCCGCAGATCTGTTACACCTCATCTACACTGGACCCCGCAGATCTGTTACACCTCATCTACACTGGACCCCGCAGATCTGTTACACCTCATCTACACTGGACCCCGCAGATCTGTTACACCTCATCTACACTGGACCCTGCAGATCTGTTACACCTCATCTACACTGGACCCCGCAGATCTGTTACACCTCATCTACACTGGACCCCGCAGATCTGTTACACCTCATCTACACTGGACCCCGCAGATCTGTTACACCTCATCTACACTGGACCCTGCAGATCTGTTACACCTCATCTACACTGGACCCTGCAGATCTGTTACACCTCATCTATACACTGGACCCCGCAGATCTGTTACACCTCATCTACACTGGACCCCGCAGATCTGTTACACCTCATCTACACTGGACCCCGCAGATCTGTTACACCTAATCTACACTGGACCCCGCAGATCTGTTACACCTCATCTACACTGGACCCCGCAGATCTGTTACACCTCATCTACACTGGACCACGCAGATCTGTTACACCTCATCTACACTGGACCCCGCAGATCTGTTACACCTCATCTACACTGGACCCCGCAGATCTGTTACACCTCATCTACACTGGACCCCGCAGATCTGTTACACCTCATCTACACTGGACCCTGCAGATCTGTTACACCTCATCTACACTGGACCCTGCAGATCTGTTACACCTCATCTACACTGGACCCTGCAGATCTGTTACACCTCATCTACACTGGACCCCGCTGCTCTGTTACACCTCATCTACACTGGACCCTGCAGATCTGTTACACCTCATCTACACTGGACCCCGCAGATCTGTTACACCTCATCTACACTGGACCCCGCAGATCTGTTACACCTCATCTACACTGGACCCCGCAGATCTGTTACACCTCATCTACACTGGACCCCGCAGATCTGTTACACCTCATCTATACACTGGACCCTGCAGATCTGTTACACCTCATCTACACTGGACCCCTCAGATCTGTTACACCTCATCTACACACTGGACCCTGCAGATCTGTTACACCTCATCTACACTGGACCCCGCAGATCTGTTACACCTCATCTACACTGGACCCCGCAGATCTGTTACACCTCATCTACACTGGACCCTGCAGATCTGTTACACCTCATCTACACTGGACCCTGCAGATCTGTTACACCTCATCTACACTGGACCCTGCAGATCTGTTACACCTCATCTACACTGGACCCCGCAGATCTGTTACACCTCATCTACACTGGACCCCGCAGATCTGTTACACCTCATCTACACTGGACCCCGCAGATCTGTTACACCTCATCTACACTGGACCCCGCAGATCTGTTACACCTCATCTACACTGGACCCCGCAGATCTGTTACACCTCATCTACACTGGACCCCGCAGATCTGTTACACCTCATCTACACTGGACCCCGCAGATCTGTTACACCTCATCTACACTGGACCCTGCAGATCTGTTACACCTCATCTATACTGGACCCCGCAGATCTGTTACACCTCATCTACACTGGACCCCGCAGATCTGTTACACCTCATCTACACTGGACCCCGCAGATTTGTTTTTAAGTTACTATTTTACCTTTATTTAACAGTAAAAACACATTGAGACTGAGTCTCTTTTACAAGTGGGAACTGGCCAAGCGGCAGAAATAAAATTACATTCAATCAATTACATTCAATCTCAGTGCAGCATGGTACAGGGGATCCAGTTTGGCCAAGCGGTGGAGGAGCAAGCAAACCTATAAATGGTATCACCATAGACCAGCCGAAAACATTTGAAGCGAGAAATAGATGATGCAGTACCCGGAAATTTATTCCATTTGATCAACACTCACTTCCTTGTTTTCAGAGGCGACTGTTGCACTCTGTGGGGCCAACTTGGAATACTTTCATTACCGTAAGCAAGGCAATACTTTGTTTTGTTGTCACTTTTGGTTTTGGGTCAATGTATTAATTTATGTATTAAGTAGCCGTGTAATAAGCAGGGTAATGTATCACCCTGTCTGTGATTTATTTATCAACAATGACCACCTAGCCATACATTATCCATGCTTAATATCAACAATGACCACCTAGCCATACATTATCCATGCTTAATATCAACAATGACCACCTAGCCATACATTATCCATGCTTAATATCTGTCGCAGCATCACATTCATCGTCTATGTATTCAGGTGCTGCATGAACAGAAATATCTCTCTTAAATATCTGTTTGTTTTCAATTTGTCAACAGCGCATGGCCCCACCTCAGCCCACCTCTCTATCTGCATAGCCTCTGTTCTCTTTCATCTGAGTCATATGGTAGTGGTTACAGCCTCTGAATCACAGCCCTTCTCCCAAAAGGTTAATAACCCAGTGAAGTGTGTGAGTGAGTGAGAGTCAAGTGTGTCTGTTTGAGTTGGGGGGGGGGGGGGGGAACAGGAGACAAACTGACAGGGCAGAGTATTGGATTTTGACTTAAGTACTCAAAGGTGCTCACCTACTTCAACCCAATGCAATAGGAGTGTCACCCGCTTCAGAGCCATGGGGTAGAAGGAGGAGGGGGTTGGGGTGGGGAGGTTGCTTGTGGGGGGGGGCTTTTGGCTTTGACTTCTTTTATGAGTTCACAGGGGTCAAGGTCCAAGAGAGTTGGTTGTTGTTTGTCACGTAGTATGATATTGTCTAAAATGTTTGATCTAGCCGTGAGACAGTCTTTACCCACATATCAAGACAAAGGGGCTGGAAGGTAATGTACTTAAAAGAAAGCCTAGGGCCTGGGCCGTGGCTCAGCGGTCCAGACACCTGGCCGGTAGACCAAGTCTGGCAGTGTGCCGCAGGCTCGACTCCTGATCCCGACGGCCCTTACTGCATGTCACTCCCCCATCTCTCTCCCCCATTTCCTGTCAGCCTACTGTCTGTCCCTCTATAAAAAATATAAAATAAAGGCGAAAGCCGCAAAAAAAAAAGAAAGCCTAGTACTTTGACAGAATGACGGTGATCGCGACCCAAACAGGACGAGCGCTGTACAGTAGATCTTGCGGTTTCTATGAAGCATACTTGTGTATTGCATCATAATAATCTCAATCAGGGAATGGCCGATCAGGGAATGGCCGATCAGGGAATGGCCGATCAGGGAAGCCGATGCGATGCATATAATATCCAGAATTTCTGCCTCATTCTCAGACCCGTGGGCCGACACTCTGGTTTGAAACCGGATGGCCAGATGCTGTCCGCATTATGCCGAGGACAAATGTTGTGTGAAAAACGTACGCACGCACGCGCACACGCACATGCACATGCACACACACTCACACACTCATAGATAAGCACACACAATATTCATAATGCTTTATATCAATAATCATAATCACTTATAAGGTCAGGTATCAACACTTCATAATTGCTGGACACTCATCATGCATTATAGTGTGAATATACAGTAAGTCAATATGAGTAACAGTCATTTGGTGCTTTAAGTTAAGTAATGGAATTCTGTAGATTTAGGCACACTTTGTGTGTTGCATAGATTCATTATTTAGGCTATTACAAGTATTACAAATATGAGATTATCATACATAATATATACATTACATATACATTATAATACTGTGATCCTTGTCAAATCAAACAAACAAATTAAAAACAAAATTAAAAACATTATGCGAGTCCAGCAATCATGCAGTATTATCATAATTATCATATAATGGCTTATGGTTATAGAGCATTATGGATATTTATGGCTTATGGTTATAGAGCATTATGGATATTTATCTTATGGTTATAGAGCATTATGGATATTTTCGAGTGCTTATATTCTAATTTCTTAGTGTTATGAACAAGATTATCTGCCGTGTTTATATCAACTAATGATTACAATTGTGTGTATTTTGTACAAAGGGAGTCTACCAACGCGCCTCAAGCCTGAAACGGCTGATCCGGTGCTTCACAGGTACAAGGACTGGAGTTGCAGAAGGAGAAGAGACTGGAGCAGCAGGACATTTAGAGCCTTTTATTAGGTGCTAAAGTATACAAAAGACTAACGTTTCGACCTTGCGGTCTTCATCAGAGTCATGTGTGTATTTTGTATTTTATATCATGCACCGTACTGTAGTAGGCACTGGTATTACATTCAACAACTAAATAAAATACTAATAATTATACAAAATCATGTATACTGTACATCAGGGGTGCCCAAAAGGTAGATCACGATCTACCAGTAGATCACAAAGGCTGTGCAGGTAGATCACATGACATGTCCCTAAAACATATCATTTAAATAAAATAATATATAATTTGGCATCTGACACTTGAATTAATTAAGGTGACTTGATTGATTGACATCAAAAAGGGCAAACATCACAAAAAATAAAACTATTTCCATTTCCCCCCCTTTATTTCCAATTCCAAGTGTGTTTGTCATGTTATGTATAACTCCAGCTCAGCTTTTCCAAAGCCCCCTCAGGTAACAAGTTTAACTATTTTCAGCAATGGGTAGATCTTGTTGAGATGGTCATTTTGAAAGTAGCTCTCAAGTACAAAAAGTCTGGGCACCCCTGCTGTACATAAAAACAATAAAAGCAACAATACAAATTGCTAATGGGCTCCACCCCACGGTACGGCGGTAATGATGCTATTGTCCCCAGCCTTACTTGAAACTGAAACGGCAGTACAGTTCTTTTGGCTGAAATATTTTACACTAGAACCAAAGATCTCTACAGTATACAGATGTCAACAGGCACGTGCAGAGAGGGTTAGAGAGGCAGGGGCTGAAATCCAATAAGAGGGCACTTTTGGCCCAAAATAGTGAAAATAGCAGATCTACAAGCTCACTGAGAGAGATGTAGATCAGCTATTTTCGGGGCACAACCCTGCACTCTTTATCCACTGGAGATGCGGTGTACGACATGGATTCCGAAACAAATTAGTTCAATTCAAAATTCTGCATTCAAGTTCAGGAGACAAAAAACAATTCTCCTGAATGCTGCCTTCTGGTATGGCATGGAAAGGAAAGGAGTGGCATTTGCATTTCTTTCACCATAGTAAATGCTGCATCCGTGGTCTGGAGAGGGCAGTTGTTTTACAGACGGGTAAAAAGGCAGGGGCTGAAGCCCCCTTTGATATCTATGTGTGCACGTCCCTGGATGTGCCACATGCACAGTGTTGAGGGACTGTACCCTCCCAGGTCTCAGTTGTTTCCTTGATGTCAACACATGCACAGTGTTGAGGGACTGTACCCTCCCAGGTCTCAGATGTCAACACATGCACAGTGTTGAGGGACTGTACCCTCCCAGGTCTCAGATGTCAACCCATGCACAGTGTTGAGGGACTATACCCTCCCAGGTCTCAGATGTCAACACATGCACAGTGTTGAGGGACTATACCCTCCCAGGTCTCAGATGTCAACACATGCACAGTGTTGAGGGACTATACCCTCCCAGGTCTCAGATGTCAACACATGCACAGTGTTGAGGGACTATACCCTCCCAGGTCTCAGTGGTTTCCTGTCATGAGGGACTATACCCTCCCAGGTCTCAGTTGTTTCCTGTCATGAGGGACTATACCCTCCCAGGTCTCAGTTGTTTCCTGTCATGAGGGACTATACCCTCCCAGGTCTCAGTTGTTTCCTGTCATGAGGGACTGTACCCTCCCAGGTCTCAGTTGTTTCCTGTCATGAGGGACTGTACCCTCCCAGGTCTCAGTTGTTTCCTGTCATGAGGGACTATACCCTCCCAGGTCTCAGTTGTTTCCTGTCATGAGGGACTGTACCCTCCCAGGTCTCAGTTGTTTCCTGTCATGAGGGACTATACCCTCCCAGGTCTCAGTTGTTTCCTGTCATGAGGGACTATACCCTCCCAGGTCTCAGTTGTTTCCTAGTGTTGAGGGACTATACCCTCCCAGGTCTCAGTTGTTTCCTGTCATGAGGGACTGTACCCTCCCAGGTCTCAGTTGTTTCCTGTCATAAATATGACGTCTATAGCACTGTGTTTGTGTTGTGTCAACCGTCCAACATGATGTGGAAGACGTATGCAATATGTAAATGCGCAAAATGCTGTTCAATTATTTTAATTTGATATTTTAATGTAGTGCAAGACATGTGTGCTGTATTTCCATTAGATGGAATGATGCATGTATAGTTTATTATTACAAACTGCACCTGATATGAATAAAGAGAAGTGGTGAGGGGAGGAGATCTGTTGGGAATCTTAACACACATTCAAATAAAACATCTCTTGTCTTGTGGGAGACGGAAGCACTGGTAATATGTCTTATTGTGGCAGAACCTAATTACATAGAGCAATTAAGAATACATTTCACAGTACAAAAGACATAATGCAATGCATCACACTATTCAGATGGTCTATCAAGAGATTATGTGATAAGTTGCCTGCCAATTCAAGTTAACAGGGTAATTTTTCAGTTTTTAACGATTCATGTCTTCAACAAAGCCTTGTTGCTTATGGAATTTGTTTTATTCAAAAGGAAAAGCAAATAATACAAAAGTATTATTTGTATTGGAGCATAAACCATAGATCAGGGGTTCCCACGCTGTGGTGCGTGCACCCCTTGTGGTGCGCGGACGCCTCTAGGGCGTGTGTGACATGAAAAGAGTAATGGCAGATTTATGGTGTTATTTAACACAACGGCAAAATCATGTAAAACACTGTTGTAAGGAGATATCTAGAGCAGGGGTTCTCAACGTTTTTGGCCGGGGACCCCCGGAAATGCTTTGGCAATGTCTCGGGACCCCCGCCCCGCCCCCCCCCCGACCCCCAATATAAATTGACTGCTACAATAACCTTAAACCATTTTGGGCGGGAACCCCTTTTGGTGTTTTAAGCATTGTTATAATTTAGCTATTGAAAAATAGCAGATCTTCAAGCTCATAGCGCGCCACCGAGTGGCGCGCTACGAGCTTGTAGGTCTGCTATTTTTGAAAAAAAGTGAAAATAAAATTTAAAAATAAATCTTTTTTTTTTTTTTTTTTTTTTTGGAAAATAATTTGGGGACCCCCTAAAATAATTTGGCGACCCCCCGAGGGGTCGCGACCCACGGGTTGAGAACCCCTGATCTAGAGCATCTGCGGGAGTATACAGCAGCTGCATGTCTCTCAGTGCAGTGCTTGCATGATTATTTGCCATAATCAGGATAACAAATTTAGAATTTTCGGCCAAATTCAACGAGACTGAGCATTGGGGGGTGTGTCAGCTAGGTCAGGAGTTAACATGTGGTGCACGGCCAAAAACGTTTGGGGACCGCTGCATTAGATGATTATCTTACTGTTTGTTCCTGCGAGTGTATTGTAACTGGATAAGCCTGGGCTACATGTATAACTAGATAAAGTGCCCCTCGGGGCACAGGTCTCCACCAGGGCAGGGCAGGTTGTGGCCTCCTGGTGGCGCTATAATAGGCCAATGTGAAAAGGGTGCCATTTCTTCTTACGCCTTTGATGGCATTTTGAGGCATTTTGTTCCAAAAATGTTTTTCAAAAATCCACCTGTTGGTGGTGCTATAACAGGCCAATGTGAAAAGGGTGGGATATATTCCTCAGGCTAGTAGGAAAGTCTGTGAAAGATTTCATGTAAATTGCACACTGCGTTCATGATTTGAGGCTTTTTGTTCAAAACAGGCCAATCCTGCAAACTTTGAAAGCCAATGTTAGCCAATTAGGATGGAATATGAAATATCGGACAGATCCGTCTTGAACACATGACTATAGAGATACTGTGTAACGATTTGCGGGATTTTTGGACAAAATCTGGAGAAGTAATATCAAAAAATGTGTTTTACAAAAGTCGGCCTCCTGGTGCCGCTATAACAGGCCGTTATGCAAAATGTGGCATCGACCGGGTTAACGGTACCGGAGATTACACACACACACACACACACACACACACACACACACACACACACACACACACACACACCACACACACACACAGGGACGTAGTGCAAAACATACTCTCTCCCCATGCCATCGGCCTGGTGGAGTTTATTTCAGGTCTTCTATACTCAAACTGTACTGGGAGCATTATGTGGTCGACTGTGGTCGGTGGACGTTGTGAAGACTCTAGTTTCGCTTAAAGCCAGGCCGGGCATGCAACCTCGCAACTACTCTTTATACTTGAAACTGATCTATGCACAACCCCAAAAGTCAATGCCAATAAACATGTCTTCTCATTTGCATGTGCAGATAAAACAAACTCTATCCAGAATAATCCAAATTACTGATTCAATCAGCAAATATTTCTATGCAACTCTCTGCTTTATCGTTAACCATAGTGATAGAGTGTGAACAAGCAAATCCGGACATGGAGGGAATTGCATCAGATGCTATCATCAATCTCTATCTCCTGGCAGCATGTCTTGTGAACTGACCAGAGCTGAGCAGACAGAGCAGGCTGGGTTGTGATGTATGAACTGACCAGAGCTGAGCAGACAGAGCAGGCTGGGTTGTGATGTATCTCCATCACACAGGTGGTCCCTTTAAAAAGTCTTGTGCTGTGTGTGACAGGCCATGACAGATCAGTAAGGGTGATTTATACTTGGTTGCGCACTGAAAATAGCCGATCTACATGCTCACAACGTATCGCAGTGCGACGTGCTGTGAGCTTGTAGAGCTAAAGGCCATTATCCTGACTGAACAGCAGTCACTCAAGGGCAGCCAGTGTGACAGCATAGAGTTCCTTTTTCTTTCATAAACTAGATAGATTTGTTGTGCCAGCTAGTTCCTATCCTTGAATTGGAGTCTTTGTAACATGGGGTATGGTCATAAATACCTAGTTGTCTCTTGATTAATTCATAACGTATAGCTATCTCATTTGGAGTTTAGAGGGGAGATCACACACTCTTGTTTTTCTAGGTGTAACAGAGAGGACCTCTGTTACTTAATGTTTATGTATTTGTAAACATGATTGATTTAATTGCACAGCATATCGAGGCTATGCGTGTGTGTACATAGCATGTGTACACACACACACACACACACACACACACACATACACATACACATACACATACACATACACATACACATACACATACACATACACACACATATATATATATATATATATATATATATATATAGCCTATGTTTACGGGGGAAAAAAACATGAAACCGTTTCATTGTATATGGAGTTTATAGCTGAGACTAATTTGCTACCCCAGTCCCTGGTTAGACCTTTCAATACAAATACCTAATAAAAACAATCATTTACAAAAAGGACATGCAAGAAGCTCTAATCTAAATTACAAAAGCAATAACATTCCGAAATTACAGTTCAATATTTTAAAATGTGCTTAACATATTAGTGTTCACAGCTCTGGTCTGACTTCAACCAGTGTTTAGCCTTTTCATTAAATATAATGAGATCAGTTTGCCTTTTTATTTCAGTTGGTGTATGCCCTGAAATAACTGAAATAAAAAGACAAACGTAGGGCATTCCACAGGTCTATTCTTTTTACTAAATAAGAAGACCGACCAAAAGTGTTGGGGGTTTTGCTACCGTGAGGTTGCCGGCTGCATGCTGATCCCCTTGTGGCAATTCTATTAGTAGGACTACCCAGCCTACAGCAGGGACATCATCGTACCCGGAAGTTATGCAGGAACGCATTTTTAAAAAAAAGAATCAGGCCATGACAGCCCATACATCCAGAAAAGTCTGATTGACGTTAAACTCACCCACATTGCAGGTGTAGGGAAAGCTTGAATTATCCTCTTTCTATATCTGCAGTTTTTGTTTCATATACAAATCCACCATAGACATGTTATGAGCTACTTTCTGTCAAGAAATGCCATGCAGGTGAAATGTCAGAGTTTGGAAGCGCTCGTTTTCAATAACGCAACGTCCTGCTGTCTTCTGCGTTATGTGACATTTATAAACAGGTGGTACGCAGTGCGTTAATAATAATCTTTATTGTCCCGGGGGAATTTCGTCTTGACAGGTCTGTTCAAACACTCACATCGAAACAACACATACTGTAGCACAAAACACCAAGACAATCCAAAAACATGAGGTCCCCACAGAACCATTACCATCCTATCGGCATGGCAGTTTGTTTAATGCTGCGATATGGCTGAGGGGACGAAACTTCTACTAAAACCTCTTTCCAATGAGATTTCCAACGAGCGCTTACAAACGCCAGTGCTCCATAGAACATATTCCCATTGGTGACCATGCATCTTCCGCGTTGGTGCCAAGGAATGCGGCTGGACGCCGCCATGACACTCATGTCCATATAACTTTGCTCCAATGAATTGCAGCGGTGAATGAGGCGTCTACCTTTCTATGTCGGTTGCCACCGCTGTGTTAGCTGCATATGGCCATTCAGCAAACAAGTTCCTCCTCGGGAGACAAAGAAATGTTTGGGGTGTTGTAATCATGATGGGCAGGTGCAATGTTGGTGGTACTGGTACTGTAGGTGCAATATGTGTTAGAAGTGCAATAATGTGGTTGTTTTATTGTTGAGGTTTGATTGTGATACGTGTTTCAGTAAATATGCGCTGCATGGACCATGTCAGGATAGCAGTGGGGGTGATGAGATGATTGCTGTTGAGAATTACTAAATGATGTTGTAGTGCGAAGTCGGTTAGTGGAACTAGTCCGTGAGTGGAACTTCATGTGTGTTCTTGTCAGTGAATAAATACACCTTACCAAGACTAAGGCCTCTATACTCATTCCAACACCTAAGACTCTTTTTTTGTTCTCTCTTTTTAAGTTTTTATCCCAAGATTTTGCAACCCATTTTTTTTTTACCCAGTGTCAATTATCTAATCCCGGGCGCCAACCTGGGGGGCAGCGGATGTGTAGCCTAAATAATTAACAAAGTAATATTATGAAACGGCAAGAATGGCACTGGCAGGGTGACATCCGAACAGGCCCAGAGAGTTTTCGCATATTTCAGTGCACATCATCTGAAACCAAAAACTCAACATTCCTTTTGGCTTTTAGAAATCACTTATTCGCTCTGACAGCAATACAGCACTTTCAGTTTGGAATCAGACTTTTTTTATGAGAAATTTCAGAGCTGTTTAGAGTTGATAAGAACATACCCCCCTGTGCGATATGGGTTGAGCAGTAGATACAATCTCATGCCCTCGGATGACTGAATGGATTTCTCCAAGTCTAGGATAGATACTCTCGTGCTCACTCTCAGTGAAACAAGGTACAGTTCAGCAGCAGCTATTCTACCTGCTTCACACTGATACCCCAGGAGGATCAATATCCAATTCAACCAGCATTGCTCCCCCACCTACCCCCGCAATAACCACTGAACCGACTGAATCGTCCGTGCTAAAAATCGGGTACATCTCCGTTGCCATTGTCTGTGTCTGCCTAATGAGGAGATCTCTGTGTGATAGCCACATCCACAGCCACGTCCAGTAGGCTACAGTAGTAAGCAACAAACCATGTATTATAGTCTCCACCTCGCCGAAGGCATGGCCGGGACTATACCCTTTCCGTCCGCCTGTGTGTATAGAAAGAGAACGTGATGTCACACTATTGAAAGTAATAGCCGAAAACCTCTCGGCACCACATGTCCATTGGATGGGGGCGCGGGGCGGTCACTCATTCTAAAGACTGAAAACTCATTACTTTCAACTCAATGTAATGTTAATTTACCTAGCTTTTCATTAAGCTCTAAAGTGTCTATCTTCTCTCCCGTATTGTACTAATATAAAGCTGCTAAACCAAATCTTCTTTTAAGACAGCTGTTTTGTTCAAATTAAGTGCTTGTTAGCATCTCGCTAACTCGTTATTTACAACCTTAATGTCCACTACACTACTCCTTGAAAAGCTAAACGATTTTGTGAATTTACACCACTTCTCTTATTTTTTAGCAAAGAACCCTTGCAGATACTTGCAAAGCTGTAGCCGACAAAGGTGACCATTCTGGCAACCTTTTATTCTTGAAACCCATATTCGAACATACAGTATTAAAAGTTAGTCACCCCAAAGCAATTACCAAACCCAAACAAGGAGGGGAGAAAGAATGCAGGCTCAGGCCCCAATATAGGGTGTAAAAACGTGTACGTCACCAAGAGGGGGGCGGCGTCTGAAAAGCTAGCGGCGCCATTCTTGTTGGCTTTAAACTCTAGCCCACATCACTCAGAATAGAGTGACGGTGGTATGTTTTTGTAAATATTGAGCTCGTTCTTGGCGACAACATAGTGAACCAACACCAAGATGGATAGAAAGAACATCGGGGGCCCAGACAGTTAGCTCAACCGTCTGGGCACCTAGGCTGCCTGGCCAGCCTGACGGCGTGCCGCGGGTTTGACTCCCGATCCCGACGGCCTTTGCTGCGTGTCTTCCCCCATCTCTCTCCCCATTTCCTGTCAGTCTACCTTCAACCTATCAATAAAGGCAGAAAAAGCCAAAAGAAAAAGATAACGTCGGGCCCAAATACCTTACAAAGACAAGGAAAATGTTGTGAACCAACACGGCTGTGCTTAGATACTTTGTTGAACGTTATGTCTCTGCGCCCGTGCGCCGTACAGCCGAGATCCAAGCCATTCTACGTCTTTTTGTAAACTCGGCAATCTGGGTTCCTTGATGCTGTCTCCATGCTGGAAAGCTGAAAATCTAATTTCCGTTTTCTGGCTCATTCCCTCGACGTGACCTGCTGTGGCACTTATTTTCTGAGCAAGTCTGCACCATTGTGAGGTCAGTTTAAAAAAAGAACCTATACAAGCACACCGGATAGTCGCTCAATGTAAACAAACCAGACAAGCCAACAAGTATGGCGGCCGCTACCACGTGACACAAATGTTGACGCCCCCCCTCAAGGAGATTTTGGTACGCTCTAGGGTGAGTACTCCACCCAGGTGTCCACGATTCCCCAATAATAATTAGCCTCAGACTCACTCTCCAGAACCCAAGGCAACCCATGGAGACAGGCCATTTGTCTGAAGGACACACTATACTGTACGTATACAAAAAGACAAAACCAAACATTAAAATTATTTTTAACAGCTTGTCTCTGTAAGGATAGCTGTGTGTGTGTGTGTGTGTGTGTGTGTGTGTGTGTGTGTGTGTGTGTGTGTGTGTGTGTGTGTGTGTGTGTGTGTGTGTGTGTGTGTGTGTGTGTGTGTGTGTGTGTGTGTGTGTGTGTGTGTGTGTGTGTTTCCATCGGGACTTACAGTATTGTACCCTCCACCCACTTCTGGCAACTTCCCGGATGAAACCACCAATCTCTATCCATAACCTGCTGCCGTGGCGTGAGGCGTGACCCAGGAGGAATTGCTTGCAACTCATCAGATACCAGACCATTTGGAATGAATGCTTTGTCCCTGAGCATTATATATATACTGTATGTAGGTGCAGGCGTGTTTTTCATCATACCAATTAATTTGATTGCCAATCATTTAAAAATAAATGCAAATGGCAATCACGACAGTATAATACTGCACTAATTACAGTCACAATAAGTGTCAAACCACTTGTGAGTATAGAATTTGACACCAAAGATTGATCATAATATTCGTAACAAGACTGATTTACAGTGGTTTACCTCAAATCAAATAGTAGTCTTCCTTTGTTTGTTTTTCTTTTTTTGGGGGGGGGGGGGGGGGGGGTTGGGGGGTTGCCTTTATTGATAGATACACAGTAAGTCAACAGGAAATGGGGAGAGAGATGTGGGGGGAAGACACGCAGCAAAGTTCATCGGGATCGGTTCTCGAACCCACAACACGCTGTCAGGCTGGATTACCAGCCTATAGGTGCCTGGACCGCTAGGCCGGTCCAGGCTGAATTGTAGTCTTCTTTGCATGAGTTGGTGACCACATATCCCCTTTCTCCCATATAACTGAACCCCAGGGCTCAATATTTAGGTCCAATCCTTTAAATGTTTTCCTTTACATGCTTTGTGCAATGACTTAAACCTGATCAGAGACTCTGAGGCAGAGAAAGGCTCAAGGCATAAAGTTAAAAAAAAGTACTTATTTACCGATAAGCAGGTAGTCATACACTTGTAAACAGTCTAAATAAATGTGAACAAATCTAAACTGAGAGAAGGTAAAAAATCCCCAAGCCCAGAGTACAAAGCGAGGTCAAAAAGCATGAGAAATCATTCTGATTTGCAGCAAACAAATCCAGGCAGGGAGCACCGGAGCAGGCAAAATCCAATAACCAGGGAAACTAAATTAGATCACAAACACTAGGGCAGAAACTTAAACGACAAGACAGGTAAAAAACAAAGTAAAACAGAGTAAACTGGAAAGTAAACACAATAAAACACAATTTAACACATTAAACACAACATCTTCCATTGTTATGCAGATTAGGCACAATTATATCTACTATCTTTCTAAATATTCTACCTACTGTATAATTGAGTACCACAGACGAAAAACAGTCTGTCTATCCAACAATGACAGTATTGAAAAAAAGAGATAATATAGAATATATTACTCATAACTCCAGTACACTGGTTAACTATCTGTTTCAGGATTGGTTTCAAGATTATACTGATTACGTTTTATTATTGCCTCAACCAGGCCGAAGGCATGGGGAGAGAGTATGTTTTGCACTCCGTCCGTGTGTGTGTCCGTCCGTCCGTCTGTGTACAGCTAATCAGTGGCGTGCACAGACATTTAGAGGGGCAGGTGCTCAAGTGAAAAAAAGGGCACCTTGTGCAGCGCGTGGAACCGTCCGGTTGCCTTAATAGTGTGACATTTATAGATTGTGGGGCCTAAATAATATATTAGAAGCTTTTTATCAAGAATTGATCAATGTCACCATGGTCCACATACTGTACAAAAAAAACACACTCCCTGGATGCCAACGATGAACCTCTGCCCCAAATTTTCCTGAACGGCCTGTTATAGCACCACCAGGAGGCCGACATTTGTAAAAAAAAAAAAAAATTGCTATTACTCCAACAGAAATCCCGCAAATCGTTACACATTATCTCTATAGTCATGTGTTCAGGACAGATCTGTCCAATATTTCATATTCCATCCTAATTGGCTAACATTGGCTTTCAAAGTTTGCATGATTGTCCCATTTTGAACAAAAAGCCTCAAATCATGAACGCAGTGTGCAATTTACGTGACATTTTTCACAGACTTTCCTACTGAAAGTACTGGCTGAGGAATATATCCCACCCTTTTCACATTGGCCTGTTATAGCACCACCAACAGGTGGATTTTTGCAAAACATTCAACATTGCCTCAAATCATCCAATTGCCATCAAAGGCACAAGAAAAAATGGCACCCTTTTCACATTGGCCTATTATAGCGCCACCAGAAGGCCACAACCTGACCTGCCCTGGTGGACACCTGTGCCCAGAGGGGCAACTTTTTCTAGTTATTTGGGTTTTTTTAAGATATTTTGGGGGCTTTTTCTGCCTTTATTTGATTTGAGTACACTAGGCTGACAGGAAATGGGGAGAGAGAGATGGGGAGTGACACACAGCAAAGGTCGTCGGGATCGTGACTCGACCAGCGACACGCTGTCAGGCTGGATCAGACGCCCAGGTGCCCGGGTGTCTACGGCAGCCGTCCAACCACTCTTATAGACAGCTATGTGTACCAGTACAGTACAGTACAGTACAGTACAGTACAGTACAGTACAGTACAGTACAGTACAGTACAGTACAGTACAGTACAGTACAGATGCATTTTCAAAGGTCAAACTTCAAATAGGGTTAAAGTTGAGCATGCCTAACAACTATCGGTGCGTGTTCAACTTGAGCAAGTACAACACCCAGGAGCAGTGCATGCCAACCAAGGTAGCATCATCTACCTCTCTCTTTATTGACTTTATCGTTTCCTATAGCCCACAAGTCTTTGCGTTTTGTGTGTGCATAACTTCCTCTTCACACAACCAGCAACTACAAATAATTTATTTACAAGCGACTTTATAGAACAAGCCAAAGGTTGCTTATAATAAGCAGACATGCCGAATACTGATACCAGTGTTGTGATCTCGTGTTGTGTTTATAGCTATCCAGATATATATCTTGTGTTGTGTTTATAGCAGACTCCTCACTCAAATGTGCACTTGCAGTTTGGGCAACTCCAAAGAAAACTCCGCACGCACGCACGCACGCACACACACGCACGCACGCACGCACGCACACACACGCACACGCACAAACACAGTCTATCAACAATGATATTAATATACTGTATGTACAAACTGTCGCCAATGAATAGAAGAATGGATAATATGTGTACAGTATATCAACAGTACACATGGTAACACTGGCTGAAGGAAGTGAAGCGCACACACAAGGAGCCCCAGTACATTCCCGCCGAAACAGGTACAATAGGCCATTTTTGCATGATTGCAAATGAATGAATCCAGCCACAGCTCACCCACTGATACATTGTCAGCCTAACTCAACCCACTCACCTTGCAAATACACCACATCATGAACATCTAGTTGCCACGCCCCATGTGCCATGCAGCCTATGATATGCCTTTTGTGCTTTGAGCTCACGTTTGATGTCTTTGCTGTCCTGTCAAATCTGCACATTTGGGCAATAGAAATGTATCTTTTTGCCATAAAATATATTCTAGCAGTTTCTCATTGCTCTGTTTTGTACAATAATATGCACAGTGACTATACAAACGGCATTATAAACACGGCACGCCAAGCAGCCTGGTTCACCAGCAATTGTGGATTGAGCATGAATGGATTAACAAGCATTGCGTTTTATGTTGAATTTCCTTAAAGACGACAACAGTACTCATGCTATAGTGCTGCTCAATATACTTACAGCATAACTCTATGGCCCCAATAATGTTATTCCTGAGTCCTGACACAATTCTTTAGCGTAAAGTGATATTAATCAGTAGCATGCAAACACATTTTTTGGTTTGCAGTGATTGCAGTGATATTCTCATGTATGTGTCATGCCCACTGATTCTTCTTGAGAGAAAGTCCATATCTTTCTGTGGTCCTGAGATAACGGCATATCTAAGGGGGCAGGTTAGACTCTGACAACATTGTGACTTGATAAGCCTAAAGGGACTATCTGCCATAAACAGGAGCTCTGCTCTTATTTTGCCTTCACTATACTTCACCACTATATTCCTCCCATATTCCGGTGTTGCACTCATCCAGTTTATCTGCATGCATGCAAGCATGATTTGAAGACCCAAAACATAAATCTATATTTATATTACACTTATCATTTTAAAACCGACACGTCTGTGCACCTTACATTATTTAACTATCCTGCCTTAATTATTTATTTGAGATGTGGATTGCTTTTAAATAACAGTGAGATTTGGGCCACGTTTTGGACGACATCACCCATTTTCAACCTATCTTCATATATTTGAAGAGACGGCGAGCTCCATCCTCGACGAACATTTGGTCCTCGCTGTGGGTGCTGGGGGCTTGTTCTCTCCTCCACGTCATCGCTGTGGGTGCTGGGGGCTTGTTCTCTCCTCCACGTCATCGCTGTGGGTGCTGGGGGCTTGTTCTCTCCTCCTCGTCATCAGTGCCCATAATCTATAGGTGCCTACCAGTGAAATCAGGGGAATCCAAGCTAGAGAAACTGCAGGCTTTCCTGGAAAGTTAGCATGCTATAATGGCCATTGTTGTAGCGTTCCAAAGGACAAATAATAATAATAATTTGTCTAACATAATGTTACTGGTGGGCGTGTGACGTGTTCACAGCCCTCCTATGTGACACAGGCCGATTAGATTCATGCTGTAAACAGTACAGTAAATGTAACTTGTATCTTGGATGTCATAATTCTTGACAGATGCTTTTCTACAGTTTTGGAGAACTTGTTTAATTTTGGAGAACTTGTCTCAAGTGATTTCCATAGATTTTTTCCATAGTTTTAAAAGCAACTGATGATAGGGATGTCCCGATACACTTTTTTTGTTTCCGATCCAATACCACAATTTCAGTGTTAGCCGATACCGAATACTGATACCAGTGTTGTGATCTCGTGTTGTGTTTATAGCTATCCAGATATATATCTCGTGTTGTGTTTATAGCAGACTCCTCACTCAAATGTGCACTTGCAGTTTGGGCAACTCCAAAGCAAACTCCACATGCACGCACGCACGCACGCACGCACGCACGCACGCGCACATGCACACGCACACGCACACGCACACAAACACAGTCTATCAACAATGATATTAATATACTGTATGTACAAACTGTCGCCAAATGAATAGAAGAATGGATAATATGTGTACAGTATATCAACGGTAAATATGAGAATGAATATATTACTATGTAATAGCCATAGTCTGTCAGTGTCAACAGACCCACAACAGTGAGTATCTGGAACAAAATATGTACAATCTATCAACAGCCTGTGGGTGAATACAAGTATAGCCTCTAAAAAAGTTACATTTGTAGGCCTCTGCCAAAGATGCCAAATAAAAAAATGTTTGCAATTCATAAGAAATGCAGGGCCTCATAGGACATCTGATAACACAGAATAGCTTTTACCTCGACTACATAAAGAGGTCCTCAGTAGAAGCCGGCATTATTTTTATCTTCTGTGGTACACAGACAGCAAATTAAATATTCATATGATGCATTCGCAGAATTTAAATGGAGTATCTCCCTCTCTCCCTCTCTCTCTCTCTCTCTCACACAGACACACACACACACACACACACACACACACACACACACACACACACACACACACACACACACACACACACACACACACACACACACACACACACACACACTTTCTCTCTCAGGTGAGTCTTCTTCAAGGGCAACATTTTTTTTTTGTGGTGATTCACTAACCTCTCATTTAATTGCACTGCTGACTTGTCAGCACTGGCTTATCTTGTGGTGCTCGGGTGCTGAATGAAACAAGCAGAAAGTGATGTCAGCTAAGTTCCCACTTGGCTCTGGACACCTCAGACATTTGAAAGTGAGACCATTGTCATGTACCTTCATTGTCAAAAGACGGCAATTGATGAATATTTCATCCCCTCTGCCTGCTGAAGCTTCCCTGCCTGCATACAGATGTTCACTGCAACACGGTCCTTGGTGTGTCCTGCCCTGCAGACAGTGATGGACTGTTTGCTGTCTAAGTAGATCACAAGCTTATATTATGCCCTCAATTACTTCAATTTGCAACATGAGTGCTGTTTAATTGCCAGATTATTACCCGTTGCAGCGCACAATCCAAAAGAATTGAGCAATGTTGAGACGATAGACATATATCACCTGTGCAATTATGCATTCAGTGTCGAAGGGTGTATAGGCGACAGAGTTATGTCTTTCAGTATTTTATAGGCGGAGAGAAAAGGTAATGTTTTAGAAGCATTCTTCCGTTATAATGCATTGCGTTATGATTCTGTTCTGCTATTCTGTAGGGGGGAAAAGGAAGAAAGAAAATGTTGTTGATACTACGATATACGCTTAACCCCCATGTGAATGTGATATACTCTTAACCCCCATGTGAATGTGATATACTCTTAACCCCCATGTGAATGTGATATACTCTTAACCCCCATGTGAATGTGATATACTCTTAACCCCCATGTGAATGTGATATACTCTTAACCCCCATGTGAATGTGATGTACTCTTAACCCCCATGTGAATGTGATGTACTCTTAACCCCCATGTGAATGTGATGTACTCTTAACCCCCATGTGAATGTGATATACTCTTAACCCCCATGTGAATGTGATATACTCTTAACCCCCATGTGAATGTGATATACTCTTAACCCCCATGTGAATGTGATATACTCTTAACCCCCATGTGAATGTGATATACTCTTAACCCCCATGTGAATGTGATATACCTCTTAACCCCCATGTGAATGTGATATACCTCTTAACCCCCATGTGAATGTGATATACCGGTATGTATACTCTTAACCCCCCTGTGAATGTGATATACCGGTATGTGGTATTTACTTCATTTAGGTTTGGCTGTAGTACAATTTACAATTTAGGCATTTGGCAGACGCTCTTAATCCAGAGCGATTTGCAGTAAGCAAGAACAAAAACATGGTAATACACCAAATACATCATTCAAAATAGTCCATGTAGTACAGCACATAGCTCCCTCCCAGTGGTTGGAGTGTTTAGCTAATGTGTGCAATCCCCCTTGCTTTGTTTATTATTAATTATATCTTGTCCCATGTAGTTAAAAGCACTGATGACCGTGACCCAAAAGAGAAATATGTCGTCTCCCAGGGACCCAAACTAGTGAAAATAGCAGATCTGAAATGAATGGAAATTTATAAAAAATTGTTGAAAAACTTTTTTATGTTTTGAAATAATAATAATGAAAAAAACAAAATGTAGGATACCAAAAATAAAAGGACCCATACAAATGTGTCCGCGACCCACACATGGGTCCCGACCCGGTGTTTCGGAACCAGTGGTTTAAAGCATATTAGACAGTAAGAAGTACCCTGCCTGAGTTTCAAAACACATACATCAGAGGGAGGTACTACTGCTATGCTTTGGAAAATGGACAAATGGACAAAAGTTCACAGTCAATACATTTATTGGTCACGTTGGGGAAAATGCAGATACAGTTACAGGGTAAGAGAAGTACTGTACCACAGAAAAGAAACACCATCAATAATGACCAATAGTATACAAACTTTGCATTATGCATTGTGCTGTGAGTGATGTATTGTAAAGGACAGTTTGATATTTGATTTGAGTGGCTAGAGGCGTCCAGACGGAATCAGATTTGAATCGCATTTCAAGCTACCTTAATATGAATGTGTTTCCATGTGTTTTTCTGATGTTCAAATTTGATCAAAGCATAATTGAATTTGGGCTGTCTGTCGATCTGAACATGACTATATGACTGACCTCCATTCAGCTCGGCTCAAATGAAAGTCCTCTGTAGAATGGAGATGGATAGAGACAGCTATAGGGTCCCATGCACAGGACAATGTTCAACATATACACTGCAGTTGTGGTTCCACATACAGTCTTCCCCAGGCCTGTACACGTATTCTACCCCCTTCATCCCCAGAGGCCAACATTATGAAGCATAAGAGTAGCTCCTCTCCAGCCATTTGGCCTCCTGGAGAAAGGTTGCAGCCACCACACACAGGCAGAAAAACGCACGCCATTGATTGATTGATTGATTGAAGAATTTATTAACAGTTTGCAGAATTACAGTACATTTCAAGCACAAACTCAATACAAAGGCTGTTAACTGTGAGTGGACGACCCAATTAAGCATTACACTTGTTTCCAACAGGGTCCACCATGTTCAAATCATCAAAACATTTAGAGACGTACAAATAGACACTTCTATAGACAGAACAGGAATTCATCAAAAAATAATTCATCAAAAAGGAGGTAAAAAGGGAAAAGAAATATATACAGTGAGGGGAAAAAAAGGGGTGGGCGGTGGGGGGGATTCACGTTCAGCTCCGTTAATTTGTTTGTTTTCCTTGGGGGAGCTGCGTTGGGTCCCCAAGTCGGCTCCGTGGCCGTACCTTGAGTTGGCTGTGTGGCCGTGACCGTCTCTTGTGTTGTCCTTGCGTTGGGTCCCCAAGTTGGCTCAGTGGCCATACCTTGAGTTGGCTGTGTGGCCGCGACCGTCTCTTGTGTTGTCCAGGTTTTATAAGTGTGTGCTGGAGGACGTAGAGGGGGGATTTGTTGATGTCATGTTGTTGTTTTTTTCCCTTTTTCTTCTCTATTTAAATCCTCAGGCTATGAGCTGATGTCCCATACACCTCTTTGTGATGAATATTGCATGGAGCCGTACTTGACTGGTCAGTCTGCCCCTGTGCTTAATAAAATCAGTGTGAAATGCTGAGGTAAATTACGCCCTAACTGTGGTGGCACCAATTAATTATTCATTAGGAGCTTTTCAGACAACCCAGGCCTGCATATAAATACCTCCCCTGACAAAGCCTGTGATGTCGAGGCAGAATTACGATTCAAGGGAAGCTCTGCAGGAATGTACAGAATAATGTCATGGAAACCGATATATTGGGAATGGAGTTATTCTGTCGCTCTCTCTTCCTCACTCAAACACGTCCTTTACTCCCTTCTTATCTGGATGCACTGTATAATTTTATGTATGGTGAAAAAATATAATTATTCTGATGGATGTGACTGTAGCCTATATGGTGTATGTTGATTGCTACAAGTCTTCGCTAAAGAACAAAACACGTGCTTCCACAGAGACGAGCACTCTATTCATCCTTTAATCATACACAATGATTGGAATGAATATTAAATCAAATGGCAGATATAGAGGGTGTTCTATAAATATAATGATATCGTAGGTGAATTCACTGTGCACTCATGTCTTTGTCATTTTGAAGGATGGCACTTTACACTTTGTTTCCACACCAAAAAAGACAGCTTCAAAAGTCTAGGCTATATTCTCTTGAATTATAGTGTTAAGCCTCTGATTCAAAAGCAGACACTTTTGCAGTGAACTGTACATTAGCATACACAGCATTTGTATCGTCTCCGTGGGGGAGAACACGGCGTCCCGAAGCCCTTTACATAGTACATTAATGAGGGTGTTAGTGAGCCAGAGTGTTTATTTGCAACACGGCTGAGCTCTCGGTGTCCTGTGCTGTGAAATGGAGGCTCATTGAGAACCATACAGTATACCTGCACCACACTCTAATGCCCTTGTGCCCCGCCATGTAAATGGAAAGTACAACGACTATGCATGGAGCAATATAAGCCAATTTTCCATAATTTCTCAAGCGGAAAATGAGTGGAGAGCAGATAAGATGTGAAAGTATATATCTGCTTTATGATGACACACAGTGGAAATCCTGTGGACTATCAATGGGACTGTAACCCAAGTCCCAGTGCAAAACCAATTGGCCCATGATCTCCGTGGTAACGCAGCCTGCTCAACCAATCAATGCTGTCAGAAATTCTGCTTTGCTGTGTTTTTATTGGTTCTTAGCCTGTATCTTCTGTCTAGTGTTCAAGCTGAGGTTTTATAGTCATGGATTCACAAACAAATGGATTTATACTGAGTCTGTGAGAAAGGCTGGAGACAGAACTGTGACAATGCAAAGACACTGATGGATGCGGTCAAAGCCAGCACCCAGTGGTGGAAAAAGTGCTCAAATGTATTTAAAGTATCAATACAGCAATATAGAAATACTCCATTACAAGTAAAAGTCCGTAATTCAAAATGTACTTCAGTAAACGTACTAAAGTATTGACATCGAAGGTACTTATTATGCAGAATGTATCATTTCAAGTTTTCAAATGTATAAAAATCATTTGAAAATAGCCGATCTACAAGCTCACAATGTGTCACATCGTGACTACTTTCAAATGTATATAGGGCTGATGTGGTTAGTGTATGTTTAGTAATAATCAAAATCTAAGTAACTAAAGTTTTCAAATAAATGTAGTGGAGTAAAAGTACAATATTTGCCTCTGAGATGTAGCGGTGTAGAAGTAAGTAGTATTTGAAATACTCACGTTAAAGTACAAATACCTCAAAATTGTACTTTAGTACAGTTAATTAGTTACGTTCCACCACTGCCAACACCTGACTAGAATGAGTGAGCCATCGACCCAGACCCAGTGACCCACACAATCACACAATCACACAGTGGCAGGAGATTAAAACCATGTCAGGCACTGTAAATGGAGCAGACTGGCTTAGGTTTAAAACATACAGTTGTTTTTTTAACAGACCTTTCACCACAGGACACGATCTGCTTTCTGATTATTTCACATTTATAATGTGTTCTTTATATTATTGTTATAAAGTGCTCTAGCTTTTCAAATACATGAATATGATGCAATACCAGTTTCGTCCACATGATGTCCCCATTCAATAATAACTATTGAAAGCTGATTATGGTCCTTCAATCTTATTCAGTAAGGGGTGTTGATGATGAGTCTAACACAACATTCAGTGGGAACTATCTGTTGGCTCATCCATCTCAATCGCCCCAGTATATTGAAGAGGGCTGGCACTCCCCAGCCTTCCACCTGAAAAAATAAATAAATAAAATAGAGCATCTGCTCTCTCTCTCTCTCTCTCTCTCTCTCTCTCTCTCTCTCTCTCTCTCTCTCTCTCAAATTATCTCCCCAATCAGGAGGGGGAGATAATGACGGAAATTTCAAGTGTCTTGGAGGAGTTATGTGCCCATTCCAGCCTGGACTGAATCCTGCACCTGTGCCAAAACCCTCTCGTGGCGTACCAGTGCTCTTGTCTCTCAGATTCTGTCACTCAATAGGCAGCCATCTGGTCGGCCTCAGAGGTGCAGAGAGACACGCGTGTACAGAGATCCAAAATAGAAGCAGTAGGCCTAATAGAAAAGTTCAGAGTGTCAGACACAAAGAGAAGGCATCTCAATAATCATTCTGTGTTGCCATAGTACAGACGGGTTTAGATCTTTTATGCTTTCCCCATACAGTGTGATAATATTGTTGGGGATTACTAACTGTCTGAGTATATTCACTATCACTTGTGGTGTTTGTTGCTGATGCTGAAACCAGATACTAGTCTTATATAATTTGTGTGCGGTCTTGCAGAAAACTGGCAATAAAATCCTGAAACTGCATTTGATACCTGTACTCCCAATAGATAATACCTAGTTTTGTGTCCTTGATACGTAAAATCATTGTACGGAACATTGATATGTGGCCCCCTAAAAAGGATGTGAATTGGATTGAAGGTGATACAGCAAGGCCACAAATGGCGGTAGATAAATCTGCTGACGTGCCCCTCCTCGCATCACAAATCCCGGCGATTACTCCTGCACTCCTATGTTTTGTGTGAATGATTTGTCGGGGCTTGATCGGTGGCTCAGTCATTCAAAAATGGATCACTCCAAACCTATTCCTTCGAGTGCGTGTGTGTGCTCGTGCTCCAAAACTCTGATCTATTGTACTGCGGCAGGAATTGACCCCCATCGGATAGACCACTCCAAATTACCTCCTTGATATATGGCTGGCCCTTGTTACTGCTCTACCCCCTGTCAATTTTCCCCATTACCCCCAAGGTCAGTACTGTGTGTGTGCTGTTGGACAGAGAAGCGGAACAAGTCACTGCTTGCCTGCCTTGGATCCAGGTCTCCAGCTATCAGCACCTCCACCCCTCAGGTTCGTTCATGTTTCACAAAATTCACACACATTAATGAATAGTGTCACTAGAGGTGTGTGGCACAGAATGTGTTGACAACCAGTGTTGTCAAGTAACTAAAGTAATATATTACTTTCAGTAATATTATTACATTTTTCCAGTAACTAGTAATGTAACTAGTTACTTTCACATTTTGAGTAATAATATTACATTAACTTTTTTCCAAAAGTAACATGTTACTATTTTCACAAGCCTGTGGGTTTGAGTGTTTATTTTTAATGGTAGGCTGGGTTGTAAGTTGCTTTGCAGGCTGCTGATCCAGTCTAGATCTAGACTCTAAGGCGGATACGGAAACGATGCACACTCGTCTGTATGTGTGAAGTATCGGATGCAGAAGGGCGGGCCTTAAACTGCAAGAGAAGTAAACAAACTAAACATGGAGGAGGTGGAGGAGACACCGACACCACAAAGCGTTTCATTCACTACATTATTTTGAGTATGTCCGTGATAAAGACGAGATTAACATTATTGTCCGCTGCAAGTTGTGCATAGGTTAGAAGGTGTGGTTTCATTTAGTCTGTAATTTATTAATTCATACACAGTAAAGGTCTTAAGGCTCATACATAGTCTGGATTTTCGGTGGTTAGGTGACCACCGAACTACAACATGACGTCACGAGCCGCGGTGAAGAGCAAACCACCGCCACCGCTCCAGCCCTTCTCTCTGTTTTTACTCACCACCGCTCAACGTTATTTCAGCTCCGGTGGTCAGCTCACCACCGGAGCGGTGGTCACCTCACCACCGAAAATCCAGACTATGAATAGGCCTTTAGTGGTCATTTAATTCAAATGAGTGTACAAATGGAATCAAATGGGTGGGTGGGGGTGTTTTGGGGGGACAGCTAAGACCTTTGGGGACAAAAGATGCAATTACTGGGGGCGAGGGGAAAAAAGTAATAAGTAAAGTAATAAGTAACTAGTTAATTTTGGCAGGGAGTAATAATTAGTGTAATACGTTTTTTTGTAATAAGTAACAAATTACTCTTTAAGAGTAACTTTGACAACACTGTTGACAACACAGAAGAGCTCTGATATACAAGACAAGACAAACACAATGTGAACCATCTCTAAAATTACATATTACATATTAATTGGGTTATATATAAGCACCTTGAAGATTTCCTCACCTAATGATTAAATGTTTTCGCCTTTATTTTATATTTTTTATAGAGGGACAGACAGTAGGCTGACAGGAAATGGGGGAGAGAGATGGGGGAGTGACAAGCAGTAAAGGCCGTCGGGATCGGGAGTCGAGCCCGCGGCACACTGCCAGACTCGGGCTACCGGCCAAGGTGCCTGGACCGCTGAGCCACGGCCCAGGCCATGATTACATTTTATTGTGCTTTTAGTATTTAATATTAACATTTGCGCAAATTTGTTTGTAATTATTTTGAGGTATACCCTATTTCTGCTTCTTTTTTTTTAAGACAGCAAGAGAGGAAATGACATGCGGTCCGGGGGTGGATTTAAAACCAGGCATCATATGGTACGCCTTTAAAGACATAAACATTATTCTGGGGGTTATTGTTCTTTGCTGATCAAGAGCATGTAGCGTTTGTTTTCTATGATATGAATGAGAACATGAAAGGAAAGGGAGACCACAAGCAGACATCAAAATGTCTTTGAATCCACA
This sequence comes from Electrona antarctica, assembly GCF_951216825.1. NCBI lineage: Eukaryota > Metazoa > Chordata > Actinopteri > Myctophiformes > Myctophidae > Electrona > Electrona antarctica. Next base: position 5,612,463 of record NC_136790.1, on the reverse strand, counting down.
CTGATGGGCCCAATACAGAAATGTTTGTCCATTGATGGTTGTCTTAAAATACTGAGGGTCTCTTCATCTGAAACGGCACACCCCTTTATCTAACAATGGAACCGCCATGGTGAGGGACCATATCCGATCACTTCATCTGATGTAGTTCACATGTCGTATGTTCTGTTTTCACAGGCATTGTCCATACACACTCTGCTTTGTGTTATTTAAGCCAAGAGTCTTGCAAAAACTCTGATAACAGTGCTGCCAAATATCAAATTTATGACATCTAAGAACTTTTTTGAGCAGTGCTAACCACCCTCTGTGACGTCATGTGTGTATGTCTATGGCATGCCCCAATTCTCAAGTCATGTACTTGGGTCGGTGCAGCAGATCAACTCATCAAAGGCACCGCTCACTTCACACGAGTGTGTTTTTTTTTATGTTTATTTTATTTTGAAAAAGCAGTGCAGTATAGAATGCATATTTCTTAGACATAGAAAAAGTCATTAGTGCATTTCCCAGGTTTTTTTCCCCTCCCTCCCCCCTCGTCCCCCGGTCCCATCCCCCCTCCAAGTGACTCCATCTCCAATGTCTCTGTATAGTCCTCACTTTCTTCAGATGGATTACATCATTATGGCATCAAGACAACACGTAACAGGGGCGACGAGTGTGCTTTTTGTGGGGAGTTCCAGACCCACGGTTCCGGTGAGTTCCAGAGTTACCGTGTGCCGGTCCCTCTACTGCAGGGGTTCTCAACCTTTTTGGCCGGGGACCCCCGGAAATGCTTTGGCCATGTCTCGCGACCCCTCCCTACCCCCCCCCCCCCCCCCCCCCCCCCCTCCCCACCGCCAATACAAACTGACTTAAAAAATAACCTTAATAATAGAGAAAATACATCATAAATTAATACTAGTCTGAAACCAGATATAATCATTAAGGAACGTTTATGCATGTACTAAGTGTACTATGTAAACACTTCATTTCCATTTTCCAGCCATGTTCAGTTGAAAAAAAAATATTTTTTTTTTGAAAATTTGAAATTTATTTTGGGACCCCCCAAAATAATTTGTCGAGGGGTCGCGACCCACGGGTTGAGAACCCCTGCTCTACTGTACCCTCTACTTTACTGTACTGTACTGGCACACCCAAAATCATCATACTGTATATACAGTTAATATGTGCGTTTGTGTGTGTGTTAGGTTGCTCACAGGTGGTGAAAAACAACCATGCTGTTTTCATGCTCATACCCAGCCAGGCAGGCATGCAGGCACCCACCCACACACATACGTCCGTAAGGGAGTGGTTGCACCACTCAAAAACCTCTAATTTAAAACGTCACGTTATGACCCCAAGCCCCCAGAACGGCTGTCCAACTGACAGCCACTGAGCAACTTCCTTTGAAATGAATAGCAGGGGCGGGGCTGTCGCTCCCGGTCCTCACTCTATCCTTTATAACTCTATGTATGACCCCCACCACGTGACATCAAGTGGCAGCCACAGTGGGCACCCCTCACTCCACACGAGTCGAGTGTGATTTAGTTTTTATCACACAATGTTATCTACTTCATCTCTCTCTAAGCTAAGGGGTCCTTGGCCTGAAAATGTCTAATTTAGCTACGTAGTGATGACCACTACGAGTGGTCCATGGCATATTTACAGGTGGTCCATGGGATAAGATGGTCCACCGTCCACCAGTTGAAAACCTCTGCACTACAGTAAACAAATGCCTTTTTAACCTGAGATGGAATGAGAGACCAAGTGGGAGAGAAAGAGAGAGACGCACACTCGATCGCTTCACAAAAAGTGAGTGTGTAGCGTAGCCTATCTATGGGAAAGAGAAAGACAGAGAGGAGCTTTTTATTATAATGCAAGGTGAAAGCTAAAAGCTTTGAGGAAGACCACGTCGCCACAGTTGAGAAATGGGATAGAAGAAGTCTCCCAACTCCTGTTGTGGGCTAATTGGCTTTTGTGGTGTTCTGACCTCCCCTGAACCCTTGTGAAGCACACAGCACATCCGTTCCTGCTTTCTCCTGCTCCTCCTTCAGTGGAGGTGGGTTCTAAAGGAGCAGGATTTACTCCTCTCTCACCTCTACCGCCCTGGCTGGGGGAAAGATAATTGCTACTGACGTTTGACCTGTAAGGGGAGATTCTATTTGGGAAATGTTGAGCATAATGTCTGTTTTTTGCTGAATACAGTGGAATAATACTATCTACTGCACGTGCAATATTTCAAAGGTGGTCCAGGTGGAAGTTGTGAAGGGAAGTCTTCAGTTAGTTACTGATATTGATGACAATACAGTTGATTCTCATTGTCATGTGGCAGCCCGTGCCCTGAGACCAACAGGGACAATGCACTCATCTGATTACACAGTTGCTTCTAATTAATTATTGCTGTCCAGCTTGGAAGTGACTGTTTGGGAGTGGTGTGGGTTTCATATTTTTGTATATCTGTATCTGAAGGAATTCCTCAACTTGCATTGCAATGATTTTAAACATGTGTGTTGATTTGTTTGTCACCTGTCTCTCCTCTGCAGTGCTGGCAATAGAGCGTCGCAGTCCCGCCTCCTACCCTGGACCAGGAAATTAAACCCAATGCATTTTTCCCATAGACATTTCTTAAAGTATTTATTTAAAGACGGTTACGCCGCGGACAAAGCCAACTCGAGTCGTGACAACTCATGACAACACAAACAATATTTTGGACCAAACAAATAATTACAAAGAAGAAAAACAACAAAAAAAGTGTTGTAACCTGCCGTTTTTTTCTTCTTTCTAATTATTTGTTTGGTCCAAAATATTGTTTGTGTTGTCATGAGTTGTCACGACTCGAGTTGGCTTTGTCCCAAAATATTCCTCAACGGCCTCTTATAGCGCCACCATGAGGCCGATTTAGGCTAAACACATTTCTGTAGATAACTCGTACACATTTTATCCATACATCACACAATTCGGTATACACTATCTCCATAGTCATGTGATCAACACGGATCTGCACAATTTCCCATCTTCCATCCTGATTGGCTAAGATTGGCTTCCAAAGCTCACATGATTGGTCCGTTTCGAACAAAATGCCACAAATCACAAACACAGTGTCCAATTTCCATGAAATTATACACACACATTTCCACTAGGCCGAGGACGACATGCCACTATTTTTTTCCCCAAATGAGCCTCACGGTGGCGCTATAACAGGCTAATTCCTGTTTTTACCTATAACTGCATCGATCTGTATACAACTTATGTATGCGCGCTCCCTAGAGGCCATGGAAAAACATTTTCCCTGCATCCCTCCACATCTGCCGGTTATAGCGCCACCATGAGGCCGATTTCTGCAAAACACATTGTTTATGTTAGTCGCACAGATTTCATCCAAATCACGCAAATCGGTACACATGATCTCTGTAGTCATGTGATCAAGACGAGCCTGTTGGATTTCTCAGATTCTACACTGATTAGCTAAGATTGCCTTCCAAAGTTTGCAGGAGTAGCCCGTTTTGTACAAAATGCTGCACATGTCCTGCTCATCCAGAATTCTATCCTCAGAGATGCTATGAGTGATCTGGCTCTGCATTTCCTCAACAAAATGAAGACAATTGTTGCAAGAAACAAACAAACAAACAAAAAAACATGTTTATATTACTCCTAAACATTTTGCCAAACATCACACACACTCCTATCCTCCTGGTGGAGACCTGTGCCCAGAAGGGCACTTTTTCTAGTTTGTTCCTGTTTTAGGTTGTGGTTTTTGTAACTGTATTGTTTGTGAATTAAGTGGTGCCGGAAAAATAAAATGAAAAGAATTGATGTAATTGTAGATGACTTATGGGATACAGTTTGCCTTGTCTAAGCTATGACCCACCTGCTTAAAATGGTGGCTGCCACTGCATAGAGTATGTTTCATGTATCTATAAATGCACCAGTGTGTCTGTAATCCACGTAACCACTCTGCCCGGGCTCGGACAGGGCCCAAATTAACCAATTGATCACTCCTGATCACCCCAGAACTCCATATATGGAGCTGGCCTGTTCTGACATCCAGAAAAGGAATGCAGACAAACACATAATTCTGCATTAAAACATCATGTGTGTGTACATCTGTAATGCAGGTAACTCGAGCACTGTTCACCCCACCGACTTCAAATTTGACACTCTCTCTTGACTTGACTGGCCTGTTCTGACATCACAATGTGTTCTGACATCTGCATAGACTCCATATTTGGGCATGCCTGACAAAGAACTCCATATATGGGCCTACAAGGGACACAGACATAATAACTGGGTGGGGCATTAATTTCCAACTTGCATCGTTCCAAGTAGACCACTGCAAATGACCCAGTCATATTATACCAGCTGCAGCAAGCTTTGTTTGTCCCTGATCCAATCATTACTATTTGTTTATCTGCATCTGAATGAAACCGAACTTGTAGTTGTATGCATAATTACCTGGTGCTGAACATGGTTATGTTAATTGCTCTGTTTCCTAAATATGCTCTCTCTCTCTCTCTCTCTCTCTCTCTCTCTCTCTTTCATTATTACCCGAAGTCTGCGCCTCTCTCCATATCTTTCTATAAAGGCACATTAAAAACATGATTTATACACCCAATGATACTAGACACTTCACAGAGTATGCACCACTTTGAATTATAACAATCGGTGGCGGATTGGGTGATTATGGTGCGAGGTAAATTACAACTGTTTTTGGGATGTGCGGATGACTTTGGTGTAGCGGTGTTCTGTACTTGTGATGACCTCTGCTTGGATTCACGGTGAGTGGCGCACCGAAAGTAGAAGACAGTTGAAGCTTGGAGATCTTCTATTTTGTTCTCCATGGAGTGTAAAAAATATAAAAGTGATCCTCCATGGAGTGCTTTGAGGGACTGAGTGTTTACAGACGCCATCCAGTAATGGCGCTGTGAGCTTGTAGATCTTCTATTTTAAATTGCAGACAAGCCTCCAATGTGCTTGACTATTCATGACATTACAATGGTTTCCCACACTGGGGTGGATGTATACAGGCTATTGTATCCAAGACCAGTAGCCTTAACTTTACTGAAAACACAAATTAACCCTTCTATTCAGAAAAAAGAAAAGAAGAAGCGCTTTGTGGGTCCTTTATGTAGAAAACTACAAAAAAACTAAAAGGTGCTCTTTGGGGTGGGTTTCAATAATACAGCACACGAGTTCTTTAAAAGTTCTATACCTTTTGAGTAAAGATAAATGTGGAAGGAGGTAAGAAGGTAGCAAACTTTAAAGACTTAAGGCAGCTCTGTGCAGTTGAGATAGACAAATTAAATCAACTGAGGACCCTGATGAAGGCCCATGCAGGCCGAAACGCTTTGGTCGTTTTTTAACCCTTGTTTTTAGTTTTTTTAAATCTAATGAAATTAAGTATTTTTCTACCTCAACTGCACAGAGCTGCCTTGGATCCTCTCTAAAGTTTGCCACCTTCTTGTGGCAGCGGTGGCCGAACGGATAGCGGCGCGGTCTTGATACCGGAAGGTTCCTAGTTCGAATCAGCCGTCCGACACGTTAAAATTACCACCGTTGAAGTGCCCTTGAACAAGGCATTGAACCACTACGATGAAATGTGTTCTATGAGCAGGGCCTGGCTGGAAACAAGTTCTTGAGCTTAGCCCAGATACCCTGGGTAAATATAGATTTCATTTCATTTCATTTCATTTCCACATTGATCTTTACTCAAAGGTATAGAACTTTTAAGGAACTCGTGTCGTGTGCTGTACAAATGAACCCTTATAGATAGAATTGGGGGTCCAAACATTTTGTCATTCCATGTCAATGAGTAGCAATAGGCAACCGTTTTATTAGAGCAAACGTTATACAGTTATACATTTCTGCCCAAATCCGACACGGCCTGACGTGTTCAGGTAGGGGAGGGCCCAAAATGCACACTAATTAGTCGGGCCGTTTTTTTGAATTTTATTGTAATACAAATAACAATTCTGTTGTTTGTGTAATGTGTATTTATTATGAAAAGGGCTGTGCTGGTGAATCTTGGCCATTCACTTTTACTATGTGACTGAAGGAGGAGTGGAGGGGGCAGCGCAGCGCACTGCACTGGTGTTTCAGAGCAGCTGCACATAGAACGGTTCGGTACTGTGTACGTGGTGGCTATACCGCTGGGTGGCCTCTGGTTCGTGCACCAAAATGAGCTGCTCAGCATCAGCTATATAACTTCAGTTAACTTGTCATATGCTTAAATGTTTTATAAGATCATCGAATCATCCACGATAGCTCGTTTTGGAAAAGTCGGGTGTCTGTTGTTGCACTGCTCTAACATTATGGTAATTTTTAGGGTCGGAGGCTTGGCCGTCTGGCCAACCTTTACATTGATTCTGATTCAAACTGACTCAGCCATAACAATAAGGAGTTCCCAATGCAGCTACACCCAAATATGGAGTGTGTTGTCTGAGACTGATCTTCTCTTCTTCCCAGCTAAGTCCTGCCCCATGCAGGAGCTAACTATTTCCATAGACAACGCCAGTTGGTAACTTCAGTTCCAACAGCCAAGAACCTTGGTGTTGTCCTGGACAGTCGGCTCTCATTCAAAGCACACATTACAGTGGCCACTCGATCCTGTAGTTTTTAGCTATAACATTCGACGAATTAGACCCTTCCTCACCCTGGAGTCAGCCCAGCTCCTTTCAGCCCAGTCATATCAAAACTTGACTATTGTAACTCCCTCCTTACTGGCCTACCAGCATGCGCACTTAAGCTCTCCAATTGATCCAAAATGCTGCAGCTCGCTTGGTCTTCAACCAGCCAAAATTCTCACATGTCTCACCCCTCTCAGCTCCCTCCATTGGCTCCCGGTCGCTGCCCCAGTACAAAACTCTGATGCTGGCATTCAAAGCAACCAAAGGTATGGCACCCCCTTATCTTGCAAGTCGGATCGAACCCTACAAATCCTCCCACACGCTCCGATCAGCCAACGCAGGGAAGCTGGAAGTACCTTCATTAAAAATGCTGGGACAATGCTCCACACATCCCAAACTCTTCTCCCTTCTGGCTCCCAAACTATGGAATGCACTTCCCATTGCAATCAGAACTGCAGACTCACTCCCAATCTTCTGCCGTAGTCTGAAAACCCACCTCTTCAGACTCCATCTTAGCCCGTAGCACTTAGCACCCTAGCCTCGACGACCTTACAGGCGTATGCAAAGGCCTAACTTATGTAACTTAGATTGCATTTTATGTAGACATAGCACTCTATACTAATATACACATAGTTTCATATAGATATTCATTCCACTGTTACGTTCTTATCTTACGTATGATTCATGATGACTATTTTTACGTATGTATTATAATGTTTTTGTTCTTGCTTACTGTAAATCGCTCTGGAATAAGAGTGTCTGCTAAATGCCTAAATTGTAAATTGTTGTCTAACCTCAATGTCATGGCAGCAGTGTTGACAGCAATTTATGTATTTATTTATTTTGAATATAATAATTCCATTTAGTTTTTGTCACATTTTAGTCATCTGCACTGTGACGTGTTGTGAGTCTGTAGATCTGCTTTTTTCTTAGTTGTAGAGGATCTCTTCTCCACTAGTCCCGCCTTAACCATTTAGTCTAGTTTTTATTTGTTGACGAAATTGCCAATTCCTTTAGACGGTAGTTGATGAACATTTTTTTGTCATAGTTTTAGTCGACACAAATACATGGGCACAAAAGGGGGCATGCCCAAATATGGGCGTAGTGTATACTGGTGATGACTTCAGTGATCTCCATATATGGGCAATTGGGCATAAAGGGGACAGGACTGACAAATACAGAGATCTCCATGCCTCAGAGTTCTCCAGGCATTCTTTTGCTGTGAAGCAAGCGTGATATATTGCATGCATTTCCTGGACAGATATGAGTCTCTAAGGAACAACAAATTCTCTGAAAGGCTGCAATACAATACAGAGTGGGTCGATAGTTTTAAATTTGAACAGGTTGTAGATAAGGTCTGAATTCAGACTTTATCTACAATGCATTAATGCATGCTTCAAGAACATTACTCCAACATTACATGTGGTCTCCGAGACTACATCATCACACGTTGATGTATGTTAGGTTAGCTGAGAATGCGGTTTTACTTGAGAAATACATGATATTAAACACACTGCCATTCTTTAACTGAGAGCTTATGCTGTAGTTCTATATGAAAAGCCTCTGTTTTCACATATACTGTAGCTAGCTGTGCTAATTAGATGTAATCCCTCTGATGAAAGCATGTATTTGTTGTGTGTATAGTTCCCCCTCATTGTTCAGTATAACTTTCTGATCACTTTTATCCCTAGCTTTATTCATGATTTTCCAGCGCCCCATGACACCTTGCACGAATTATACGGGCATCATGGCAGATTACTCAAATTGAATGAATGAATGACAACCGGAAGTGAAATGCCTTAATCTCTTCCCCAGTAAACTCCCAGGGAAACTCTCGGATTGCTATTGGCCCGGTTTCCCAAAGGACACCTCTAAGTGGTGTTGCACATGCTCAGTTGCTCCTCTAGGCCGCACACAGAAGCCTGTGAACATAGACATTCCGTGCATAGATGTGCCACGCAATGGTATAGCCTGGTTAATAAACCAGACCGAATCAGCTGTTGTGTGATATTAGTCTGGCTTATTAGCCAGGCTAGCAATGGTAGGCCTCAGGCCTCAGCCCTTAGGCCTGGTATGGTATGGTATAGTCCTCAGGCCTGGTATGGTATAGTCCTCATATATATATATATATATATATATATATATATATATATATATTTTTTTTAAATATTAAAGAGAGCCTACTGTCAGCTGTCCAGCAGTCCAAATATTATTAAATTACATTTCAGAATGATACTACCATACCAGGCCTGAGGCCTACCATTGCGTGGCACATCTATGCACGGAATGTCTATGTTCACAGGCTTCTGTGTGCGGCCTAGAGGAGCAACTGAGCATGTGCACCACTTCTTACACCATGGTGTAAGAGGTGTCCTTTGGGAAACCGGGCCAATATTATTATTACTCTCAGGCTATTTGTAGGTTCTAGCCTGTTCTTTTTCAGTTTGTAAATACATCAAATATGTGATTATAATCCATTTCTAATGGATAAAGCCTTGCCCTGGAAGAGAGGTCATCAGGTGGTCCCCAACCTTCTTAGAGTGTTTCAAACCTTAACCACAACACTCTTCAGTTGTCAGGTCAGCAACGATTGGCCAAATCACTGCCCCTCTCATCCAGGCTTCCAGCTATCCTTTATTTTATGCCAGAGCCAACAGGAGGCACTGAGACATCTCTAGGACTATTAGGTTTGCTTTCTGCCTAGGGTTCTCCTACGTCTCACCCGACTGTTCGTCTGTGCGGTGTGCATGTGTCCGACGTTCGTCCTTGTCCACACTTGGCCTTAATAGGCCTATCTCACAGCCCCCTTTCCACGCCCCCTTCCGGTAGATAGTGGTGTCATTTAACATTAGCATTTACACGTTTTTTTCTCTGGAGAATCTAAGTACATTTCCTAATGTAAAAATGTGACAGACCAATATTATTATGAAGCAAACAAGATGGTAAATCAGCTCGAACAGATAGAACAAACCTTACCTTGAGAAAACAAAAGTTGTAGACTTCTTAAATTACCTCTGTTAACATGTAGCGCCTATGGAGTGACGTCACGCTATCACCACTAGCCCCGAAAGGGGGCGTATTAAGGGGGCGGGGAAATTCTGTGAGATAGGCCTATTACTCTGGTGTATTTGAGTCAAGGCAGTTAGTTGGAGCCTTCTCTGCATCTGTGTCACTTTCATTGTTGTTGTCGTTGAATCTGTCCCAGCGTGTCTCTCTTCCTCCCCTCCTTTTGGGAGACTCTGGGGCTATTGGTCATTTGTACGTTCTGTCGATTGCAGAATGTAAATTTCTTTCAACCTGGCGCCCCTATGTTGGGCATGTCATTACAGTAGGCGAAGACTTTCTGAAGATTTCAGGAAATCAAAAGTTATTTTTAATTGCACGCATGGTGGGTTTGTAGATTGGCTATTTTAGCTATTTTGGAGATAAGGCTTAAATGATTCATATTTTTGGGGCAGTTTAGTATTTTGTTTGCTTTAATTAGACAGGATAGTCTACCTAGGGCAGAGACGGGGAGAGACATTAAGCATATTCTTTTTCTATTATCTCGTAAAAGCTTTTTTTGTGGTGATTTTGTCCTTTTTGCTATAATATAGCAAAAAGGACAAAATCACCACAATCTCGGTCAAAACATTGTTAATCAGCGTCTAGGACAGAAGATTTGCATTGGACCCAAACATCTATCATCGGTCAGGCTCTAATTTGGACATACATAGATCATATGATATGATATGATATGATATGATATGAACTTTATTTGTATAGCGTTTTTCAAAACATAGTTCCAAAGTGCTGCACAGAGCAAGATTAAAACAGCAAGAAACACACAATAACAAAATGATAATGGCACACAAAACAAGGATGTATGTACAATTGGCTATTAAATAGTTAAAAAACACTCAGTATAGAGGTGGGTTTTCAGGCGTGACTTGAATAACGGGACGGATGGTGCTACCCTAATGTGCACTGGCAGTGCGTTCCACAGTCTGGGTGCCCCAGCGGCAAAAGCCCGGTCACACCGGGTAACTAGGTTAGTGCGAGGGACAGCCAGAAGGGCCTTATCCGAGGATCTGAGGGTGCGCCCGGATTCAGGGAGGGATAGCATATCACGGATGTAAATAGGGGCTAACCCATTTAGGGCTTTGAACGTGATTAGTAGGATCTTGAAGTCACATCTGGCGCTCACCGGCAGCCAGTGCCAGTGCATATCACATGTATGTAATTGATCTTATCACGATCTTATCATGTACAGTATACTATGTAACAATGCTATAATCACATGGAGGAAACATGGCCTCACTGTCAGGAGAGTAGGAGACTGTTTCCTGTACAAACAACTAAAACAATACAATTATTACCACAACATGTCTCACGTACAGACACTAACAGGTGTTGTGCGGAGGCGGAGTAGATGATTTCATCAACCCTTGGGATCAACCCTTGGGATCTGGGAGTTTCAGATTTGGCTCACAGAAGGAAGTATTCTTAGTCAGCTGTACGTTCAGTGGTGGACAAAGTACTGAACACTAGTACTTGAGTCAAAGAATAGCCTACTCCTGGTCGATTACTGTATGACTCGACTACAAGTTAAAGTTGCTCAGTCATAAGTAAAAGTAGTCTACTGGAGTACTTTCTTTTAATTCATACTACATCACTATACTTTTTGTTCTTTTCAATCAAAAGTATACAATATTTGTCTTTGAAACGGGTTAGTACTTACAGAAGTCAACTAAATGTACTATGTTACTGTCCAGTGTCCACCACTGAAAAAAGAAAGAAAAAAAAAACGTTTTATTTCTGTAGATCAAGATGAAGGTGAGAACACAAAGAAAATGAAAATGAAGAGAACAGGGAAGAAAAGCATGTTGTGATTTGTTTTACTGTAAACTACTTTGAACTCTGACAGAAACAAAATGTCTCACAGCTAGAGAACAAGAAGCCATGCAGGCAAAGCAGTTGTGGGCATGAGAGAGAGCGAAGTGTGGGAGGGTATGTCGTATGTATGTGTGCAAAACAAAACAAAAACACAACGTGTGCTGTAAACACTGTGACACTGTGACAATTTAATTTAGCTGCAGGGCTCAATAAGCATGATGCGTCTCCCTGTTCCCTTTTTTTCTGCATCTTGGACACCTCATTATGTCAAATGGACTTGATAATATGTGCCTTCAACTCTTTGAGATTGATATTGTACCTTATTATTATTATTATTATTATTTAGTCTTTAAATAGGTTGGCACCATCAAAGCCTCTACCTCCCAACAACCCTACAAGGGTCTTCAAATGTACTTTCTCCTGGTCCCACAAACAAGGCTGAAACATGGATCATTTTCCGCTACGATAGCGTATTAACTGTGGATCGATCTTCCAGCCCATGTTAGAGCGTCTCAAACCTTGCCTGTGTTTAGATCACGTTTGAAAACTCACTTGTACTCCAGTCCTTGTCTTTCGATGATTCAGACTGAGAGTTGATGTTTCTATTAGGCATGTGTGTTGCACCCTGTTTATTGTGTATTGTTCTACTCTTAGTATGTTTTGTATATATGTGTTGAACCAAAGTGCTGAGTGAGTGTAAAGCACTTTGATTCAACTCTGTTTTTTTAAAATGCTATAAATAAAGTGGATTGGATTGGATTGGATTATATACAGTAGGTTTATACCTTACCCAAATGCATTAACATTCCTTGCCCTTTGTACTTGTACATTGCATTAAAGGCGAGGCCTTATGGGCTACTGTTTGCAAAACTCACCAGAATACATACTGTGTTCCTCAAACATGGTATCCACTATCCATTGCCAATCTACATCTTCAAAAGTATGTCATATACTGTACTGTAATCCACAACAACATTATACAATAATATACCGACCCATGCCCAGAGGATAGTTGCATACCGGTAGTTTAATTAATAAATACAAATATGAAATAAAGAGGGAAAATAATAATATGAATAATACAAATCTGATTGCTTTCATACAAAAGACAATTGCGAACATTTTCAGAACTATAAATACAAATATCTACATTTGGCAAAATTATGAATTGGGTATAGCTTGCTAATCAGCATGGCATGCATTTCAGTTCAATGTGACCATTCTCACTTTGATCTACGTATTATTCTAATTGCACAAATAATTACAGTCAAAATAGCACAAGTGGGATCCCAAGGCCTGCGCACCACCTCAGGCAACTGAGGAAATGCAAGGTGTTACAGAAGGTCCTGAAATCTCTTGACACATCCCAGGCCGGGGCCATCTCTACGGAATGGGAAGAGCCAGTGTGCTGTGGAAGGTGGCGAGGTCGGCTGAGCGCTCCACAAGGGTGCTCCATCCCGTCCCTATACAAGGCAAAACGATCCTCCAATAACCGATTGTGTGATGATGCGAAATTGGAAAGCAGTGGAGGTCTCTCACAACCTGGGGCTCAACTTCACTCAAGGCTCAGAATTGTTTCCGCCTGTGCGGCTGCCAGGGCCCTGAATGAGGACAAAACATCCAGAAGTACATAATATAACACAAACTAAATAAAAGAACTGGAACTAGAAACACACCCCCCTCAAGGACCACTGGATGAAAATCACTGCTGTGTCTTGAATGTTTTCATGGGTATGGTAACACCTTGACCATGAAAGATATCCCCAGATGGCACTACATCTACATCTACATGTATGGTGGCATGTTTTTTATGAGAAGAATTGAGACTGGATTCTTCCCAGGTGATAATGTTCACCCCCACGGCTTAATGTCTTTACTGGATGCAGTGAAAGTTGGTTTGTGAGGATCAACACAAATAATACATCAAATAATTTCAGTAATTTGTTCATCACGCATCTCAAAACAAAACCAGAATTCAGATTATATTCATAATCGAGTAATAATAATTATGATTTAGCTTAAGAAATTGTAAAAGGTCAATTTTGGGAGATATTGCTGAAATGTTGCTATAAACAAAACATTTTGAGGGTTTAATTTGGGTTTTGCAAGTGAAATATGTTGCTAGATGGTAAAATCTTTTTCCACAATAGTTTTTTAAATGAGAACAATGTATCAGGAAGTGCCTGAGCAACTGAGAACTGAGAAGGAAAGGTTAATACAATTTGGTAAGAATTACTCCTTTTGCACGTGAAATATAGTGCTATACGCTTCGATTGTTGGCGGAGTTTGCACTTGAGTTTAATTCAGGTCAAGAACAAAGTTTCAGGAAATGCATTTTAGCAATTGAGAACCACCACAATAAAAAAGGGGGTTGATATAAGACAACCAAACAAAGACAAGTGTGTCACGGGTGTCAAGAGCATGCATTTGCCTTTGATATTAAGGTTGATTGAAAGCACACTGTTTGGATAACCTCCCGTGCACTTTCCTTTCTCAAGCCTGGACACAGAGCTGATAATGGCTCCTCAGAGAGCTGGGAGAAAGCTTCAACTAGACCTGACCTCTGAAGTGATCAAAAATCTCTTCCAGGTGGCTGAGGTATAAACAATGCCTGCTTATAAAGTAAACCGGATGTTGTATTGCGACTCCCAATACCCAATAGAATATATTGTTCATAATGTCAACTCATGCAGGAAAGCAGTATCCCGTGTTATCTCTTAGGGTGCAGACGGTAGCTGATATCCTTTGAGGTTTCACTGAAGTACTATAAGTATGTGTGACTGTGAGCTGCCCAACACATGACACAGGGGTGGGGATTGCATTCTAAGGGCACGGCACTAAGCCTTGGAACAGCCAATAAGAACCTCGCCATTACACCACTACAGTATATGGTCTGCATTGGACCAACTGTTTGATGTAGCCACTGACTGAGCTAAACTGTTTATCTGCTTTGGTTTACTTGAAAAGAGGCGGATGTACCAAAGGCAAAGTTTGGGATCGTTGCATGTGGATGTACACCCACAGTTCACCTCTGGAGTGTCTGGAAGCATTTTGCAGATGTGTCTTTCCTCTTGCCTTTTCAGTGTCACTCGAGACTTTCAAGTGAGCATCCACCACGTGCTTCAGGGAGCCTGCCAATCTAAGAGTCCATCATCCTCTTGTCTGAGAGCTCCCTAAAAGGTAAGAGGTTTTTTCTTATTTTATTTTATTTATTTTACAAAAAGTCAGCTTCCTGTACCTGAAAATATAATTAGAAATCAATTTATATCTGATTACTTTGTCAATGTGCTACAACAATATTTTATATTTGTATGAATACTTTTGTACTAGTCATGCCATGTCATGTAATTAATTCTACAAAATCATTAGGGCCTATCAGTGGCACTGATTACTCACTCCCTAGGGTAATCATGATACGCCCAAAGTGAGAATGAATGAGAACACTGTTGCTAGGAGAAGGAAACACAGCTGTGTCAACCAGAGCTCATTTTCATGGTCCTTCAAAACATCACTTTAGAGGCTGTCTGCCTGTTTGTGTGTCGGCGTGTTTGTGGGTAATCTCGCAAACCACTTCATCGATCAAGACTGTATGACAGAAATCATCAACATTTCAGATCCACAACTGAAGCCACTGTGTCATTAGACCCCATCTTTTTATTTTTTTAATACTGTTTTGTATTAGGCATTTTGTATATGACATAACTTCAAAATATCATTGACAGATAATGAGTAATGAAGTGATATAAAATGAAAAAAGAATTAGACCCCATCTTGATAGTGCTTCTTTGGCCTACTGGGAATACAAGAGCGATCGGCCCGAAACACATTTGCCCGAGGGCCAAATCCGGCCACCCCACCAGATATTAGTAAAACTATGCCTAACCTTAAACATATTCCTAACCTTATCCTCAGTAAAACAAATGCAGGAATAGAAGTAGTCCGCCAAAACAATGTTTTGCTCTAATCAGTTCAGCAGTTTGAGTTTGAGACATTAACTCCGTACGCACGCACGCACGCACGCACGCACGCACGCACGCACGCACGCACAGACCGACCCATCTTATAGAAAGCTATCCTCCTGCTGCAGAGACATACGTTTAGTTTCTTCAGGTTGTTCAAATACTCGTAGGCCTACTGCAGGTAATGGCAATGTAAATACCAACGCCTTGTGAAAGCTGGCACCCCATTGACAGCGGAAGATTATTCAACCTTGTGTCCTATAACCCAAGAAGCATGACCCAGTTATAACACAGTCACCAATGCCCTCTGCCCATGCTCTGCTGCAATGTGTGTGCGTGTGCGTGTGCGTGTGTGTGTGTGTGTGTGTGAGTGCGTGTGTGTGTGTGTGCGCGCGTGTGTGTGTGTGTGTGTGTGTGTGTGAGATGCTGCACACTTTGGCTGCTGTATTTAGAACTTAAGACAATGACGTGTATTGTAATTCATTCCTAGTGTCTAGTGGTGTTACATTTTCCTATAGCTACTGTACCTGGTTTCTGGATGTAATCTATAACGCAGAAACAGTGCCACCCCCCCCCCCCCCCCCCACACACACTCACACACACACACACACACACGCACACACACACACACACACACACACACACACACACACACACACACACACACACACACACACACACACACACACACACACACACACACACACTAATCTCTATTGGTGATGAATTCACTAGAGCCCTCTTCATTCATTATTTAAATGACACCAGTGTCTAACACAAGTAAGGCATACATTCCAATTCCTTGTTCTTCAGCTTACTGTTCTCTTTGCAAGGCAAAGAATACATGTTGAATACATGTTGACTTTTTCAAGACAGGCTATTTCTTTGAACTGACCTTCAGTGCAATAGTGCAGAGCCCTATAGTTTGCAGAGAGGGGACATACGTGTCTGCTGTGAGAGGACAATCAGTATTCCTGTTCCCCTCTTAACACCCGTAAACCAGAGGTTAGTTAATCGTATTTCTAGTGAAGAATTCATTATGTGAAAATGTTCTGACCCCCTCGATGAAGGAGACGTCCTGCACTGGTCCAATGCGTTAGTGAGTTTAGTCAGTTTACTAACGGGCCAGGGCTAAAGGAAAAACATGTTTCAATACTTTAATGTACAGTAAATGATTCTGTACAGTTTGACCCATTGTCGCATTAAGGACTTAGTCATTCATGGCAATAACAGAGCCCCAAAAGTCCTACTGGAAAAAACTGTCTCAACATTCACTTTGATGATTTCACAAGAAAGAAAGAAGCCCTCATAGTACCTTTTGAAGTGAATGTTTAATCCTTCAGTTTATATAGAACTTTAGAGGGGCAAAGTATTCCATGCAATATGGGCCAGTCAGCTCTGTGGGGAGAAATCCAAAAAGCTAGTTCAAAACAACAGATTTTCACAATGTGTGTAATTACAAATGACACACACCCATCACACCCTGTATGACGCAGTGTGAGGTGTCATATACTGTAAGGGCACCACATTAACGAAATGTGTTTCAGCAAAGGGGAAGTATTAAACCACTCGCAGATAAGGAACGCGCACTTCCCCTTCTTGAGATTCGAACAACATTGACGCGTCATCATAGGTCACCAGGTCATTGTGTGCACTGTTCCGTGGAATAAAATAAAATAAAATAAAATAATACATCTTAATTTCCTACATCATTAACTGCATGGTCCGGGCCACATGTAATACTTTCACGGACCAGCAGTGATCCACGGACCACCTGTTGAAAACCCTTGCATTCAGTAACATTAAACGGTAATTGCAATAATTCAGGTCAGAATAATAGAATCCAATAAGGAGAGAAAACTCACATAGGACACAGTATAAAGGAGTCAAATTGGAAATGATGACATATAAATTGACAGACACAATTTGTGCCTGAACACGGTGAACATTAAAGCTGATAATTGGATAATCTCTCCTAATTGGCTGAAATTGGCAACCCACCTGAACATGTATTTTCTGTTTATTAAAGAAATGGAAAATTGCGGAGACCCTATTACTGGACAAACACACATAGCAATGATTACTGTCGGAATAGTGCTTTGACAAAAAAAAAAAAAAAAGCGTTCTTCCTATTCAGAAGCCTGAATATACGTGGAGACTGACATAATATGACAACCACTGCACTGGCTGTATAAAGGCACCAATGCAGCATGGTCACAGTATGTCTATTTCTTGTTTGGTATTTCACTTATTCACTTATTTCAGTCATGTATCATGTTACATGACATACATACATTACATGTGACAAAATAACGATAGTCCTAATCATCAATCGAGTATTTTATTTTTAGGCTTAGGTATTTTAGATGCCCGTGCCCAGGGGGCCCAAGGTCTCATAATCCTGCACCTATAAGGACTTGCTGAATAGAGGGTATGCGCGTGACATCATCGTACCTGGAAGTTATGCGGGAACGCCCACTGAGTGGCAAAAAACCACTTTCTGGCCTTGACAGCCCATTCATCCAAACAGAAAAGTCCTGTCTGATTGCATTAAACAATGTTAAACATTGCAGCTGTACGAAAAGCTTGAATTATCCTCTTTCTATCTGCAAAGTTTTTGTTTCATGAAAATCCACCATAGAAACGTTATGAGCTACTTTCTGTCAAGAAATGCCCTGCATTTGATTATTTTTCTAAGTGTCAGAGTTTGGAAGTGCTTGTTTTCAATAACAGTTACACAACATTTTGCTGCCTCCTGCATTATGTGACATTTAGAAACAGGTGGTATGCAGGACGGTTGAGTGATTTCCAACGAACGCTTCCAAACTCCAACACTCCATGCTGCTCAATGTTTTGCCACTCAGTCTAGATGAGGGGGGCGTGTCCTGATGGGAAAATCATGCATGTGCATACTCTCTATATATAAAAGGGCCCGGACTCCGGGCATTTAGGCTCCAATGCAGCTTGACAGGCAGCCTGTCCCAGGGTGGAGTCCCGATCATGACGACCTTTCCTGTGTCACCCCCGTCTCTCCCCGTTTCCTGTCTATCAAGGGCAAGGGGAAAAAAGACCAAAAAAGTAAAATCGTAAAAATGAAGATATTAAAAAAAATACACTTACGGAAGTTACGGTCCTTGCAGACTTGACAGCTTGTTGGGAAAAACGACGGAAAAAAGCAGCTAAAAATCCAAAAAAACGTAGCAGTGTGCAGACACCTAGGTTTTGCTTCCGTTACATTTGTATAGTGCTGTGGGGTGAAGGTAAGGGTACATTTACAGCGGCTTAGCAGCAGCTTAGAGTAGACCATGCAGCTTAGACCCCAGTTCAATTTTAAAAAAAAGTTAATTAAACATTAAAGATTCTGCCACTCAATTGGCTACTCAAATAGACTTTTCATATCACTGTTCCAATTATTCATCAACCAAATTCAGTCCTTGGCAGAAAATGCAAAAGCATCAGCCACTCCAGAGAACATTGCCCTGAGCTATTGAGCAGTGTGAATGCGACCTGTATTCATGGCCTGATCTGGACGTTCTCCCCCGTGTAAACAGTACAGTAAGGAGTGCGTCAGTTGACTCTGCAGACAAACTCTTATTCATCTCCCCCCCCCACACCGCCCACCCCTTTTT
Source organism: Electrona antarctica (assembly GCF_951216825.1). Classification (NCBI taxonomy): domain Eukaryota; kingdom Metazoa; phylum Chordata; class Actinopteri; order Myctophiformes; family Myctophidae; genus Electrona; species Electrona antarctica. The sequence continues at coordinate 5,593,404 of NC_136790.1, read as the reverse complement.
TTCCCTCACTGTATATGTTTCTTTTCCCTTTTTACCTCCTTTATGATGAATTCCTGTTCTGTCCTTTGTCTATATAGAAGTGTCTATTTGTACGTCTCTAAATGTTTTTGATGAATTGAACATTGTGGACCCTATTGGAAACAAGTGTAATGCTTAATTGGGTCGTCCACTCACAGTTAACAGCCTTTGTATTGAGTTTGTGCTTGAAATGTACTGTAATTCTGCAAACTGTTAATACATTTTTCAATCAATCAATCAATCAATCATCTCTAAAGTGAGACAGTGGGAAACTCAATGAATGGATGCGAGGAGGGGACAAGTGTCGATGTCACTTTCAAGTGTGTCTAGTATTTAACCTAGCAGCATCTGTTGTGCAGATTTGTATTTTTCTTCACAGTTCCAAGGGCTAAGCAGCATATTATGTTGGTTATTAAGTCACTAAAATATGCCTCTCAATACATTAGTTATTATAGCTGAGACCTATGCCCCATTTTCACCTGTTCTGTTTCAGTTGAGTGATTGTTCCGCAAGAGATGCATCTTCTGTGTAAATGAACAAGCTTTATCTGACCAAAACAGCATATACAAGATTCTGCTGAGCTCAATAAGTTTCAATATGGCATTGCTTCCGTAATGTAGAATGAAATACATTATTTACTGCACACTGCACAGATTAATTTCACTGATGTGTAATATAAGAAAGGATGTAAATTGCAATGGACTGAACACATTTTGGTTCAAGCCACGTGTGGGGATTCTGGGGAAGTATAATTAATCTATTCAAACACTATGAGCTGTCACTCAGTTGATCATGGTACCGTAGGTCATTTTGAGTTAATAATAAATAAAGTGTATTATTAACAACTCAAAATTTGGCATTTGCTGATTAATGAGCATCTGTTTTTCCCCCACAACTGCTTGGATCTCTCCTTGTGAAACAGGCCTCCACATTTAGTGCAGAAAAGGAGGTATTTTTGGTGAACTGCAATGGCGCCTGCCGTCGGTGGACCCGTGGGCTACACACCTCCTGAGGGTGGCTGGGGTTGGATGGTGGTCGCCGGGGCCTTCATCTCCATCGGATTCTCGTATGCCTTTCCCAAGTCCATCACCGTCTTCTTCAAAGAGATTGAGGTCATTTTCGATTGCACCAGCAGTGAGGTGTCCTGGATATCATCCATCATGCTGGCGGTCATGTACGGAGGAGGTGAGCTGTGGGCAAAGTGCAATCAGGCAAACATGTGGTTTGGCCATTCAAGAATGTACCATTAAGATAATTTAAATACTTGAATAATGATTGAGGACAGGTATATCATTTCCACTATATACTCAGGCCCAAGAACAGTCCCATAGCCTAGCTCAGTCCAATCAGGCAACGTGCTTTTGCTACAGGATATCTGAGCTTTTTTCCTAAAAGAATTGACTGAGTTGTGTATGGAGTCTGTTATTAACAATCTATGTAAGCTGAGAGACCACTAATCCTTCCTTCTTAAGTACACTTACGGGATATCTAACCTCGCCTCACCAGGCTTTCCACCACCTCGGAGGAAAGCCTGGTCTCTGTTTCAAAAGTCTGTATGATCCTGTCGGGAGCGGATGATATCGTTACGTCATGTTGTAGTATTGTTTTGTAGGCGACAGGCAGGAACAACAGGCGGCAACTTCCCTTTCCCTCAAACAATAAAAGCTCTCGTAGCCTGTAGCTTTTATTGAGAAAAATCGGTTTGAGGGAAAAGGAAGTTGCCGCCTGTTGTTCCTGCCTGTCGACTATCATCCGCTCCCGACAGGATCATATACCTAAATGAAATGGTGCCCAGGCTACGGGATATCCCATCAGCAGAGCTTTAAGTGTTCTTATTGTACCATTCAAGTGAATAGAAAATATGCCACTATTTCCTTTGTATAGTTAAAGGGATATTTCACTTTCAAAAAGACTTTTGCTCATTTTATTGTCTACTGTGAGCACCCCAGACAGTTTTTAAGATGCTCGATTCAGTATTTAGATATTTGATATTAATTTTAGCTGCCCTGCCCCCTTCCTATAAAAACCCATTGTAACTTCAAAGTCCATTTTAACCATGATAGATTCAACGAAAACACCCGTCCTTTTTTCTTGTGATTTCTTGTGAAAAATAAGACAGTGACTCAAATCAAACCCTACCCGTTGAAATAAATCAAACAAGGCTTCTAAATGCTGGCTGTTTAATAGTCCTACTGTGTTGTGCAACAGTATCCATCTGTAGAGCAGCAATGGACATGCCGTCCATTATAGAAGATAAATGTTGTCCTTTTATAGAGGACAGTATGATGAGGATTAGGTACTTGTCTAGACTATAAGACCAAAGCTGATGATTGGGCTTGATGGGGTGAATGCAATGCTGAATGATGTCAGCCACTTACAGCCACAATAGGTGCTGATTTTCAGCAGAAAAAGTACTCAATTGTTTTATAATCTATCTATCTTAAATAAATGTACAAAATTGGTGTGTTTTGTAATAATAATCAAAGTCAATGAAACTAAAGTTTTCAAATAAATGTATTGGAGTAAAAATACTACAATTTGCCTCTGAGATGTAGTGGAGTAGAAGTAAAAGTATTGGAAAAGTAAATTACAAATACCTCAAAATTGTACTTAAGTGTACAGTACTTCCACCATTGTATACTAATTGTAATGGTCACCTATTCATTGCACACCATTCAAAACAGGAAGTTTAGCTATAACTATAAGCCCTCATTAGAGTCATTACCCTAGTAAGTAATGTTTCCTGTAAAGCCATCAGTGCTGCGTATTGTAACTTGTTCAGTAACAATATTCCTTTAAAAAAAAGTAACACTTAACCTGACTGTTAACAGTAAAGCCCAATTTAGAAAATGATGGTAACATTTTTTAAACGATATAACAGAACCGATTTTTATTTTAAGCGACTGTGAAGGAGTATAAGCTGCGTTTGTGTTTTGGAAGTGTTGGAAGGTTCTTGGTGGGTTTTCTCAGTGCTTTGCTCTTTTAATAGTGCATTGAGTGTTTGATTGGCACCGGACACATGAGTAGCGAGCGGTACATGATGAATACAGGATTGTGTAGGTTTATCTCTGACCTTTGTTCAGTGCCAGAACAGTGCCAGACTGCCAGTGAGATGTGCCAGCCAGTATGGCTATTCACTCCTAAAAAGCAAAGGTTATGGACTACAATGAACTGTCTGTTTAGTTGCATAAATTAAAACAAGCCTTGCACGTTAGGGTTTTATTTCTACAGCAGGGACAGATTAACCCCCACGAGGGCCCCGGGCCAGTATTTGTTTAGGGGCCCCCATAGCGAGCGTGCACACGACATTTTTGGGTTTTCCATTTATTTTTATTTTTTAAAATCTTTTTTACATAAATTTAGCACAATCAACAGTCAATGAAGGTCCCCATTTCCAGGGCCTCAAACCCAGTACTGCGCAGTCCAGTTTCTCTGAAGGGCCCCTGAGGGCCAAGGGCCACTGGGCCGTGGCCCCACCGGCCCAATGGCTAATTTGGCCCTGAACTACATATGAAGCAATATTGAATTAATTCTATTTCAGTCAGCCTGTTGGAGCTTCTGAGCACACCTCTTCATGAGAGGTTCATTAACCACCTGCTGTTCTGCTGGTACTTTTTTAGTACTTTTACTCCTTCAACTTTTGATTCATTACACTCGTAATTTTCTACATTGGTTCTGTATCCGACCTTTTTATCCTGAGCAACTCTCCCTATGCGATGGAAGGAAAGAACTCATTGTTATAACGGAGCCTGCCTGCTTTACAATCTAAAAAACCCTTTGTCTCGCTCTGTGATGGCAAATGAGTCTGGACAACCTCTAAACAAAAACTGCCAGACTCTGTTTAAGTTCATTGGGCAGTGCAGGGATTTGACAGCCTGACTGAAATATCTTTTACATAAATCCTGATTCTCATCTCCACCCGAACATTATTATAACTAACACACACACACACACACACACACACACACACACACACACACACACACACACACACACACACACACACACACACACACACACACACACACACACACACACACACACACACACACACACACACAGTGTTTTCAGTGTCCTTTTCCGAATGTCTTAGAATTCAATTTAAGTATAGGGTCCTTAACGGATTTGTTTTCCTGCAAAATGTAGGAACCTGTGAACCATAATACCGGTATATTGATGCCATTACACTTTAGTTTTCTTGTTCTTGTTTTCTTTGACATGAGCGATCACATTAGTAATGGTTGGAAAGGACAGTTACTGCAGTGCAGCATTGACAGCAATGATTGCAGAAGTTGTATAAAATAAATTCACTAGGCTACACAACAGCTGTAGCATTGATGCCCTCTGGTGGTCAAATGTAACGTTTTTATTATTTACGGAGCGATTTGATTAATATTGCCAATGTTTTCACCATCTCTCTCTCTCTCTCTCTCTCTCTCTCTCTCTCTGTGTGTGTGTGTGTGTGTGTGTGTGTGTGTGTGTGTGTGTGTGTGTGTGTGTGTGTGTGTGTGTGTGTGTGTGTGTGTGTGTGTGTGTGTGTGTGTGTGTGTGTGTGTGTGTGTGTGTGTGTGTGTGTGTGCGTGTGTGCGTGTGTGCGTGCGCGTGTGCGTGTGCGCGCGGTGTTTAGGTCCTATTAGTAGCATCCTGGTTAATAAATATGGGAGTCGCACTGTTATGATGTTGGGAGGATGCCTGTGTGGAACAGGCCTCATTGCTGCCTCTTTCTGCAACTCTATTCAAGCCCTATACTTCTGTATTGGTGTAGTGGGAGGTATGTAATCTTGACTTTGATCTTCTCATAGTTCACCCATGGTTTATTGATCTCTGTCACCATCTATAGTACCCTATATGTAACTATTATGAGATATTATGTAGGCTATATATAGTTAACTTTTCCATTGATCTCTTTGTCTGTTTTGTCTAGGTCTAGGACTGTCATTCAATCTTAACCCTTCCCTTACAATGATTGGAAAGTACTTCTACCATAAACGACCCATAGCTAATGGAATTGCCATGGCTGGAAGCCCTGTCTGTCTTTCCACATTGGCTCCTTTAAACACCTGGTTCTTCGACAAGTTTGGTTGGAGGGGGAGTTTTCTCATCCTAGGAGGGATTCTTCTAAATTGCTGCGTCGCTGGTTCCCTCATGCGACCAATAGGACCAAAGCCTGCTCCACCTGTCAAAACTACAGAGAAGAGGACTGTCTCACAGGTCATGAACAGCTTCATTGACTTCAGTCTGTTCAAACACCGTGGATTTTTGCTGTATATCCTGGGTAATTTTGTCCTGTTCTTTGGCCTATTCGCACCCCTGGTGTTCCTTAGTAATTTTGCAAAGAATTTACACATCCCCAAAGAGAAGGCAGCTTTCCTACTGTCTGTGCTGGCTTTTGTTGACATGGTTGCCCGGCCCACCATGGGCATGGTTGCCAACACCAAGTGGGTACGCGCCAGAATCCAGTATTTCTTCGCTGCTTCTATCCTGTTGAACGGTGTGTGCCATGTGTTTGCTCCTTTATCAGTGACTTACACAGGCTTTGTCATCTACGCTATGTTCTTTGGCTTTGCCTTTGGCTGGGCAAGTTCAGTACTGTTTGAGACCTTGATGGATCTGGTGGGGGCGCAACGCTTCTCCAGTGCTGTTGGACTAGTCACAATTGTGGAGTGCGGTCCTGTATTGCTGGGGCCTCCTTTACTTGGTGAGTATATTGTCATTAATGTGATTAAACATGTATGTTTTTATTCAAGAACATGGTTGTTTAATAATGCAAATATTTTCTATCTATCTATCTATCTATCTATCTATCTATCTATCTATCTATCTATCTATCTATCTATCTATCTATCTATCTATCTATCTATCTATCTATCTATCTATCATTATTTGTAACATGACTGACAATGATAAAAATCATAGTAATAGCCTATCTCTTTTGATCTCCACAGGGAAGTTCAAGGACGTCTATGATAATTACACGTACACCTACCAGGGCTGTGGAATCATCCTCATCGTTGCCAGTGTGTTCCTGTTTGCAGGAATGGGACTCAACTATCGGCTTCTGGACAAAGAGAGAAAAGAGGAGGAGAGGATGGCCAAGGTGAAAGGCAGAGGAGAGGGGTCGACTAAGGGTAGTGCTACCAGAGAGGTGGCTGAGGTTAAGGCTGCAGAAGACACAGTCTAACTGAGTGCTATACTGTAGCCTATAGGCTACTATACTGTTGCCAATGAGATGTGAGCGTTGCTGTCTGGAGGAAACCACGTAACTCAATTATTATTATTATTTTTTTTACACAACTCAGTGCTATTGAATACTCTTTACGCATGTGTGTGAATACCAAACAACTCGCCCCTTTACCAACTCGCCTCGGGCGTACAGCCGGTGGAACTGCGCGACCTGGTATTCCTAAAGTAACCTAAGTAAATTATGCTTAAACGGTTAAACCTAACCTTATTCCTAACCTTAACCTCAGTAAAACTATATTGATTGATTGATTGAAATATTTATTAACAGTTTGCAGAATTACAGTACATTTCAAGCACAAACTCAATACAAAGGCTGTTAACTGTGAGTGGACGACCCAATTAAGCATTACACTTGTTTACAATAGGGTCCACCATGTTCAATTCATCAAAACATTTAGAGACGTACAAATAGACACTTCTATATAGACAAAGAACAGAACAGGAATTCATCATAATGGAGGTAAAAAGGGAAAAGAAACATATACAGTGAGGGAAAAAGGGGGGGGCGGTGGGGGGGATTCAGATTTTACGGGGGCCAGTTTCGAATTGCAGCCTAAACCTAACCCTATTCTTAAACTTAACCCCAGTAAAACTATGCCTAACCCTAAACGTATTTCTAACCTTATTCTCAGTAAATACAAAATAAAGAATACAAGAACCGCCGCACCGAGGTCGGCGGAAAAAAGCTGTTACCCTGTGTAGTGTGTGTTGGTTAAAAAACAAATATTGAACCGGACCCTCAAACTGTCTGCTAAAACAGCCACCACCTGAAATGAAATGAAATGAAATCTATATTTACCCAGGGTATCTGGGCTAAGCTCAAGAACTTGTTTCCAGCCAGGCCCTGCTCATAGAACACATTTCATCGTAGTGGTTGATGCCTTGTTCAAGGGCATTTCAGCGGTGGTAATTTTAACGTGTCGGACGGCTGGTTCGAACTGGGAACCTTCCGGTATCTAGACCGCGCCGCTATCCGTTCGGCCACCGCTGCCACCGTTCGGCCACCGCTGCCACCGTTCGGCCACCGCTCCCCCTCTCATGCAACTTGAAGACAATATATAAAGTCACAATACCAACTTTGATGAGGCAGTATTGTTGTTGTTTTCTTCATTTCCTGGGGAAAAAAAAAAAAACATTTTCAGAAAAATAACATTTTGGAGTTAGGTGGTTTCTTCCTGACAGCAGAGATATGATAGGCCTGACCCTATATGAATTGATGCTTGTCTCCTGCAGTATCCAGCTAATAATTGCAATGCATATTTTATGCTATATAGCCTACTGTTTGATGCTTTAGTATCAGATGCCCCTGCAACATAATTGATGTAGCCTACTTCAAACAATTGCAGTCCTTTTTTGAAAGTTAATGCATTTGTGAAAGCACTTGATCACAGTATTTGCACCTTAGTTTGCACCACTTCCCCGCCCCCTAGCCCTTCCTTTTGGGGCACTTTTGTAAAAAAATAAAAAAAATAAAAGTATTTGAAAGGACCATGTGTCACTAAGAACTTAATATAATTCTTCCTGAATGTTATTTTTGTTTGTTTGTATATATCATATTAATATAATCGTGCTGGGCATTGGTTTATCAAGATTTATCATGAACATTAAGGACTTAAGTTAATAGTAGGCTACAGTGTATGTTTTTATCGTGTGTGTGTATATATTATATATATAAATATATATATATATATTTTTTTAAATATATATATATATATATATATATATATATATATATATATATATATATATATATATATATATATATATATATATATATATATATGAATGGATGGCCATAGAGTTATCCCATTGCTGAAAATAAATGTCATAGTGTTTCAAAATAATTAATAATGAAAAAAAAAGATCTACAAGCTATTCTAAGCGTTGCGGCGCGATGCACTGGTATCTTGTAAATCTGTTGTTTTTGGCACGCGACACTCGTGTCGCATTTTAAAATCAACTTCTCGCGATGCGCCACGTTAATCAGCTCGGATCCTGCGCGAGCGAGCTGCACCCTTAAAGACCTGTTGGCAGTTCGTCGGATTAAAAACCGTCAAACTACAATTAATAATTATCCCTAACTTTAATTTAGCGTTTGTTTTGAAGTTCTATTCCATTCAAGGTTATATAATGTCCATTCCAAGTTGTTGATTTGGGGTAAAGGTTAGTTATTTCGTCGTTGTTTTGTAATGTCAGTAAATGTTTGATATCATGACAGTTCGTTTGTTTAACTAGCTGCATGGGTTAACACAACACAACAGCTGTCAGTCGTGTAATTAGCATACATGTTTAGATTAATGCGAATATTTCGGTGTCATTTAACCAGAAAGCCTTACAATTTGTATTTAGTGTTAGTTTAACAGGGATAGTGTAAGTATAAACCTTTAATTCATGTTCGTCACACGACGGACACCGCAGTAGCTAGCTAACAGCTGCTAACTACGCAGTACTAAATTAATACCAAAACTGTACAACGTCGTACGATGGTGTCGCTCGTCGCGAATAGCAGACTCTCACAAAGCTCGTTGTTGTGAACTCGTTTCTTGTGTATTGCTATTTCCATGTTGTTGTGTGTAGCCTACTCTTTGTCATGTATGTTCAGGATGGAGAAGGACAGGGCATTCAGCTTCACTCTGTTGGTGCCTCCCAGGGGGAGCTCAGGACACGCAGTTAAACCTCAGGAACCGGGTGACTGTGGAGGGTTCAAGCACAGAACGCAGCAGGTAAGTTCTCCTTGGACCTGGAGGGTTTCATTCGGTGGTTTTCAACCCTTTTCACATCAAGGTCCATTATTTATTCGGCATTAATTGAGCCACGGACCACCATTTGATGAGATTTTAGCCTCTCAGTCAGACCTCAAAGACTTGATCGTCGGATAACTAAGATTTTGTCCACAATTCCATGTTGTATTGATGTTGGTACCATAGGAAAATAACAATTCTTCTTAATTCTTTAATTATGTAAACTTCTTGTAAATTATGTAATGCAGATGACATTTAACAATAATTGAACTCCTGAGAGCCTAAAATGAAATGAAACCAAATGGACACGTAAGGCTACAGGTCCATTTGGTTTCATTTTACGATCTCAAGAGTTAAAGATCTAATAAGGGTCCATTTGGTCAACAACACCAACTCCATCATTTAGGTGGGGACCACCTGAACCAAATGGACCCTTACAGATCAATTTGTTTGTGTACACTCAAAGTTAAAGACTCCCAACATTTGGACTGCTGGTGGTCCCTGGACCTGACGTTGAGATACAGGAGTTTAATACTGTACATCACTATATCAATAATATCATACTAAACTGTACTGTCAATGAGTGTAACAGCAATGTTAGCCAAACCAGTTGAGTAGGAACATATGAGTTGGTGTTAGTCTAAGTATGAAGGTAAATCATTAATACCAAATGATAATACCAATGTTTTCCCCTAGAGCTACAATAGATGTAAACCCCAGGAACCTGTGGAAAACCGTGGAGGGTTCAAGCAAACATTGCAGCAGGCATGTTCTCCTGAAGGGTTTAATACATCCATAAATTATATAATAGGCTACATACTGTAAATTAGTGTAACAGCAAGGTTACCAGAGTAGGAGTAATGAAGGTAAATCATTAATGCTAATATGTTTTCCCACTAGAGTTACAGTAAATGTATTGAGAAAGAGCTTGCTCCTTCCCAGAGTCTGCTACTCCCCAATACAAGCATAGCTTTACCAACTCTACCTATCAGAACAGGTAGCCTACTTTATATTTTATTTCGCACTGCACAGCAGTTAATCTCAAAATTACATCTACCATAATAAAATACTGCACATTTTAAAATTATCATTGTTTATTCCGTTTTCTTTAATAGATGTTCCCAAGATGAGAGTTGTTCCGGCTATGGAAAAAGAGGTGGTAAGAAATGTGAAACAGAGGGCACTCGGGTCGCGCAGTGGTAAAGTCGCTGCCCAGTGCCAACCACCACGGAGGTTGTGGATTCTAATCCACCGTGGTGCAACCAGCTTGTGGGGCGTCTATGCGAATACAATTGGCCCGTGTTTGGAGGGAAGCCGGGCGGGGAGGGTGATATTGGTCATTGCATGTACTTCTACGGGCTGGGGCGGCACCTGTCAGTGGGGAGTGTTGGGCGGGAGTAGTAGGACGAAGGCTCTACGTCCTACCGGTGGGGGCCCGGCCCCTCACTGGCAGGTGAGTCAGCAGGATATAACCGTAGTGACAACACAGAAATGTGTATGGGGAGGAATCAATTGGCATAATGACTAAATTGGGGAGAAAAAGGGGAAAAATAACTGGCTACTCTGAAACAAGTATGAACTAGGCCATTATAACAACTGTATCCCACAATGTGTTTGTTCATAATCCTTATTGTGAATATCCCCCAGGATAATTGCAACCCTGCACAGCTGTATTCCAAGTTATTTGAAGAAGTTGAGAAAATAAAGTCTTGGAAAGTCAAGGTTGATGCTGAAACTGTGCAAAAAGAGAGGATACTGCAAGAAAACAAAAGAACGATTGAAAACCAGCGAAAAGCTATTCATGAATTACAGGTCTGTATATTAAATTATATTAAATGCCTTTTATTATTTTTAATATATCAATGAATAATTAAGGAAAATCCGTTTTAGTTTCATTTTCAAAAAAACTTTTGATCATTTTATCATCTACTCAGGATTTTGTGAACACCCCATACTGAATCAAGCAACTTAAACACTTTCTGGGGTGTTCACATAAGCCTGAGTAGAGTTTTTTTTAAATGAAATCAACTGCATTACTATGCTGTGCTATGTTGCTCTTTCTGAAATGTACAGTTTGGAAGTGAAAGTCTCAGCATAAAGTTGGAGGAACAGATCAACGAAAACGAGGATTTGAGGAACAAGTATATTTTCATTTTTTTCTTTTGTTTAAGAAAAAAAACTATGTTTAACTGTTTTGACCCAGTTCAAGCTCATTCAACTTAACATTCAACTTTAAATACATAGTTTATGGTGTGGATTTTCTATGCAGGAATAATGTTACACGAAACTTGTGTAATATACTGAAGGATACCTTTGAACATTCGGCTGACAACATACATTTATGTAAGTAAAATATATTATATTTATCCTAAGCAACTGATTCTTCTTATTTTATCCACATTGACCTTTTACATTTCCTTGCTATTTTAGTTGAATCTGAAAGAGAGGAAACCCACAATCTCTTACTTCAAAATAACGATAATATTCAGGTAAACATTTCTAGGATATTGAAACCTAACATAAGTCACAGCAAATACATTTAAACAATGGATGATTTTGGTGTAATAATAAAAATGTTCCAACAGAGAATGATTGCTGCATTTGAGGACCTTCGTGTTCAAGCAGAAGCTGATCAACATCAAATGCAGAAAGGTACTATTTAGTGAATGCTTTGCAGGCTTTCCCTCACTCTGAAAAACACATACAAATTAAATGCATATTAATTGAAATAATTATAAATGTGTCCATGGAAATTGTATTGATAGTGTCATGTTAAGGGAAATTATGTGTAGTAAATTAGCTAGACTAAAATTAGCTGAAGACAAATTATTTTGGTTTTAAGGCACAGTCACACTGCACTTTCATTCTACCTATGAGGGCGGATTCCTCCAATGCATTTCAATGGGCTATGGAGCGGTTTGCTGCCATTTGCGGATTTCTGCCCAAATTTAAAACTTAAACATCCCCGTTGAAATGCATTGGCAGAATCCGCCCTCATAAGTAGAATAAAAGTGCGGTGTGGCCCTGCCCTTACCAATTATTTTGGCATTTTTCAGTTAAAGAGACTCTACTGCAAGTTGAAGGCCTGAAGGATACATTTGAGCAAGAATATAACATGAAACATGAAGAGGTTAGTAAAAAGAAGGAAAAAAATATCATTATAACAGAGTAATGACCAGTGGATAATGAGACTAGTTAAATTATGCGGAGTGTATTCACAGGCTGCAGTACTTCAAATTAAGTTGAAGGATAAGGAAACTGAACTCCAACAAGTTTCTGGTAAGCTTCATGACACCAAGGAGAGTTGCAAACAACTGCAAGAGTCAGCAAGTAAGTTATTTCAAGATAATGAGCTGCTATTAACCCTTAAATCCTATTTATTTACTACTCCCCCAGGGCTTGTCCCTGCCTTTGTTTCATTTTTGAGTGGTGCAACCACTCCAAGGAACAGCAATGTCTGTGTTAACCTATGTATGTGACTATGAGTAGCAGTAGGGGCAAAAGTGGCGCTGTTGTGCCAGAAACAGAGAGAGAGAGATATAGTGCTGCACTGTTGCCTGCTAATGAGAGAGGGGGGGGGGGGGGGCAGGGGGAGAGGGGAGTTGCACCACTCAGTTCACACGGGTGTGATTTTTATACTCTATTGAAAATTGCAATGCTTTATGAGCTTGTGGATTGGCTCTTTTTGCAGAATGTTTGCCCATTTTTGCCAAATGTTCACCTGGCATGACCAAAATAGAGTTTCTAGAGTTCAAGTGGTTAAATAAAAATGCAATAGTATCATGAAATAAATGGTGGCCAGTGGCCACCAGAGAGTGCTATAATACTATACTGAGTATATTGTTTTTTAGTTGTCTACTGCAAACTACTAAAACATAGGAAGATATGATGGATCATATTAAATATTATTTTCTAACCACCTTACAGACCAACACTATGAACTTCTGCAATGCTCTAAAAAGGAACATGACTCGCTTCTTCTAAAACTAAAACATGCAGAACAGCGTGTTAAAGAAACAGAGGTAAGTCATGTTATGTCTTTAGCATTAATTACAAATAAGTTGTATGGTACACTATGTACTAACGTTGGTCTGTCTCAAAAGGAAAATCAGATTGCTATTGCCAGTGCACTGGAACAGAACAAAGAGGAATCTGCTGATCTTATTTTCAAAAAAGCCTCAAGCTTGATGGAACTCAACAAAGTAAAAGATCAACTAGAAGATAAACTGACTGAGATTCAAGCCACAGCTCAGGAATTGCAAAAATCACTAACACTTGAAAAAGAAAGGTATGATTGTACTGCACAGACGTTTGTCAATGTGCGTTACGCTTACGCTCGTGTAAACAAGTGTTGACTAATTACATATATTCTTTTGTTATTTCAAGGGCCATGGAGCTTGAGGTTCAACTCACAACAATCAACAAGGAGCTAGAAAACAAAACTATAGCTCTGGGTAAGCCACATTTAGTGAAACATGGATATTTTCCATTTATCTTCTCTACCTATCAAATTGAAATTATTATCAATTTTTCCTAGGAAAAATCCTGGTGCAATGTGAACAGAAAAATGGGCAGATCAAGATCGTTGAGGATGAACTGGTAAAGATTTGCTAGTGTGCTTAGCCCCTACAGCATTTCCCATAATATGCGTTGCGTTAGTTGGCTGAAGACTAAATTGAATTGTTTTTAGATCATAAAAACTAAATCCATTGCATCTCTGATGGAGAAGATTGAAGTTCTTGAGATCAGAATAGAAGAACTCAAAGCTGAGCTTTCAAGGAAAAATGAAGAAGCCCAGTTTAACCAGGTAATGCAAATGCATACATCATCTCAGAATCATAATTAGTAAGTATTATAAATGATGAATACATGACTACCTTCATTGTCATAATAATAATTATTATTAGTAGTAGTAGTAATATTATTTAAGTTTGGTTAATGTTGTAATTCAATACTAGTAATTGATTCATGTATTTTTCTTGCCACAGAATGAAGTTGTAGTGTTGTCTGCTGAGAAGATTCAGCTGGAGAAGGCTTGTGAGGAGCTGGAAAATGCACGCAGTGATTTAAAGGAGAAAACTAACATGACTGAGGTTTTATTTGTTCTCATTTTAAAAATTCCCTCCATACTTGAAATTTCTCAGACATGTGAATCATAGATCAATCATGTAAAATCAATCCTATTTAAAAGTTTGAAAATGCAGAATTATAATAATCCATGCATATAGTGCTGGATTTATTTTACAGACGTTCTTTCTATGATTGCTGCGAATTAAATATGGCCATTCCATTCTTAAAAAAAAAGAAGAAATAACATTACCTAGATCTATAACCATGTTCTTGGTATGTTGTTTCCTACTTACAGATAGAACTACAGAAAATGGATGGCAGGTTATCTGTTGAACTGGAGAGAAATGAAGCCACCATGCTTCAGATGAAACAACTGAAGAGTGACATAATGCTACATGAGTAAGTGCAGTATGCTGTACATAGTCTCACATTGAATAATACATTCCATTGTAATATGTTCATTGAATATTTCTGTAATGTCTTGTTCTCCAGGGCAAAGTATAAAGAACTCTTATCAGGATTTAATGAACTGCAACTTGAGAGGGATACCATTCAGGAGCAGGTTGAGAATGGATCATCTGAAGTAAAGACTCTTGAGGCTAAGCTGAAAGTGTGTAAACAAGTTCAATATGCCTGTGTATCATCACATACTGTCTATTGTTCTTAATTAATTTGTTTTGACAAAATGTCAATTTAATAACAAAATATAAACGGATTTAACCAATCAGATGAGCGAGGAAAAGGGTATGAACCTCACAATGGAAATGAAAAGACTGGAAGAGGAGAACCACTGTTTACGGTTAGTTTGTAAGCTTGCTGCTTGACCCATACATTTAATTAACTAGCATTATGTATCCTGTCTAATTATGTATTGAGACATTGAATGCTGTTGTAATTTTAAGTTGTTTCATTCAATAGAGAGAATGTCATCTCACTGAACACCAGAATTGAGGAACAGTGTCAAGAAACGGACAACTTGCAAAGGAACACTAAAGAAAATGTAAGAGTAATTGTCAAATTGTCCTTAAACAAATGTATTGGTGCTGCCAGGCAGAAACCTTGTATCTCCATATTTCAACTTTTGATGTAAATGAATGCCCTACTTCGTCCTACAACAGTGTCATGCAAAAGTAGTAACAAAAGCTGATCTACAAGCTCACAATGCGTCAAGCTGTAAATCGGCTATTTACATATTGAAAGTGGTTAAAGCAGCACTATGTAGTTTGGGGTATCAGTGGCCACTTTGGACACAAATAACACGTCTTTGACTTCAAAGACGTGCAAGCATGTCCGGAAAGGACGCACTGTGATTGGCCAGTCTTAGATTTGACTGGCAGTTCTGCCCATAGACATAGAAAGGTAGACACCTCTTCTGGCTCTGGGGCGAATGCTCTCAAGTGAGGGCAAGCTTCCGCGTTGGTGCCAAGGATCGTAATGAAAGGAAGGGACGTGAGTCCGCCCTCGGTTCGATACAGGTTGCTCCAATGAATTGCAGCGGTGAATGAGACGTCTACCTTTCTATGTCTATGGTTCTGCCTTGTTGCCTTGGCAAATGCCAGGATGAAACTCATTGTCTCCCCTATACATACTGTAGTAATACAGTCAAACCCATAGCAGGGTGTTGTCATGGAGAATCAATGGAAACCGTATGATTTCTCATAAGTTAGCTAACTTCAGTGCCAAAAACCAAAAGTCAGGCTTCTCGTGTTTAGTAGGGAAAGACTCAATCAATTATCTCGGGAAACTGACCTTGTGACTAAATAATAACTACATTTGGAATAATTTGGAAACACAGGTACTTTTTTTCCATTTCCAGTTTTGAATATAGGAGGTTTCCACCCGACAGTGACGATATGATTATTACTATCTTAGGAAACACAAAATTCCATGGAAGGTCTGTCAGTATTGGTGATATTTTTTAAATTTTGTCTCATTTCTAGTGTGAAGATTTGCGAAAGGAAATCACAAAAAAGGAAAAGCAGATCAAAGCAGTTGAGTCAAAGGTAAGAACATTTGGAGTAATACTTATACTGTATCATTAGTATTGTTATACAGGAATAATCAAAATACTTTCACTTTTAGCTTTCCATTGTCAAGAGCAAATTTGAGGCTAAATCCAAAGAATATGAAGAATGCCACAAAGAGGTTTGTAGTGGATATGAAAATACATAGGTCTACAGATACGTAATTGTTAGTTACTTTATTCAACGGTTAATTTGTTTGTTTTCAGAATAAAATGCTTAAGAAGCAAGTGGCAAAGGAGATTTCGAAATCCAGTCACCTTGAAGATGAGGTGCGTTATGAGTTTCACTGTTGCCCTTCCTTTATGCTAGTACATAAATTGCTGAACCCTCCTCTCTTTCTTCCCACAATGTAATGTAAATGTGGGCTTTTCTTTTAATTATAGATCAACAATCTCAATGAAGAGACACATAATCTTAAAAGCCTGAATGAGGAAGAACAACAAAAATTGGTTGAAGAGCTCTCATCCAAATCATCCTTTGCAGAGGAGCTTCAGAACGAGGTTGTTCTTGAAATGTAGTTTTATGGTTTTCATTGATTTTGTATTTTATACAAAAAGAGAAATCATACATAATTCTCCTTGTGTAGGTGCAAAACCTCAGACTTGCAGCCACAGAAGCCATTAAGAATAAGGAGGACACTGAACTCAAGTGTCAGAACAAGATAGCTGATATGGTTGCACTGATGGAAAAACACAAGGTGCGGTCAAGTTTATTTCAGTCTATCAGTATTGTCCATCTGAACTTTGTTTTGTGTAGCTTTGCATCAAACAATACTTTATGAGTAGGGATGTCCCGATCAAGTTTTTTTTGCTTTTGCTCCCGATCCGATTCTGATCATTTGATTTTGAGTATCTGCCAATACAGATTTTTCCGATCCGATATTTATATTTTTGCCTCCTATATACAGGTTTAATGTTCGTTTTTAGTTCAATGTTTGTTTTAAAAACGCCATTGACAATGAAGGGGAAATTTGCGTCATTTTGTCCCTAACACAAACATTAAAGGCCATTAACATTTTTTGTCACGGTTTGTTTTACATCATTACATCAACATGAGGTAGACGTTAATATATTAGCGCCCCTCACTTCACACGGGTGTGATTTTCCCACAATACCCTGTCTTATATGATATTGATATAATATTGATACTACGGATGTCCCAATCACCTTTATTTGCTCCTGATCCGATTCTGATCATTTGAAAATTACGTGATTGGCCCCAATTTCCAATCACGTGGTCGGATCTATTTATGAGTATAAATTGTGTTTTGTTATTAGAGTCAGTATGACCGAATGGTTGAAGAGAACGATGCAGAGCTTCAGGAAAAGAAGAGAAAGGAGATGGAGAGTGTTGCCAGTAGGACATCACTGGTATGACAATGACAAATAGATGAACCATGAGTCATTATACCAACGCTGTATATCAACACTGTTCTACTTCTTTATTGTTATTGTTCAGGAGTTGGAGCTTTCACATGTTAAGACCGAAAATGATTGTCTGAATACACAGTTGAAGAAAGAGATGGCAGAGAAGGTCATTTTGGTTATTAGTCTACCTATATATATTTGTTAAATCTTTATAATTCAATCCTATAAGTGACACATTTTTCCACTTTAGGAAGAACTGCAAAATCAGTTAAATAAACTTGAGAAAGAAATTTCATCACTGAAAATAAGTGAACAATCGACTGCAAAGTTCAATCAGGTACACATACTGTAATATGATCCCAGCAAATAAAACACTGCTAACATTCTAATATCTACTGCACATTACCCACTCATCATTGTTACATGATAACGTTAGTTCCTTAAACAAAGCATGATGTTCACAGACTCCTCAGGAACCTTTTATAAAGAGACATCAGTTTAACTCATTAAAGACAAGGAAAACTCCTTCCCAGAGAAAAGGCCAAATAAATGCTGCAACTCCAAAGATGAATGTAAGTTTGCTCTGTCCTGTTGAAAACATGTTTTTTTGTAGATGGATTTAGAAAATGGTGTCATTTTTCCTTAATGAATACTTTATATTTTACACATTTGGGATGGAGATGAAATTTTTAGATTTTATGAAGGAAATGGCTGTGAATGCTTGAACGGTTCAACAATTGACTTGTATTTTAACTGGCATTTATGGCTTTATGTTGAAGAATTCTGAGGTCAACATTGTCAGAACCCCACTTGAGCACCCCACTAACTGGGTTGGAAGTGGAACTGCATCAAAGGTCAAGGTAAGAACAAATACATTTGTTTTTTGAGGGTCTTTATAGACATCAGCTCACTGGCCTTGTGGTTAGAATGTCCAGCCTGAGACTGGGAGGTCGGGGGTAGTGATGCACCGAATATTCGGCCGCAGAAAATATTTCCTCAGAAAATGGCTAAAAATGCATTTTCGGCCTATTCGGTTTCGGCCCAAATAGGCATAAAATATATCACAGAATAGTGTATGCAATTAATGCATTCAAAAGAGCTGAATAAATGTTTTATGGACCCATAATAGTGATTATTATATAAGTTAAGTTTTGCCATAACCATTTATTTTGCCATAAATCAGGTAGCTTTAAGGTACGGCCATGACAGCAATAGTAGGAAAAAAGATATATAATATTAATCATATTCGGTATTCGGCCAACTGTTTCCTATATTCGGTATTCGGTTTTGGCCAAGAATGTCCCTTTCGGTGCATCCCTAGTCGGGGGTTCTATCCCCAGCTGGGTCATACCAAAGACTGACAAATGGGACCCAGTGCCTCCCTGCTTAGCACTCAGCATCAAGGGTAGGATTGGGGGTAAGTCCCTGCAACATACTAGTGTCATGTCCAGGGGTTGTACTTCAAGCTGCCTCACGCTACAGAAACACGAGATAGCCTCCTGCCCTATGGACCTCATGGCTCGGCAAGGCTTACTTACTTTATAGACATCAATCATTTGTTGACTGTTCCCCAAATTAATATATAAACTCACAAAGCATACAGTAATTTGGGGCTGTTATCAGTGCCATATCTAGTGTGTGAAATACAAATATTCAGCAACCAGGAGGTCATTTAGCCATTTTAGAATCCATCAGTGCCTTGCAATATCTCCCTTTGTTTCACATGCAAATACATGTGTGGCCCAATAATAGCTCAAATAATAATAGGCTAACATGTGGTTATGTGTTGCTCTACACCTTTTGATTCGCATAACATGGATAGTTTGTGACTGTAGCAAACATAATACCTTTGTTTGATGATAATTCGCTTTACAATGTTGAGTAGTCTAAATTATTTATTTATTTTTTAGACCCCATGTATGTTGCACCCCCTAGCCATAACCAGTATGTTGGTGTATTGTCAAATGAAATAAATAATAATAATGAATGATAATATAAGATAGCTGGCTGGATAGATAGAGTAAATTGACTCACATTGTACATCTTCTGTGTCTAAGGAAAGTGACAGAGAAGCCACCAAGACCCCTTCTCAGGGCACCACAATAAAGGATGGACATACACCAAAAAACATGGTATATATTATTTCAATTTGTGTGATATCTTGCAATGATTAAGTCCACCATCTGAAGCCGCATAACATGATTGATAATACTGTAGCTCAATTTAACCTTGTCTGCCTCCTATGTCAAATGAACTTCAGAATACAGATATCCAAACACCATATTGGAGCACCACTAGCAAGAGTGGTACAACACCAAAAATCAAGGTAGAATCTGAATAATTAAAGAGACAATTTACATATTTTAGACAGAAAATGTTAACTCAGTGTGGAGCATGTTCACAGCATGTGAACATAGTTTTTAGGAGGTTTCTGTGTCATTGGATCAAGTGGGTGAATGCTCAGATTGATCACATGAGATTTATAAAGGTTACCTAACATTGAAGGTGATGTCCTGTTTTCCTAAGAGGTATTTACAGTATCTGTGAATTACTTTGCAGTCCTACAGAATAAGAACACCCCCATCAGCTGAGAAATCTGCACCATGGAAGATGAACATCCTGGAGCTTGACTCCAAGTCTGACAGCTCTGAACATGATACCTTGGTAAAGAGTAATAATTCTATGACGGCAGATGTATTTTGTTAGGTTCCTTATGCATTCAGATGGATTTCTGTGCCCTTTTTTATTGGTGTGTTTTTAAGATTGCCTGTTCCTCTCCATGCTAGACTTTTGCACCTGAACCAAGAGTATCTGCTCCACAGTGCAAACAAGACTTCTTCAAGAAGGTAGTGTAATTTTGTGGGTGTGGGTGTGTGGGTGTGTGGGGGTGTGTGTGTGTGTGTGTGTGTGTGTGTGTGTGTGTGTGTGTGTGTGTGTGCATATAGGCATGTGTTGTAACTCACAGCTGCTCATTGTGTTTGTGTTTTTTCAATTCAGAGCCCTGCCGTTCATAAGTCACCAGGCAACTCCATGAAGCTGGCGGCAATGAAAAGGATGAGAGATGCAGGCTGGACTGCTGTCATTGGGGCAGTTGACAGAAAGAAGAAGAAGAAGATCGCAGATAAAATCTTTTCATAGGCGTTCGTGTCTTTTCAACATCTCTACAGAAGTTCACTAGTGTTCCATAGAAACTCAGTTTATTTATATACAATACAATAGTTCATACTGTATATGGTGTGATGTGATTTTAGACACTACATCATTAGCTACATGTTTTATGGAGTAATTAATTTATTGTTGCCTAGTTACTACCAATTTACCTTGTATTAGTTAATTTCAAATGTGTGCTGTTGCTGCATATGGTTGTATTCATTTTTCTCATGGTTTCACTTTGTATGAAACAATTATTTGCTTTGTATGTATCACTTATTAATTCACAATTGCATTAATGTAATTGTATTTAAATTACATCTGTTTAGATTTATGTATGTCCGTTATTAAAATATTGGACACAATATTGTACACAATCTTACTTTATTCTCAGCCATTAATAACCTGTAAAGTTAAAAAGGTTTCGTCTTTCCAAGACATTGCTGAATAGAGAAGACATATACATTGCTAATCTAAGTTGTAATGCTGAGGAGAATTGTCATGTTTGTTTCTGAATTCTTGAAGTCCCAAACCTAACAAGGAAAGGGGGAAAATGTCCATGTAGGGTGGGGATATTAAAAAACATTGGCATTTTAGACAAACATTAATAACCACTATAATAAGGAACTTACCTTGTGTGGCTGTACATTTTTCAGGTGGTATTGACTGTTGATGGATAAATGAGTGGTGTGCAATTGGTCACAGTCTGATTCTGCAGTATTTACTGCTGTCATTTCAGATGACTCGTGTTAAAGCGGTCCAATATTAGTCTGTGATTGGGTTTTGAGGCTGTGTACTTAATACCAATGCACTGGTGGTAAATGGAATTTTGCCTTCAGTCATATATACGGTGGCAGAGAGTCATGGCAGTTTTGACGCCATTAGTTATCACAGTTGTGTCCATGAAGTTTGCTCTTGGATTTTGTATTGCGATAGATCCATTCAAATTTCACATAGCTGTGATATTCAACTTCCCGTTTCCTGAGGACAGTGATGCCATTGCCATCATGAAGGAGGGGCCACAAGACAAAATGCTAGTGAAGCAAAGTAAATATAAAAAGTAAGGAAAAGAACGAATCTTACTATTCAGTCTTAACAATAAAAAGCAGTACTTCATACATTATTGAAAAGTATAGTAGGTCAACAGCAAAGCAAAAATAGATAGGGATATATAGTATGGTAATTTGGTAAAGATGACCACGGTAGTTGACACAAATTTGTGTCAGATAGTCTTGGAAGAACTGGAATTCACCCTATCTTTTTCACCAATAGGCATACCATATGTTATGCCGAATAATTCTCCTGGCACATTGGCAGGTAAAAGTGGGTGACCATTTATTTGTAATATATTACAATCACATACTATCAGAGTAAATATTGTGACAGACTTTTTAATAATGTTTTTATTTCGGAAAAGGTTTGTTTACACTTGTTTCCACCCCAGAGGACTATGCCCATACCATCGACATAAACATTCAATTATGAAAAGGTCTAAATAATGTAGGCTATTGTTACTAAATTGTATAGGAACAGAGCAAGTGCCATAGAATTCATAACATGCTGCCCCACCATCAGGCTACAGCCACTACACAAACATTTTGTACACAGATTTTGCATATTGGCAGCATTCCTTAAAAAATATATACTGTACATATTTATTTCAACATAAATACTTACATTGAAGTTAAAAGTAATCATTTATTTACAGTAAATTTTCCATTAAAATGTACCAGCATAAGACCCATCGATGCTTCTCGGTAACATTTTTATTTTAATTAATCACTTAATTCTTTTTTTTTTTTTTTATTCTTTTTTCACCTAAACATCATCATTGATGTTCATTGTTTAGTCTTGCAATGCCATTGGTCATGATATTTGCATATAAATACCCCCCACAGAGGCACAAATTTACACCACTTCAAAATCTCTGGACTCAGTGCAATTTCTAATCAAAATTGACCTATGACCTTTAATCTTTAACCCTGATAAAAGTAACTAAAATGCATGTAATACATATATTTGTGTGATCATTAGAATGTCTAGAACATGTATCATGTATTATTGTGAAAGATATCCACCGAATGTAAATTATTAATTTATTATTATTATTTTAATAATTATTATAAATTTGCATAAAATGTTCATTAAACTTTTTTTTTTTTTTTTTTTAACATATTTTTTTAACATAAGTCCTAGTAGTACAAAGTAGTAGTAAGGTTGAAATCTATTTTTTGCAAGTAGAAATGTATCCGGGTCTTACAGGGTTTTAAGACTAGTGTAGCTTAAAAAACGTTTCTCCATTGAAGTAAGGAGAACTAGAAATAACTATTCTAAAATTCACACATTCATCCATGGTGTATTTTGTGCTATCAAAATTGAGTGACTTTTTCCACATCTTTATCACTTATGGCAAACTGATCGTCTGTGAATTCAGTGTTGTCAATTCCTACATGTATCTTCTCATCTGCCTTTTCTATGAACTCGGATGCCTGTAAGGGATAGAGTAGAACATGCAGTAAAGCATTTTATGGGCATTTTGTGTTTAATATCAGATCCATGTAGAGACAGGAAAACAAGAAGAGAAAGAATGGAGAGACTTGACGTGTCAAGTCGGGTTGGATTCAAACCCGTGTGCTCGCGCTCACAAGAGGCAGGTGGTATACAGAAAGTAGTAGTAACTAAAGTTAAAAAGTGCCATACCTTGTCACTTTTGAAATCAAGAAAATGAGCAAATAAATTGCTGAGCTAGAGGCAATGATTGTATTGTGAAAACATATTCCAATTTACTAGCTTTGATTTGATCCATGGAGCAATCTCTTTACCTGAGAATTGTGACACCCTTTGAAACAGAACAGGTCATTCTTGGTCACAAACAAATCCGAGCTCAGCTTCTCCTGCTTGCAGCCACCTGTAGACAGACACGCGTACACGCAGAGAAATGAGCATCCAACTGGAATTGTTTGGTTGCAGCATATTAAACATGTGGACAAAATCATCTGTGTTTCATCTCCATAGAGTAGAGGAGGGGTAGCTCACCTGTGATGACGCTCACTAGGAGGCCCACAATCACTGTGCACACAGTGCCCACAGGAGAGAAATAAAGGTAGGACAGAGAGTACCATGTGTCTGCCAGGGCTGGTCTGTATCTGAGAGGGGAAACATTGGATCACCCATTGCTCCTGCATAATTACTATTAGATTGCCACCATTAACAGTATTGTGCTCTCCTCTGCAGTAAACTAAGTTACTCACTCAGGCTGGGCACTGGTCCATGATGGAGCAATGGTTGTAAAGTTCTGGCTCAATGTGCTGTTGCAGGTAGTGGTGTACAATGGGAGGGGCTTAGTCTTCTCTTCTGAGGGTGGGTAAATCTGGGATCCGATACCCACCCACAAAGTTATAATTAGGCCGAAGATTAAACCTGCAAGACTTCCCTATTTAAGAGAACATGACATGTCATACCACTATACTGTAGCTGTTATTAATTTTGAATGTTTTAATTATTCTGAATGTTTCATCAGTCCCATACATGATACGTGTGTGTGTGTGTGTGTGTGTGTGTGTGTGTGTGTGTGTGTGTGTGTGCGTGCGTGCGTGCGTGCGTGCGTGCGTGCGTGCGTGCGTGCGTGCGTGCGTGCGTGCGTGCGTGTTCTGCTAGTGATAGGACAACTTACTTTTGAGTTTGCTGTTCGGAAAAAGAGTCCTAATAAATAAAGACCAAGGAGTGGGCCGCTGATCATTCCAAATACAGACAGAGATGCCTAAAAGAAGAAAACTGTCAGAGGGAATTGAATGTAATCCTTAATAACCAGCAACAGGGGTGCTGTAAAACATGTTGAACAAGTTGAATTCCTCATTGTCCATAAATATTGCAGTGATGCAGTGAATTATAATGCGGTATAACTTTACCTGCAGAATACTTCCCATTAGAGAAGCCACTCCTGCCATCCCAATACACACAAAACCAAAGAACACACCTGGAAATTGTGGGCAAATTGTGGCATGATTATAATCTTATTAAAAGACAGCCACAAACACAAATTTTCAGCCTATTTTCTCATTGAAATCTAGCATACATTTTCGAAATGTTTAAAAGGTAAACCCTTACGACGGTGTGTGTGTGTGTGTGTGTGTGTGTGTGTGTGTGTGTGTGTGTGTGTGTGTGTGTGTGTGTGTGTGTGTGTGTGTGTGTGTGTGTGTGTGTGTGTGTGTGTGTGTGTGTGTGTGTGTGTGTGTGTGTGCGTGCGTGCGTGCGTGCGTGCGTGCGTGCGTGCGTGCGTGGCCGTTGCCTAGGCTAGTTTTCTGAAGCATATTACTATTATATGATCAATTATGAATAGCAGTACTGTTGCACAACTCACTCAGGCCCATGTTGATCCAGGACAGCTGTTTCTGTGTCAAGTTTTTACAGAAGGGGCGTATGTAGTCCTCCCCGGTGACAGCCACCAGGGCGTTAATGCTGGAGGACACAGTGCTGTAACAGACATAGTGACACTTATTGAGAATAGCACGTCCATTAAGAATTCAAAACCATTTTCTGTGATTACTGTGTACTGTTACATTTCGTAATTCGGGACAAGTTGTTTTTTTTATGTTTCAGTGGGAGCGTGAGCCACCAGGAAAGAATGTAACAATTTACCTGCTAGCATTCCATGCCTTTAACACATTTACTCTCACCCACAACTACAGTATGCTTATACATGCCCCGGAAAGGATAAGCTGTACGTGTTCATTTGTCAGGCCTCACCTTAAGGTCCCACTATATGCAGCAGCCACAAATAAGCCTGGCACTCCAGGATAGATGGCCAGGGTATCCATCACAAAGTAAGGAAGGAGCTGGTTTAAAACAAATGTGCTGCAGTTTATTATATTGAGATTATTAGGATCCCCCTCAGCTAATCTTTCCTGCAGGGTTTCATAACATAACAATAAACAAGGCAATTACAAAACATTGACATTTAAACCTTGAAAGACAGTGTGCTTACATTTGAATTGACAATATGCTCATACATCCCCTTTCCCAGGGAACAAAAAAACATAAACCAAATCTGCCATGAATTCTATTCCTGTTTTTGGCTACATAACTGCAATAGTGACATTCACACTTACCTGGTCAGGGGTGCTCACATCACCATTAGTGAACGGATCACAGGTCTTGTAAATAGAGTACACGGTGAGGCCAGAAAACACAGCCAGACTCACAGTCACCCACAGTCCAACCAAGTTCACATACAGCGACCTGAGAGAGAAAAGACAAACCTGAGGTTATTCTACAATTCTAAACCAGTAGTTCTCATGCGTGATTCAAAACCACGGCCCGGTTGCATAAGACCTGCCTCTGATTGGCCTACTGACACTGCCCGTCTTTGCTCCGTGATTACCAGACTGTCCTCCGAGGTGTAAAGTCTGCAGGGCTATCGCTCCGGTTCAGTCTCGATCCTTTTAATACTCTATGGTGCCCGCAGGGCAGGGCATTTTCCCATTCTAATACAGCCTGAAAACCAATTCTGGCAGCCAACTCGGTAGTGTGCTGGTCTAATCATTAGACGTTTGAATCCCACTGCCAGTGCTGACTGCCACCACTATTTTTCCAACAACCACAGACTAGTTATTTTTACGATAAAGTATAGTTTTAGACAACGACGGAGGGGTGCTGTCTCTAGCGAACTTGAGCCACGAGAGACACCGCTGTGTCGAACATTGCGAAGTTCAGTAGAGCCGACTCAGCCACGTTCGAGTTGCAACCCAATAGGCACAGAATAATAAATTATCCCCCCCAAGGCAATGCCAACACCGAGCAATATTTATTTCCCATCACGGAGTAACCTTGCGTCAGTATGCCCCCCGCTATTCATTTCAGTGGAAGTTGCTCAGTGGCGTTTTGAAGCACCCGGAAGAACCGTCTACTTCCGCGTTTTTTTCCCCGATTTGGACCAAGGGGCCAGTGAGGCTATTCAACGTTGAGGGTCTGGGCCCTAGTGGTAGGAGGAGGGACTACAGGCGGACTTCCGGCAGTCTTCCGGGTGCTTCAAAACGCCACTGAGCAACTTCCACTGACATGAATAGCGGAGGGGGCGGAGCTTCGCGCCAGATAAGTCTCTATCCTTTTATATACTCTATGATTTGGACACCAAATTTGGTGTCCAAAATGCGGAAGTGCAAACGGGCGCTCAATGTTAAACCCCAGTTGCACAGGGTTTCCTTCTGTCATAACTTCACGGGTCCGCTTGCAGTCCCACCTCTTACCACTAGGGCCCAGTGCTTCAACGATCGAGAGCTGCACTGGGGGCTTGGCGGGCACCCAACTACTTCCTACTAGTAGGAGGGGGGCCAATCAGAGGCAGACAGGTCGGGGGGGCCCCAAATCTCGGCCACTCCCTCACTCACACTCTCTCGCTCCAGCATGGCGGTGTTACGGTGAAATTGGTGACCTGCTGAAATATGTGTATCGTGTACACATATTTCATACGTGTAGACATCTCATAATGTCATCTCATAATGTCAGTGTCCGAACGTAAATCATTGTGATTTGTTTATTAGCAGAGTTCAACCTATCTGTATTTAGGCCACGTATTTAAAGACCTCCATGTGAGTTATGTGAAGTCCACAAGATGGTCACATATTCAGCAGGTCACCAATTTCCCCGCTCCACACACACACACACACACACACACACACACACACACACACACACACACACACACACACACACACACACACACACACACACACACACGACACAACACATCCCAGCAACTTGACTAAATGAGGATGAATCCATGATGCTCTGAAACACTTACATCTTGGCATGCATCATGGTTTTGCAGGAGATATAGCGCTGCACCTGGGACTGATTGATGGAGTAGATGGATAACCACATTATGCTGCCTCCCACCACAATGGTCCAGAACGTGGCGCTTCAGGGGGTCTAGATCAAAGCTGGAGTGAAAAGTGAACTGCTCTTAAAAATGGTACAAAATGGACTGTATGGTGCCATCTACACTGCTTAAAGGGATATACAGTAGTTCACCCCCAAAAGGACATTTTTGTCAGGTGAAACCATGACATACAACAGGCCCGTTTTTAATAGCGACCTAGTCAATAATGGGAGTCGCCCCCATGCCGCCTAAGCCAATGGGAGCCGCCTAAACGCCGGCAGCCAATCATGTAGTAGCGAGCTAGTCATGATTGGCTGCCTCCTAAGCTATGACACGGGCACGGCGGAAGTCTGCAAATGGTGTAGAGGTGTAGACATATAAACACCGCAGCAGAGCGGACTCAGCGGAGCGCCTCATAACATCACCTAATGTTATGAGCAAACTGGAGAGTAGGAAAGACGCACAACGGAGCCAGTGTTTGTTTCACCTGACAAATATGACTATGTCATATGATATTTCTTGTTTCTTTGTGTCTCTGTCTCCATAGGGAACCACTGCAATCACATTATTGGCTTAGGAATGCAACAAAAAACAAGAAATATCCATGAATTCAAGACTCCATGGTGTGAGTAATCGATAGAGAAAAAAGTCATTTTGGGGTGAACTATAGGCTACGTTTAAGGTAGCCTATTAGAAGTATTGATCAATAAGTTAAATGTTATTAAATCAGTACAATTAGGCATCACATTTTCTAAAACATATGAATAAAAACATCAAAAAGGGATCAAAGTCAATTGCCTGCATAGGGCCTAAATGGAAACAAGGTGCTATCCCTTTTGGACTGATCTGTTTGACTGTACATACTCTATTTTCAAATACTTTCCATTTTTTTTGTTGTTGTCAGGAAATGAAACTGAAAGATGAGTATAGATCATATGACACTATCACAACTCAACACGCTAGTTAAAACAAACACTGTGGGTGTAATGGGGGGAAAAGCAGTTTGACCAGTGTAGCTGTGTGTACTTTACTCGAATGCGTCGAGTCGGCCTCCATCACCAGCATCCTTCCAGATCTTTCCCAGGCCTCCCTGCAGCACAGCTCCCCTTGCTATGACAGCAATGAACCCTATTAGCATGATTATCATCTGCAGCACATCAGTCCAGATCACTGCTTTCAAACCGCCCTGTAATAGAATGACAGTCTCAATTATTCACTATAGTTAAACCATCGACAGATTGAAATCGTGTTACGCTCAATTCAAATCATAAAGCCAACATACAATGTACAGTAGGTCTAAATTATGTATGTGCCGACAGCAACATTTGGACTGAGAGATCATATAATTAGTAATAAATAATATTAATTATACATATTTCATCCTATTTTTCTTCTCAAATTAGCACAGGAGGGAAAGAGGGGGCTTAAGTGTCTTGCTCAGGGGCTCAAACCTGGGACCTTCTGTTTCCCAGGCGTGCTCTCTAGTCTACCTATTCAGCTATGGCCTCAATACATAGATAATGTAATAATGTAATAGTAAGTATTTGTTAAAAAACGATTTTATGTGATGTAGTGCATAGTTTATGCCGTTACAATATGTATCCATTTGGCATTTTTAATTTTATGTACTGCTTTATTTTAAACTTTTCATCCATCCATCAATCAATCAATCAATCAATCAATCAATCAATCAATCAATCAAATACTACCAACCAAAGTGCAGTAGATGATGCAGACCACACCTGTAGCCACCAACACTCCCCACAGGTCAAGCCCTGTGACTGAAAAATACATTAAAACAGTATACAATTAAATACATCAAAACGGCTTGAGTTAAAACTGCTTATGACATTCATGATGAGATGCACTTTACAAATGAGATACTCCTTTGAAACCACATTCAATGTGTAAGAAAGAAAGAAAGAAAGAAAGAAAGAAAGAAAGAAAGAAAGAAAGAAAGAAAGATAATTTGATAGTTTGAGTTTGAGAAACTACACAAGATCTCTCAGCAGATTCTGCCTCAAAAGACAGCTGTAAAAAATAACAAAACAAGTGACCTTGCTACAGTGAAACAAACCATAAATGATTGAACAGGAATATGCCTTTGATCTTAGGGAGTGATGGTCATGGTCCTCTTATCTGGACTCACGGGCTGAGGCCTCCCTTAAGGCGTTTACTTTCTGGAGTAATGCTTATTCTGACTCCGTCCACTAATTAATAGTGACCTGTGCATATGTCAGTACACTGAAATACGCCACTATGCTTTTTCATTCTTGCCCCTTTACTTCTGGTGAATTACAGCAGGGGTTCTCAACCCGTGGGTCGCGACCCCTCGGGGGGTCGCCAAATTATTTTAGGGGGTCCCCAAATTATTTTCAAAAAAAAAAAAAAAAAAAAAAGATTTTTTTCACGATTTTTCAAAAATAGCAGACCTACAAGCTCGTAGCGCGCCACTCGGCTATGAGCTTGTAGATCTGCTATTTTTCAATAGCTAAATTATAACAATGCTTAAAACACCAAAAGGGGTTCCCGCCCAAAATGGTTTAAGGTTATTGTAGCAGTCAATTTATATTGGGGGTCGGGAGGGGGCGGGGAGGGGGTCCCCGAGACATTGCCAAAGCATTTCCGGGGGTCCCCGGCCAAAAACGTTGAGAACCCCTGAATTACAGTATACTAATCTGATGTCTCGCTGCGCTAGAAAATGTTAGCCACCTAGGTGGAGGTGATACTTCTATGGCGAAAAAATAAATAAAGTAAACCATAGACTTATAATTTGCAGAACAACTTCAAGCAATAATACACACAAGGTTGTGCTGTTATAGCCCTTCTGCAAATTGTAATTGTTTGTCTTTACATGACATATTAGTTAGATATTGCAACTTATGTTTATAACTTGAGTGAGTGATTGACAATTGCAGATTGTTGCTAACTTGTAGTTAACACAACTATTAACTGGGCTACAGTACATTCTATTCAAATAAGATCGTTGAACAAGTGTAGACAGTAGACATGACATGACATAGACTATATTATTGTCTTGGACATATAATAATTCATTAATAGTGGTGACACTGACAAGTAACCATTACATTTAATGTTAATTCAAAATGTTCTTTCATTTTGTTTCTAGACTAATACTTGTACGTACGGTCACAGACAGTCAGCAAGTGCCTTGGTCAGTACGTTCTGTACTCTTCTTATCATTCAAGATAAATGATTCATTGAAGATCTTTCCAGTAATTGAATGGGCCTTATGACTGTAGTTGGTAACTGTCCAGTGATTCAGTATTTACTTTTACTTGCAAAAATCATTCTATAGTCTTGCTGCAATGCTGCACTAGTGTATGTAACTTTCCACGTCTACCCCGGATTTTAATCCGGTTTCCTGCGCAAGTGCTGATGTCTATAGGTGAGACTGATGTCTATAGGTGAGATGTCTATAGGTGAGACTGATGTCTATAGGTGAGATGTCTATAGGTGAGACTGATGTCTATAGGTGAGATGTCTATAGGTGAGACTGATGTCTATAGGTGAGACTGATGTCTATAGGTGAGACTGATGTCTATATGTGAGACTGATGTCTATAGGTGAGACTGATGTCTATAGGTGAGATGTCTATAGGTGAGACTGATGTCTATAGGTGAGATGTCTATAGGTGAGATGTCTATAGGTGAGACTGATGTCTATAGTTGAGATGTCTATAGGTGAGACTGATGTCTATAGGTGAGACTGATGTCTATAGGTGAGACTGATGTCTATAGGTGATGTCTATAGGTGAGACTGATGTCTATAGGTGAGACTGATGTCTATAGGTGAGACTGGTGTCTATAGGTGAGACGTGTCTATAGGTGAGACTGATGTCTATAGGTGAGACTGATGTCTATAGGTGAGACTGATGTCTATAGGTGAGACTGATGTCTATAGGTGAGACTGATGTCTATAGGTGAGATGTCTATAGGTGAGATGTCTATAGGTGAGACTGATGTCTATAGGTGAGATGTCTATAGGTGAGATGTCTATAGGTGAGACTGATGTCTATAGGTGAGATGTCTATAGGTGAGACTGATGTCTATAGGTGAGACTGATGTCTATAGGTGAGACTGATGTCTATAGGTGAGACTGATGTCTATAGGTGATGTCTATAGGTGAGACTGATGTCTATAGGTGAGACTGATGTCTATAGGTGAGACTGATGTCTATAGGTGATCTATAGGTGATCTATAGGTGATCTATAGGTGAGACTTGATATGATCAAAATGTCTCAATTGAAGAGCAGGGAGAAACAATGCAACCACCCCAATTGTGTTAAAAGTTATATTGCATTAAATACTGTACCATTAAATACTGTACCACAGATTGGACAGAATTATGATTTTATTTTATTTTATGATCGTTACATCGTTTACAATGCTTTCTTTGGGGTCGACAAACTCTTCAGTAGTTTGCAAGAGCAACGGGGCATCAACTGAGAATAACTGCTGTTAGAATAACTGTTCAAGACTTACTTTGGTTGAGTGCAAGAGCTGGGGCGTAGATGACCATGCCAGTGTAAAGGATCTGACCCGGGATGGAGAGAGCCAGCCATTAGATGATTGAATGTAAACAAACATGCCATGCACATTAATGAGTTGTGGGGATTCTGGGTTTCTGGATTAAAATGCACACTAAGTCAAGAAGGAAAAAGACAGATGTCGTTAAATATTGCAAATGTGCCATTATGAGCTGGGGGTTTGACCCTCTCTTTTCATTCCAAACACAGAAGGCTTTTTACAGCTGTCTTCTCCATGAGGGGACACTTTAATTACCGTTTGTATGATGTACATGGTTGTCCCGATCATCTTTAATTACCGTTTGTATGATGTACATGGTTGTCCCGATCATCCGGATCGTCTTGTTGAAGCGCATTTCCAGGTACTGGAAAGGAAGGGAGAGCCCAGACACATTTAAACAGATGCTTTGAGTTGATTCAATAGCACTTTTTCATCTACATTTCCCAGATGAAAGTAGTTTTTATTTTATTTTTGGCACACCTATCTTAACCTAAAACCACGACTCAACCATGTTCCCAATTCCAAAACAACAGACTTTGTTTGAGGATTTCCTTGAGGTGTGTGTGTGTGTGTGGCTACTGTAGTTTTGACAACGTGTTGTATGGCATTTGGACACTGAATAACTCTTCATGGCCTTGAGGCCCTTGTCAGTTTTAACCCAGATTTACTCAAGATCAATCATTACTTACGTCAAAACGTACAACTACTGGTTGTGTCCCTGGTTCGATCTGTGCTACTGCTACCTGTGTCATGCCCACCCCCGCCTTTGGATTCCTGCCCCTCTCTACTGTCTCAATAAAGTAAAAGCAATCAAATATGGTCATAGTTGATTACCCCTTATCTCCCACGACCCACCTGTGAAGGCAACCTTTTCTCTCCAGCAAATCACTTTTGTTCAACTGGCAATCTCTGTTATGCATCGCATACAGTATATTATGTCTCCTTACCTCATAGGTGCTGGTGATCCCCAGCCTGTAGAAAAGGGGGACAAATATCTCAGCAGTAATGATGGACATGATGGCATAGGAAATGCCAAATATCCAGAAGGCAGCTCCATAACGGTAGGCCTCGGCTGGTGTTCCTATTACAGTGATGCCAGACATAAAGCTGGCAGTGAGTGACATGGCAACGGGCACGGCTGTCATCTGACGTCCACCCAATAGGAACTCCTCACTGGTGGACTCCTTGCGGCCACGAATGGCCGCGATCAGGCCAATCATGGCAGCCCCCACGACTATTCCAACAAAAACCACATAGTCCCACACAGAGAAAGAAGCCACGGGGCCTCCAGTGCCAACCATGGTTAGTTCGAGTTCACCTGAAAGGTCCTCCTGGTGCTGACACCTACTTTATGATCTCTCCTTCTGAATGAGGTGAAGGCTACTTCGATTCCACAGGTTTGCTGTCTGAGGCAATCCTGCTAATGTTTAATTTCCCCTCGATCCACCACTTGGAATTCTTCTCACAATTCAGTGTCGGGACTGAATTTCACAGTCACTGAACAGGGCGCTATGACATACACACGCACGCGTACACACACACACACACACACACACACACACACACACACACACACACACACACACACACACACACACACACACACACACACACACACACACACACACACACACACACACACACACACACACACACGCATAAACATAAGACTATATCAAATCAAACAGATTTAAAATACAAATGTACAATTATTGTTTTCAAATGCATTTACATTATGTCAGATAACACATTGTTTATAATGATTATGTATAATACTTACAACAATATCCCATGCGTTGTTGAGTCTGATTCCATTAGTCCAACAGAGAAGTTATAATTCCTGAGCTTTGCTCTTTCTGGTTACCTGAGAACAATGAAAACCCTTATCCGCTCCTGGTAGGAGCCTCGTATGCACTGGTGTTTCTACAGGTCCATAAAGTTTGGTTTAGTTAATAATCCATCAAGGACAAAAGATACTAAAGTCAGTCATGGCTTTCCTTGATTTTAAAAGGTACCACGCAGTTAATTCAGTAAATGAACATAGGCTAGTCTTAGTCTATACTTGAGGTTGTCTATAATATATACCTGTTGCTGCTCCTCATGGATAAACGGTTGAGGTGTTTCTTCTCTTGTGTAAGAAAATGGCCCAGCAGCATGTTATGCTGCTATTTAAAGTAACTCAGCAAATGATAAGGCAGAGGAAACTTCTGAGTCAACTTCTGAAGACTGTCATGTGTAAGCATTAAAACAGAACCATATTCAAATTAGCTGACAGTCATTTGTGAGTCTGTTTAGATGTTAATTAATCAATGGTAAATGGTGCATTTACATACAATAGTGCCTTTTCCCAAAGTGCTTTACAATGTTCATTACATTCACCCATTCACACACCGATGAGGGAGGAAACCATGCAAGGTCCCAACCTGCTCATCGAGGGAAGTCAATGGTCAGTGTCAAAGACACTGACAACACTAACCCAGGATCGAAGTTAAACAGATGGGGGCCATTCCAGCCATGAGGCGGAGCCTGTGGCACCACCGTTCCCCTGCTGGTGTTCACATTCACAAAATCATGATTTTATTGTTTTATTGACTCGATCTTGTCTTCTTCCCTTGTGTCATGGTTTGGTAACCATTTCTGACTCTGAATCAAACATGGTGTCACAACCCTTATTTCTAGGGGTGTAAAGGTCAAAGGACAAAGGATTTAAAACGGAATATCCCTTTATTCTAGTGCTCGTGGATCTTATCACGACATTTGACACTGTAGTATTTTGTACAAAGAAGAAAAAAACGGCAGGTTACAACAGTTTTTTGTTGTTT
The DNA here is from genome assembly GCF_951216825.1 of Electrona antarctica. Taxonomy (NCBI): domain Eukaryota; kingdom Metazoa; phylum Chordata; class Actinopteri; order Myctophiformes; family Myctophidae; genus Electrona; species Electrona antarctica. The sequence continues at coordinate 5,558,542 of NC_136790.1, read as the reverse complement.
TTCTTCTTTGTAATTATTTGTTTGGTCCAAAATATTGTGTTTGTTGTCATCAGTTGTCACAACTCGAGTTGGCTTTGTCCGCGGCGTAACCGTCTTTAAATAAATACTTTTTAAAATGTCTATGGGAAAAATGCATTGGGAATCATTTCCTGGGCCTGGTGTCGTCATGAAAGGGGGCGAGACTGCGAGGTGGTATGGTATGGTATGGTATGGGTATGGGTATGGTATTTATTTACTGTTAGTATAAAGCTTATAAGTGTCTCAACTCAACCTATCGGTTCTTAATCTTGACTCCTCAAAGCTGCAACGTAAGGAGAGCTCTATTCTTCTCTGTTTTCATCATGCACATAGCGACTGACTATTGGTTTGTTGTGGCCCCTAGTTGTAGAACACAATAAATGTATACCCTGCAGCCACTAAACAAAGATATAGCACATCTGAATGATGCACTTGCAGCACTTTGCCTATGCATGGCTTAAGGTCTGACTATAAGTGAGTGAGTGCAATGGTTCACTGAAACACTTTTCAGGCCGCGATCCCCCAACATAATCAGATTTAAACTGGGGATCCCCCCACCCTGACAAGCACTTGGAAGTATAGGCATTGAGACATTAAGCGGTTCCACAGCTAAATATTGTGAAATTACCAGATCTGTAAGTAGACCGCATTTAGATCGGCTATTTTCTTGATTTCCGAGGTAGTATTTGACAATTTGGCCAATTTTTAACAATTTTATATTTTGTTGATTACTTTTGACGCAGTAATTGTTTCATTTTACTTTTTTCATTTTAGAGGTAATAAAAGGTTAGACAGATATACAGAGAATGTGTGGATGTTTTTCTTATTATAAATATAGTTGCATCTGTTTTGGTGCAATACGTGGCTCTGATGTTACTATTTACTAGCCTATTGCTTTATTGATTCCACAGGGGAGGATTCGGCCATTACAATGGGCAAGGTAAGGCTACATAAATATATATAGATGAAGAGACATAAAGGTTATAGGGATAAAATTAGAAGACTCCACAATGTAAAACTGAACATTACAAACTCACACTGCACAGCTGCTTCCATTAATTGACTGTCATCAAGCTCCTTGGAGGTGTGGCTATGTGTAGCATCATATACTCTTATCTGTGTGTTGCCTAATTCTATTATAATTGTTTTGTGATTTATTTGATGCCTTGGAAAACATTCAGAGTCTAATAAGGAAATGTGTAATTGTATAGTTAGTCTAACTCATGGGTCATGGTTTACCTTGTTTGAGTAGATTGTCCAATTACTAATCATTGTGGGTGGGTCTCAATAAGGGAGGTGGGAAATGTTAAGGGAAGAATTGCTCAGTTGGCTTGAGATAGCAAAGAGACAACACCAACCAAGGGAGAGCTGCCAGGGTCTTCAGGGAAGGCATAGCCTGTTTCTTTAGTTCTTGGTTTGTTGTTTTTGTCTTTGTTTATAGTTATCAATTGTTTATTTCTTACTTTCGGTTTTTAAAAGTGTATTTTGGCCAGTATTATTTTTGCAGTATTATGTTTTGCCTCAGACCCGGACTGTGACAATCCGATATATGGGCTGTTCAGTTTTGGAGGTAAATAAATACAACAAAAGATCTACATTCTTGGACCGCTCGGCAACTGTTACAATGTCACATGATGATGAAAGGTTCATAAAACATAGTTTTGTTTGAAGCTTATTCTACTATTGCCCTCTGTTTAAGTGGTATTGTTTAAGAGTATCCAGATAATGCCTTAAGTGTGAAATTAAAGTACTCTATCTTGCTTGTGAGGAATGACTGCTAAGATGGTCACTCTTCTGGTTCATAATGTACTGTACAGTCTTGTAAGATACTATTTAGATGGGTATTATTCAGACCTCTAGAACATAATCTTGCTTTGACAGCATATAGCAATCATAGAAAAGGCCAGGAATGCATTCTAGATCAAGGTCATGATGAAGGCATAAAAGGTGAAAACAACAGTGATATTTTTTTAGCTTACCTTACATTATAGAAAGCTCTAACCGCTCCATATTCTGGACATTAGCAAAAGAAAATCTACGAGTTGTGACAAGATGGCGTAAACAGAAAAAAGCATGGAATGGTGCGTGAACCCCACCACCTTGTGTCAGGTGGGTCTATGATGGACCCCCATGTTGCTCTTAGTCAGGATGGTGGTCCCTGGGTCAAAATCAGTTTAAACCCCCTGATTTAACAGTTTAGTTGACACAGATTCAAAGTAGTAGAGTAGAGTATTTAAATCTATTTTAAGCCACAAATGGGTACCCTGTACCTTCTGCTAGAGTGCATTAATTTACCCTCAACATGCAGAACATGGATAATGTAACATTTTTGGTCAACACCATGAACCCTAAATGCAGCCCAAATCCCACATGGCCCTGAGGCTTTCCGGGGACATGTGTGTGAGACTGCAGTCTCTGAACTTCACACTGATCAATTATTTCGATCGGTCATTTCCAGGTCACTATGTGTGGGTATAGACCGTAGGGCATCTATTTTGTTCCTGCAAGAAGTCAGCTGTTTCAAACCTTGCAAAAGTTGCTTAATCCATTGGCCTTTTCCCTTTCATTTGATACACAGAGGCATGTTTTAGCTGGAGCCACTGTACTGTAATACAACATATACAATTGTGTAATAGTTGCTTGTGTATTCTGATTTGATTGGATTAATTTGACTAAACAAAAAAGTATTCACGTTGACAAATACTGTTCCTTGGTGTCAAGGATAACACAATAAAGTTAAAAGATAACTTATTTCCATTATGCTCCTCCTTCCAGGAAGACACAGATGATTATGGTACCCTGTACTGTCACATACCGTAGTCTACATTAAAAACTATTTAGATTACTATTGAAAACAATTCATATTCAGTATAAAGCTACACACAGCAAAATAAACATATAGTGGCAAGCTGTGAGAGAAATTATAAATTGAAATTATCAATTGCTCAAGTTAGTTATAGAATTCTACATCCTGCAATTTGTCTATCTCAGTTTTACCAACAGACCTATTATGTAATCAACTAAAATAAGCTTCATGTTTAGGTGTAGATTGAATCCTTAGAAAGCCCTTTGATCTTTGGCCTTTGTAAATGATTGAGTCAGACCATTGTGCTCTATGAACGAGAGCGTATTGTTGTCTCCGCCAGGCCAAAGGCGTGGCCGAGAAAATGTTTTGCAAATCGGTACCCGGATCTGTCCGGTTTTTCATATTCCATCCTGATTGGCTAACATTGGCTTCTAAAGTTTGCAGAATTCGTCCATTTTGAACAAAATGCCTCAAATCATGAACGATGCCATGTGATTTCCGTGAAAATTTTCACGCACATTCTCACTAGGCCAAGACATGCCACCCTGTTCACATTGTTCTGTTATAGCACCACCAGCAGGCCGATTTTTGAAAATCGTTACACATTATCTCTATAGTCGAGATGGATCTCTCAGATTTTAACCTTTATTATTATGATAGATTACAGTAAGGCAGACTGGAAACAGGGAGAGAGATAGGGGGAAGACACTACAGCAAAGTTCGTCTGGATCAGGACTCGAACCTGCGACACACTGTCATGCTGGATTACCAGCCAAGGTGCCTCGAGTACCGCTAAGCCAGCCCAGGCCAGGATCTGTCCCATTTTTCATATTCGATCCTGACTGGCATTTGATTAGTTGATTTGACACCCCAATCCAACCCATTGATGCTGAGTGCCAAGCAGGGAGGCATTGGGTCCCATTTTTACAGTCTTTGGTATGAGTATATGACCCGGCCGGGGATCGAGCCCTGACCTCCCAGTTTCAGGGTGGACACTCTAACCACAAGGCCACGGTCTGCCAATGTCACTGCTCTTTTTGTGTGCATGTAAATATTCTGTGCTTAGATGGTTTAGGGATGGTGTGTTAGTTTCTGCTATTACAAAGCCTCACCAAGAACCCCCAGACACCCAACAAAGCTGCCATATATATCACTATAGGTCAACAGGTTAGAAGGTGGCTGATCTCAGGTGGGGGGTATATTGTGTGTGGTGTGGGCTGTTAGATTTATGTTTGCTTCTCTCGTCCCTTGATGGGATGAGGATAGTTATATAGTTTAAGAATAATTACCTTATTAAACTCAATGATAAGATATCCCCACAAGGTGACAGCCTGACACCTGAGGTTGTCATAAAGTTAGTCAGTTTAAGTAGAAGGAATTTGGACATGTGATGTAAGCCCATTTTTCCAGGGGGAAAATCTGCAACATCGGAGTTGGAACCGGAGACCAATTGGGTCTCCATTGACCCGCGGAGCGCTGTTCAGAGGTGGACAGCCGCTGCCCCCGCCGGCGGGGGCAATGGGGCTCTTAAAGTCCTCAAACACTGTGGACATTTCTGCTTTTTAGCTAGATCTCAGTGTTTAGCCAGTTCTGTGTAACTTTCTGGCTTCCTTACTCAGTAACTTTGAACTTTGCTTAATGATTGATGCACATTGTCTCTGTTATGGACTCTCCCTAACACAACACATGGGGCGGCAGTGGCTCAGGGGCAGAGTGGCCGGAAGAGCAGCTGGATGGCAACCTGAGGCTCCCAGTTCGATCCCGGGCTCCCCCAGAGGCAGTGTCGAAGTGTCCTTGAGCAAGACTCTGAACCCCTAATTACTCCTGATGTGCAGGTTGGTACCTTGCATGGTTTCCTCCGCCATCAGTGTATAAATAGGTAAATGTAATGCACAATTAAAGCGCCTTGGATAAAAGACCATTTATATGGCCTTGGATAAAGGACCATTTTGTTGCTGATACAAAGCAAGTCACTTTTGTTTTTGTGACACCTAGTGGCTATTGCCTGCACTACATCTAATACACTGGTTTGTGGTACAGTAGCCTAGTAAGCCTACTGTAAAGGTTCAGTCAGGACCAACACTATTGATGTCCTGTCTATATGGAGGAGAGGGTATCATTAATGCATGTCATTCACATAATGGACCCCTTCCATCAGTGACAAAAGATAACGACTGCACTGGGATAAAGGTGGATTATGATGTTCATATAAATACTGATCGGAATATGTGATCTTCATTCACAAGGTATCCTCCGAACCAGACGGTGTCCACATCTCCCAGGTGAGCGATCTCAACTCATACAGAAGAGCAGCATGGGTCAAGAATCTGTTTTTAGAACAATGTACCAAAACATTGCATGATTTGATGAATTGAACATTGTGGACCCTATTGGAAACAAGTGTAATGCTTAATTGGGTCGTCCACTCACAGTTAACAGCCTTTGTATTGAGTTTGTGCTTGAAATGTACTGTAATTCTGCAAACTGTTAATACATTTTTCAATCAATCAATCAATCAATCAATTTTTGATCTTGTCTTTCCAGCGCCTAGAACTGATAGTTTTGCTTCCATGGATTCTTCTGTTATCATCTGCGGCCTCCTTTGCTTGCTGTTCAGCTCAGCCGTTCCCATGTGCACACCCACTGATTATACTCTGTATGTGGAAAAGCCAGAGTGTGACTTCTGTGTGGCAATCAACACTACCATTTGCAGGGGGTTCTGCTATTCCAGGGTATGTGCACTGCAGTATACATTTTGCAATGAAATATCAAACAATATCAATGTCAGACCGTGACCGTATATGCCTGTTGAGTTATAATTTGAAATTCGGGCAAGTCACATATTACTTAAATATTGTATGTATGCTTAGTGATGGGCAGTTTGTTGAGGGTACTGCAATTATGTTGATGATGAATGATAAACAATTTGTATGTGTGGATTTGTACCTACATATCTATGTGTCCACGGCCACGGTGGAAATAAATACTGTACTAAAATGCATTGCTCTACAGTCTACACAGGAATGCTGAGGCTCACAAGGGCACCTCAGCGACCATGAGATGATGATGATAGTAAATTAAATCAAACTATACTTACAGAAGGCTTCAATCACAAAACATCAAGACTAATTATTTGACTACATTAATAATAACTCATATGTGAATATAATAAAATAAACTATTTGTATTGAAGTTTGTGACATATATTCAGGGTGAAGAGCTGGAGTGTTCAACTGACTTCCTAACACCTGAGCCTCCTATCAGTTTATGTCCATTCAAAGATTACAATCACTGTTTCTCTGTTTCTCCCATCCTCCAATTAATTGTATTCTTCCTCAGGCAGAATTGAAACTGACAGCTCTATCGCACACAGCTGTCTTGTTGCATCCCACCACCCCATTTCCCTCCCCTCCTCCTTAGATTTGAGATGAGTTAGGTTACAGGGAATTAAACAACCAAATACAAATAATAAAGGGGAAGTGTATACAGCTCAACCTAGGTCTCTATGGGGCTGATATCACGCTCTACTGAATAAGCTGGACAATTATACATCTCACTCTCTAATAGAGAGCGAGATATTTTAATGTGTTATTCTCAGGAAATGCACCACCACCAAAGAACATATTTTGCCTTTGTTTGAAGTAATTCTGCCAACTCAAGAGATTCAATCTTACATTAGCTAATTGCAAGTAAAGTAATTCAGTTGACAATGTGTGTCTTTCCTTGCACAACAGGACAGCAATGTGAAAGATTTAGTGGGACCGCGCTTCCTTATCCAGACGGGCTGTACCTATGATACGGTGGAGTACCACACAGCCATATTGCCTGGCTGTCCCGCTGACACTAATCCGCTCTTCACTTACCCCGTGGCCCTCAGCTGCCACTGTGGTTCCTGCAAAACTGTCAGCGATGAGTGTGCCCAAAGGACCAGCGGGGATGGTGCTCGGACGTGCACCAAGCCACGGAGACATATCTACCCGCGCAACTACATGCTGCCCATCTGATTCTTCTTACTGTATGTTTGTTTGCTCGTTGTCGTTCATTACATACATACATAGGACCACAATGTAAACAAGTCCTCAGGACTTTTTGTGTTGTCCTTTTTATAGCTCAAATGTCTGACGGTACCCTGTGCTGTTTACATTTCTGTCTACTACAGTATTCAATCAATCAATAAATTAAAACTACACTTGAAGGTTCAAGAAAGGCATTGGCATTTTGCTGTGATTTTATAATAGGCCTATCAACTGTGTCTGTACTGTTACTCATTGTACCATCTTGATATGCCACCTCTCAGTTGCCATATGGATCTGTCCAGCTGGATGTGTCCTTTTTGAGTGGTGCAACCATAGGGTGAAGCACTCCAATACAATGCCCAGCAATGTGTGTCCCTGGCTGGCTGGGTCTGTGTCTGGATCTGTCCGTCTGAACACGGAAATATAGAGTTATAGCGTTCGTTCACCACCAAGTGTCACTGTTGCGCAGCCTAACACACACACACACACACACACACACACACACACACACACACACACACACACACACACACACACACACACACACACACACACACACACACACACACACACAGTACAGTACAGTACAGTACAGTACAGTACAGTACAGTACAGTACAGTACAGTACAGTACAGTACAGTACAGTACAGTGTGGGCTTGTAGGTCATCTTAAAAGACACTAGCAAAAAAAAAGCAGGCTCCACATCAACTCACAACACGTTTTGCATCGTTTCAACTGCCCGTGTGAACGCACGGAACGCACTGAAAGCCTGGTGACGCAAGGTTAGGAACGCACAGAGGCAAGCGGTGGTTTTTTTTTATACAGTACGTGCCAGGCGAGCCGTGGCACACAGGTTGGGAATCACTGCAGTACAGTACAGTACAGTACAGTACAGTACAGTACAGTACAGTACAGTACAGTACAGTACAGTACAGTACAGTACAGTACAGTACAGTACAGTACAGTACCACTCACTTCAGACGGGTCTGATTTTGTTTACAATTTAGTTCACAATACAGGCCATTCCTGGACATTGTTAAAGGCGCTAGCCCCTCCAATGCATGGCTTTTGAATATTACATCATATGGCAGCCAAGTCTAGTCTATGGGATTTTGAATGTTTGTTTAGAACACGTAAATCGTTTGCCAGCCAAGGTTATGGAGTTTGAGAATATTACAATGTTTGTTTCGAGCACCAAGGGCCGATTCATACTCCTATTTTACCGCTGTTTCGGCGCTGTAGTGCCGAAATGATTTCGGCTCGTCAGACATTTTCAGTAGCACCGAAGAGCCGACTTTAGGACGGTACCCGCCCCCCCGAACCTCAAATGACGTCACATTGTAGGCTCTACAGAGCCGAACCGACTTTTATTCGGCTCTAAAATAGGAGTATGAATCGGCCCTTACTGTAGGACGTAAATCGTTTGCCAGCCAAGTCTATTTAGGGCACTAAATGTGACTTAGATGTCATGTGGCCGATATAAATACAGTGGGCGCCCCTCACTTCATTACTTTAGTTAATGTCCTGTGACTGACTGCTCCTATGACTCATAACAGATATTAGAGCTATTTTGTCTCTGGAACCAATACCCTGAATGCAATTCAATTAAAGCCATGGATTCTCTAAATATAGTTCCCTGACAATCTGCATCAGACTTAATCACATCCTGTACTGGACGTGATGTTGTCACACAGCAACACAAAGCATTGTTTACTGTATATAGACCGTGAAGCTTCGGTCACTTGACACTGCGTTGCTCACTTCACCTCGTGCTGATATGAGCCCTGACAGTCACAGTCACCTGACCACAGTGACTCATCCGTACTGACAAGGATTAAACAGAGAGACTAGCCCCAACACTGATGATTGTCACTGATGATTTTCACGTGTGGTCCTGGAACCCACAAAGGCAATCCAGGAAGACAGCTGGTGTTTATTAATAGACCACCGGCACCAACTGTAGGCCCACCAACAGTAGGGGGGGTAAACTGTATGATACACTCATCATGTGGAATACTATTACTGTATCCCTCCTATTGTATTCTGAATAGAACAGCACAGCCGTCAAAGCTGGTGATTAACGTGGCATCCATCCATTCTGGTGGAGGTGATGTCTGATATGCTGCCTAAACGTGTATACAGTAAAGCCTAAAAAGCTGATAGAATATGCACATCACTTGTCAGGTGATGCTGGGGTTAAGATATTCTTAGGAAGAATACCAGTCCTGCACGGACACATGCTCCAATACATTTTAATGACAGCTTCGTCAGGTCCTGACAAAGAGCACAGGCTTGAAATGTCAGTAAAGAATAGTGTGGCATGTGAGTGTTCTGGTTCTATTCTTCTTCCCATTCTAAATCAGTCAGACATATCCGATGACACAAGTTTGAATTGCCTCGCTGAAATACCCTGGTGTGTTGTTGTGTTGTTTTGAACACTAAAGCCCTTATACTAGAGATAGATAAAGCAATGGATGAGATGGAATTTGCCTCACTAAGCATTCTTAGGCAACAACTATGTGGGGCACATACCTATCACTCTTCCATTCAGACAAACCTTTATAAAGTTCTGTATTGTTATTCACACAGAAAAGAATACAACGAACTTCCTATCCTATCCTAATTAACTAACTTAACTAACATTCGGTTGAGAGGATTATGGCTCCAAATGCACCAAAGGAGACATGGTTGTACACTCTCCCAAAGAGCAACAGTAGGGGTTGGCAAATACAGGAAGTGGGGTGGCATGGGGATGGGGAGAGAGTAAATAAATTGGGGAGAACAGAAATCAGTTAACAAGTAATACAAGGTATTACTATTAAAGGTAGGGTACGTGCTTTTCTTTTCTTTTTTTTTTTTTGTGACCAACTTTTTATTTTGTTTTTTTAAAAGAACCCCGGGTTAGCACAGACATTACAGGAGAGGGAAACAACAATGATGCATACAACATAATACATGTTTATTTTTCTAACAAAACAAATAAAATGGAAACCAAAACAAAACGTGGCAATGATGTTGGAACAGACAAACATGGATGGATCAGACTTTGTTTACAGGAGTACAAGTAGTACAGGAGTACAAGTATTCAACCTAATAAGTATTAAATAGTTCTCAGCTGTGTTCAGTAACACAAGGATCCCCATCCTTCCAGCTCTTGATTAAACATACAATCAGATTTAGTGAAATTGGAAGTGAAGACACAAATAATTGAGCAGACAAAATTGGAACTGTAACACTATCACAATATAGTGATAACAAAACATTTACCATTTAAATATCACTTTAATAATTTTAAATAAGGGCTAGGCCTTGAAGTGCCTTAAAATTATCAGCACAATCTTCAAATTAGCCCTTTTTAACAGACAGGCAGCCACTACGGGAAGATATATATTATCTTCTCCTGTTTTGTATTGGCTATAATAAGGCAACAAATGCCTTTTTGCTTAGAATGTGTTAAATCATCATATTCCATGTACAAATAAAGAAAAACCTGCAACTAAAAATGTATCTGATCCGGTATATTCATGAGGTAGGCTAACACATGTCACAAACGTGGCCCTCAAAAGGCTGGGGCCAAATGAGGCACCATATGCAGTTTTATTGCCTTGTTTTAATCTGACCTCCTTCTGACCTCCTATAGCACTTGGTTGACCCTTTGTCATTGTAAATGTGCTCTTTCGTTTATAAATAAAGTTTGAGTTGAGTTGAGTCCTGACTCCTCCTGACTCCTTGTTGGATAAGGGCCAAGTGATTACTAACTAAATTATAGTGTAATTGTGTAAAATTGTGCCATTTGTCAAATTACATAATAATCCTACCTTGCCTTATAAGGTGACCTACATTTCTGAAAGTTATGTTCGGCTGCATAATTTGCCTGCCAACGCAGGAAAGCTGGAAGTACCCTCACTAAAAACGCCGGGCCAACGCTCCACACGTCCCAAACTCTTCTCCCTTCTGGCCCCAAAACTGTGGAATGCACTCCCCGTTGCAGTCCGAACCGCGGCATCACTCCCAATCTTCCGCCGTAGTCTGAAGACCCACCTTTTCAGACTCCATCATGGCCCATAGCACTTATCCTACCCCCTTAGATAGCACTTTTTAGACTTAGATAGCATTTGAAACAGACTTATAGCATGTCATGTAGACAGCACAATAATTGCATTGTATATAGTCATAGCACATCATAGTAGCCTACATATGTATAGCATAGTATAGTATATATGTATAGTTAATATGTATAGTGTCATTATATAGATATGTTCTAGTTACGTTCTTAGCTTACGCATGTTTCTTGATAAATGCATTTTATATATGTGATGTATTCCCATACTTTTGTTCCTGCCTAATGTAAATCGCTCTGGATTAAGAGCGTCTGCTAAATGCCTAAATTGTAAATTGCCTGCATTGTGTTTAAACAGGTTTAAGTTAAACCTGTTTAAATGCCTCTAGTCATATATTCATGTCTGAACACCTCTCTCTAGGAAGATAAAGTGGGCATGCGGACTTTGCTGAGGCGGAGCCTGTAATAGTAAATTCCTTTTCGCATCCTTAAATGTAAGTGTTTACCAAACATATTGTCTGGGAAAACCTAGTAGTAGTAGTACACATACAATACACCTCCAAACATGATGAAATTATAATGTTGTGACAACAAACTTGAACAAACTAATACTATGGCATGTCCAGAGTGAGAGTAGACAATAGACTGGCCGTGGGTCGGTGACAGTTCGTCACCCAAAGTGAATGCTGTCATTTTCTCGTTGAGTAAAACTGATCCTGGATATGTTCCGGTATTAAATGCCCACGGGGGGGTTGGGACCATAGGTTGGGACCACATACGGACGTTTTTTTGAGCCAATCAATGGCCAGCGTGGAAAGGAAAGATGTACCTTATTGGCTGGATCAGCACGGCCGTCCAGACTTGGGTTAAACCCCGCCTCTACACACTTGAAAGTGAATGGAAATTTCCACCGCTTGTTCTCTTCTTACTTATTTGAGTGCCGGGTCAGAGAAGTGGCATTTCATCAACCAACCAACTACACTTAACACCGTACACGAGATAATAACGAACAACTTCACTGAAAGAAACATCTGTTTTAGGTGAGTAACAAATGCTCGATTATTGTATTGACTAGAATCACTAGATGATAGTTTTTCTTTCTTTCGTATCGCCAAGATAGAATCAGAATGGGTATTCCCGCCGGGTGTACTGATGTTCAGAACCAAAACGGTTTACTGTTTCGTGTTTCTTTCTGATATTTGATTGTGTACGTACCCGGGCAACTATACGTTCAATACTTTCATAGACACAGTGCAGATGACAACAGTGAACAACGCTCTCCAAGATAACAGAAGTGTGTGTGGGGGAGGGGCGACGGTTGTGGAACACATTTGTGTTTCATTTATTGTTTCATCAAGTAACATTAATACTTAAGTTTACTACCCATCGTTGGATTCTTCCCCCCTCCTGCTTTACCTGTCAAGCCCGCAACCTCGCCCATTCTTTTGACGGGAGTCGGGAAGTGTAATTTGAGTATTTGACTGAACTGAATGAGACTGCCCATTTTTGGAATAACGGAATGCGTGTCAGGACACGCCCACCGAGTGTCATGTTACTAGTCTGTGTGTGTATTAGATAAGACAAAGCCGCTAATGTATGCGTGGGATAGGCTTAGCGTGTAACCTGTCTCCTCGCATCAATGTTATCAGATGTGTGTCAGTGTGTTTGTGGTTGCCTTTGAACTCATACAATTAATATCCCCTTTTAGGTTAATTCAAGTCCACTTGGAATCTACTACTTGATTATACATCTTCCACGTTATCTTTCTATTGTACACTTTCCTAAAAGTCAACATGCCTCAACAGCAGATCAGGTAACTATTTCTGTTCCTCATTCACTGTAATTTAAAATGTTCATATATATTTAATTTAACCACGTTTAATATGTAAACCACAGTCCACTTTTGGTTATGTCATTGTAGACAAAAGCAAACACAAATCTAAAATAGCAGATCTAAGCCTCGATTTGTGTGCGCTTGTATGACTGCAATGGCCCTTTGCAGTGAAAATAGGGCCTACGTTTTATCTAATTTAATAATGTATCTTTGAGGTATGGTGTTTATATTGTAACGCATTTGCTTTTCCTCTCACAGCCTGCCAGCCAAACTCATTAATGGGGGTATTGCTGGTATTGTTGGGGTTACATGTGTGTTCCCCATTGACCTGGCAAAGACGAGGTTACAGAACCAGAGACCAGGGCAGCAGGTCTACAAAAACATGTGAGTTTTCTTCTGTAATGTTGTCATTGGTATTCAGTACTTGTATGATGCTGCTTTAAGGTTTGACACACATGGTCATTTGAAATATGTGTCACTGTGACACGTTTCAAAGTTCATTTTAAACTGGAGATGCTCCGATAATCGGCCAGCGATCGGTTATCGGCCAATATTCACTCTGATCGGTTATCGGCCAATATTCACTCTGATCGGTTATCGGCCAATATTCACTCTGATCGGTTATCGGCCAATATTCACTCTGATCGGTTATCGGCCAATATTCACTCTGATCGGTAATCGGCATTTACCCAATCTGTGATCGGCAATTTACCCTATCTGGAGAAACTGGTCTTTTACACCATTGAAGTGGTTAAATGTCAATCAGATATAGAGTATAAAGCATTTTTGTGATGGGCCTAAACATTCTCCCCTTCCTCCCCACACACGGGAACAGTTTTGACGTGGGTTTTGACATATGATAATTTTGGAAATATTAAAATGTGCAACATTTCACAAGATCAGTATCGGACCTATCGGTATCGGCTGATCATGAGAAAAACAATCGGTGTCGGTCCCAAAAAAACAGATCGGAGCATCCCTATTTTAAACGCATGGTCAACTATGTCAACTATCCCATTATTGTGTACCATTCCTGACCAGTGAGTAGCCTAATCCTTTGGAATGTGCAGTGCCAGTGAGAGTGGAAATGTACCACAACATTAACCCTTTGAGCAGAGCAGCCATCTTTTTTTCTGTAGGGGAAATTGGGAAAATTACTGGGCTGTGATATAGATTATTATTTTCATATCTGGGGTTTTTGTGATCTACACTTAACACATGGAAATGCAAGTATGTGTATCGCTCTCTCTATATTATCTATATATTATTTATTAATCATTACTCATTTTTCTTTTGTAAAGGGTGGACTGCCTCATCAAGACAGTTCGATCTGAAGGCTATTTTGGAATGTATAGAGGTAAGACTTTAAAACATTTGGCTCTGTTGACTGCCATAAAAATAACGATATAAATAAGCCGGTTTCATGTTCCAATCCTATAATTGCCTGGTATGATTTTGGGATGATACCTAGATTTGGAATCTAATGTTTCTATATTTCAGTGCATGGTTTACTTATAATAATAATAATAATAATTGGTGTACACTGTGTAGGCAAATGATGTAGGTAAAACAGTCTCATAAACCAGATTTGCAATTGTATCCCCTAGAAGATTGTTTTAAACTGTTATGTAGCATTTATGCAGTCGGTAGAAATTGGAATGCATTAACTGCTTAGCACTTTAATGTAATAGGAAAAACTAGGTTTGCGGTTTGTTTGCATCTGTGTTTTTCATATTGCAGAACATGGGTCCCCCTGGGATATTGAGGGCTAGCCGATAAGGCGCAGCCACGCTGGAGGCAAAGCTTTTAAATGGTTCTTACAATACTGCTCTATTTAAACCTAGGCACAGTTACTGTTTTGTTATTTTGATTTCCTTATTTGTTCTGTATTTTGACTCCTTAACTAGATTAACACATCTTTTACTCTTTCACTATCCCTCAACTTTCTGTCCAGAGTCTTGTCATGAAATCCTCATGTCTTGACCATAGATTGTGCTCCCACAGCTTGAATACTCTTGGACTTGCAGATGCATTGTTATAATTATTATGTGTTGTGGAAATGGCACATGCTACAGCACATGGCTTTACTCTGATCCAAGTTTATTCAACGTCTGAGAGGGCAGAATGTCTGGTCCTGTTTTGAGACAAGTGGATTCAGCCAATCCTTTTACTAACCTCCCAATTCATTTTCATGTAGCACTCGTCTCTAAATCTTTGTTCTTAACCATCATTAACCCACTTGACTGACTTGTAGATTCCATATATATTCCATTCTCATAAAGTCCTTCATGTATCGTGTTAAGAAAACATAATTCTGGTCTTTTCTTTCTGAACTTCTGCATCCCCCCCATAAATGATTCATAGTTTATTTTTCATTGACTGTGATACTTATGCTCGTCTCTCACCCCTGTCATTGAAATTATTTATTAGAATTAATCCCCCTCCATTAATCATCACCATGTCTGATAATACTGAGTTCTGCATTTGTTATTGTATTTGATTATTCCTCTTTTGATTACATTCAAATGATGGGATGATAATGGTGGGGAATGCTTTATGGTAATGTTGTGACATGTCATGTTGATAAGCTGGTCTGTAAACGCATCACTTAGCAGTATTCTTTTCATTCTCAGGTGCTGCTGTAAATCTGACCCTGGTCACCCCAGAGAAGGCAATCAAGCTAGCGGCCAATGACTTTTTCCGCCAACACTTAAACAAAGATGGGTAAGCGATATGGTTTGCCCCTTGAAAATCACAATGCCTCAAATCCCATGACTTGAATTATCTAAGCTGTCTGTCTGTCTGTCTGTTTGCTTCCTTCAGGAAAGGGTTGACTGTGTTCAAAGAGATGCTTGCAGGTTGTGGTGCTGGCATGTGCCAAGTTGTCATTACAACGCCCATGGAAATGCTCAAGATACAGCTGCAGGATGCAGGCAGACTAGGTGAGCAAACGGGAACGATCCTCTGAGACTGTCCACTGTGTAGTACTGTATTTCATCATTAATGTGTAACACTTCTGTACAGTGGCACAGCAGAGAGTGCCAGTTGTGATGTCTCCCACGAAGCTGGTGGCCACCAACACAATGCTCAGCCGATCTTACAACGTGGTGCCAGCTCCCCGGGCAGTGTCTGCAATTGCGATTGCCAGGGAGCTGTTTCAAACCCAGGGCATCCAGGGGCTCTACAAAGGCCTGGGAGCCACTATCTTGAGGTAGGCTCTCACTGATTGTTGTCTTTCAACTAACAACTTTGATCCTAAGAAACTCATTGGTTTAAAAAAATATTATAATATTTCTCTCTCTTTCTTATAGAGATGTTCCCTTCTCAATGGTCTACTTCCCCCTGTTTGCCAACCTGAATCGCCTGGGTAAACCCAGTATAGACGAGTCCTCACCCTTCTACTGGGCCTTCCTCTCTGGCTGTGTGGCTGGATCTACTGCTGCAATTGCTGTTAACCCTGTTGATGGTGCGTTTCAGCAGTGCATTCACAATTTTGTGTCTATTCTATAAAGCAGAATCAGTTATATATCAGTTATTGTTGGCTGTTACTAATGTAGTTCCACCTCCCCCCAGTGGTGAAAACCAGACTGCAGTCTATGAACAAAGCAGCAAATGAGGAGACCTACAACAGTGTTGCAGATTGTGTGAGGTAAGACAACAGGACCATTCTTGCCCTGTTAGCTGATGTTATGTTGTTACAGTCATTGTAACAACTGTGGGTGACTGTGGCTCAGGAGGTAGAGCAGGTCGTCCAATGATCCATGGGTCGGCGGTTCGAATCCCGGCTCCTCCTGTCTACATGTCGAAGTGTCCTTGGGCAAGACACTGAACCCCAAATTGCTCCCGATGTGCTGGTTGGTACCTTGCATGGCTTCTGCCACAATCGGTGTATGAATGTGTGTGTGTGAATGTAATGCACAATCTATGTAAAGCGCCTTGGATAAAGGCGCTATATAAATGCACCATTTACCATTTATTGTAATGTCTCCCTTATGTGTGCCTGCCCACAGAAAGATCATGCGGACTGAGGGACCATCTGCCTTCATGAAAGGCGCGGGTTGCCGGGCACTGGTCATCGCACCACTGTTTGGCATCGCACAGGTCATGTACTTTGTTGGCGTTGGAGAATATATCCTGGACAATTATTCTCCCATGAGGGTGCTATCGCCATAGGCACTACAGTCAACCACACCTACAGTAGCAGTAGCTAGCTGGCTATGCACAGGACCCACTTCTGATTGAAGTACATCAGTTACTGGCAGCTACCATCAGTAAAGGACCATCTCTGTATCCACAGATTAAAATAAGAAAAGACTGCTCTTATTCGTCAGTTGACCGTCAGTGTTAAAAGGAAAGGAGAAAAAAACAAGATTTTGTTTTAAAAAACTTCCTGTATGGTCAAATGGCTGTGTTGCACTTCCATACCTTCTATGTGCTGTGACCAATTTTGGCCTTTGAAGCCATCAGCCTTATTGGACTAGGAGTTGAGGGCTGCAGTTTTTTTTGATGCTAGCAGCAGTCCTTTATCTCTCCCTCTGTGAGGGAGTGGAGATTGGAATTAATTCAGCTAAGTGACAAGATGAGAAAAAAAATGTATATATAAAATATTATATATATTTTTTCCCCTTTTTTTTTTTTTGTTGGAATATGTAAAATACACTTGCATGGTTGATACATTAGTGTGATTTTATTTTCTCTGAATTTAATTGCAACCTCGAGTCTTTGAATGAAATGTACCGTACTTACAGTTTGGAGAAAAATGGGGCCTAACTTTTTCCTCATAAGAAATGTGACTGACACTCTCATCTGAGTTGTGGACCACATGGTTCACAAAACCATGACAACCTATTATGTACTTAGCTTGATCCTGCAGTAGTTTTATGAAACTATCAACAGCCTTGAGTTTTCTGTTATTGAACCATTACATGAGCTGTATTTATGCACCGTATGATACTTGTGTGCGTGTTTGTCCTCATGACTTTAGAGCTTACCTTAAGTTGAGAGGGTAACAAAATAAACTTGAAGCATATTTTCCACTGTTTGGTAGCAGGTAGACCCTGAGTCTGAAGTCGGCCATCTTTTTGGTGTATGCCTTAACTTACCTCATGGCCAAAATGAGCACTTGCCTATACATTGTGCATTTGGAACTGTTACTATACATTGTGCATTTGGAACTGTTACCATATTTTCTGTGTTATTTTTGTGTATTCTGTCTCATTTTTGTATTGCAACTATATTAAACTTATCCTATAAGCAGCACCTGTGTCAGTGAGGTTTTTTACAACCAGATCGATATCTTAGCACATGTAAGGATATAGCCCAATTAATAAAAAGTTGATGGTATTAAAGGTAAAAGAAAATAGGCAGGTGTGCTCAAATCAGCTATTTGTTATTTCAAAGTTGACTTTGGGCTCTGCTCTGGGGGTGGTACTGTTCTGGTGTAGAAAGTACATTTAAAAATGAATACAAGCTTGTACACAGCTTCGCTTTCTTATATCGCCACTGTTTGGTGAAAACCTCAACTGTTTAAAAAAAATCCATCTACAAGCTTGTAATGACTTAATTTACAACAAAACAAAAGGTGAAATATGGAGGTATGATGTTTCTGCCTGACGGGCTATGGGTTTTGGTTTTATGTTCAAATGTAAACGTAAACTTTCTACCTTCTGGAAAATGTTTGGATTAACCCTTCATAGTTGAAAAGAGCCCTTCGAGTATAAAGCAACTCAAGAGTACTTTGTGTAACTAAACCATCATGTTTATCTGAATCTGAAGAATGGTAGAACCATGTTAACCTTGTTATGTAACTGATAAGGGCACATTGTTCAACTTGGAATTTAACACCTTCCTTTCTGTCAACATGACCTAGAAAAATGCTGATGATGCATTCATGTACTGAAGACACCCACCCTACCTCTACCTTGGAAAGAAAAGCAAACTTTGAGACTGTTGAAATAAGAACAGACAGGTTTATGCACAATTACACATTTGTTTTGTTTTATTTTTGTTTACAGTATGTTTAGTTATGAGCCTACATTATGCTACAATTCACATCTTATTGGCACACCAACACAAAATGTACATCCACAACAATTCACACAAAATTCAAACTAGATAGATCACTGTTATTGTTCACATATATGCACCAGAAGAGCTTGAGTATCACATCTAAAAAAAACAAAACAAGTTCATTAACATTTAGACCAATTTGGACATTTACAGAATGGCAGTTTGTCATCAGACTTCCACTAACCCTTTGGGAAGATAACATCAAGCTTGTGCTTTTAAGTTGAAATACTTCTAGAACGACCAGGTAGGCAAGCACAGCAGATGTATACACGTTGTAAAGGCTATGAATAGATTACCGCAGTGGTTTTCAAACCGTGCCCAAGGCACACCAATGGGCAACTCAAAATCTCAAGGCACACCTGTATTCGCAGTGAAAATAGACAATCTACAAGTTCACAACACGTCACATCTTTGCATTGTGAGCTTGTTATCTGCTATTTTTGCTATTATTTTTTTTAAATGTGAAAAATACAAAGTTTTAAATGTTTGTGTATAATGAATGACATGCCCAAAATCGGGATTCCACGTTGAAAGTGTTTAAAATAAAATTTAGGATATAGAATTTGCCTCTGTATTGGGAAATGAATGCACACAAAGTACTGATATAGTAAATACAATAGTTGTATACTGTATAATGCAACAATAATGTGGTTGTCACAAAATCCCAAGGCACACCTGGACTCACAGCACACCAGTTTGCCTCTGCACACCGTTTGGGAACCACTCTATTACTGTACCCACTACCTGAAGACTTGTCTGTGTGTGGCTTATAAACTCTGTGGTGGAAGATATGCACATCTGCATAGTAGACACAAAATGAACTTCATGCAGCAAAAGGTAGTGATAATCCTCAAAACATTTAAAGCATACAACTCAATGATCGGCGTTTAGGCCTATAAATTACACAAAAGGGCTATAAAATATATTCAATAAATAGTGTTAATTAACGGCAGATACCTCAGTGTCTGTATTTACAGCAATACTCGTCAGACATTCCTGCGTCAATGAAGGCTTTCTGTGCCAGCGACGGTATGTTAACCAATGGAGAACACCGGCAGAGTAACAAGATGCTGTGAAAACCAAAGAATATTACAGAGCAGTGCCAAATGCTGAACGTATGCTATGGACATGAACATAGAAAGTAACTTGTGTTTCAGTGCTGGTATAGTTTGAGACTGTATATTAGTGGTCCGTTATTTTGTGCTGAATTTGGTCCTCGATGCTGGGATGGTTGGGGAAGTCGGAGTCCAGTTGATGGGGGTTGGGGACAAGTTGTTTTGCCAGTGCCAGGGAAGCAGACATTTGTCTCAATTGTAAGTCCAGGCTCTAGACTCATATGGCCCTCATTTATCAACCGTGCGTACGCCAAAATATGGGTGTACGCCGAAATTACCGCAATTTTCGGCATTTACCATTTGCGCCAACGTTTGATTTTGAACTTGAGCCAGGACAAAACTCACGTCTGGTCGGGAGCTGTCGTACGCTTTGTCCTCACCTGTTTTTCTGTCGTAGAACAGCGGAGCAGCATTGTCTGAACTGCTGACACGCTGTCACAGGCATCTAAACATATGTTTTCACTCCTAAAATGTTAATATAAAACTGTATGTATATACATGTAAAAAGAAAAAGAGAGATTTCCAACTTTACAAGTAATTAAAATCGCGCAATTAAAAACAATATAACATGTTTACAATGTATTAGTTTGTGCTTAATCAAACAGTGCTTTACTGGCCTTGTTATGCGAGCGCACTTGTGAGATGATTTGGGAGCGCATCGCATGCGGCATGAGCGTGACATCAGATGCCTATAGAATCACTGTGATATTATTTAAAAAAAAGGCACATGGACTGCACGCCTTTATTTCCAAGTGACAATGACAATCATACAGCTTGCCTATTTGCAATTGTAGCAGGCTATAGGCGTAAGGGGCTTAATCATTCACCATTTAAATAAGCGCTTTGACAGTTCAGATAAAAGCGAGATCATTTTCGGGGGTCGGGAGGCGTGCGTCGCCAGCCCAGGCCAGCACATACCGGCACACATGCAAACCTTCATCCATATGTTTATGATTCGTTCATCAATGATCAAATCACTCCATAAACGTTGATTATGACTGCCTTGACGACATGGTAGCCTATCTCTCATGCAGGCATCACTGACTCACCCACAGGACTTATCACAGCAGTGCGCAGTCTCACTGATCGCCTTCGCCGTGCACTGCGCACGAATGGGTAAAATTATTATAGGCCTACAAACTGTCATGTAGCCTTGAGGTGCGTGCGTGCGTGCGTGGACATGACAGAAAGGCAAGCGAGGTGAGAGGGAAACAGGTGAGAGGGAATTATTTAATTCATGCAGGTGTTCGTTCTTTATTTATTTAAGATACAACACACCAGTTAGTTGGGCTTGCAAGTTGTGTGTGTGTGTGTGTGTGTGTGTGTGTGTGTGTATGAGAGAGGGGGGTGAGGCGGGCAGTACGTTTTTCCTGTATCCATGGTTTCCAGGTCGTATTGCAGTTGTTCATGTCGCAAAAACGAGGGCGAGGCTTGATTTCATAGGGCGTGCCAGATAGATTTCAGCCGTCACATTTATAAACGTCCGAACGAAATTAAGGAAGAAACAGCTGTCTGCGATCACTTTGTAAATGCCGACCCGACGTGGGTGTACTACGAATCCTACACTCGAATTTGGGGCAGATTTTACACTCGATTGATAAATGAGGGCCATATACTCAGTGCTGCCTACAACCAACATTTCCACCCATCCTACCTGCCATTCAATTCCGTATGAACTTCTGACTTCTGTTTACATACATATTTAAAAAAAAAAAAAAAGAAGAAACTTTGTGAAACTCAGTAAACCTCTCCACCAAATTGCCCTCGACTTAAAATTATATAAAAATTGGTCCTTGGTCCGGTACATCCCTGCACAAATGTGTTGATTTACATGGACGGGTTGGAGAGGTCTGTGCTGTGGAGGACTGGCTGGTAATAATAATAATGAATTGCATTTTTATAGCGCCTTTCCAAGTGCTCAAAGCGCTTTACAATGGTTCATTCATTCATACAGTACATTGGTAGGATGGGAGGTGGCCACAACTCACTGTCTATATGACCTCTCTGCTGTTTCTGATTGCACAACAGAGGACCATACTGAAGATCATCCCTATAATCTGAGGAGAGAAAGACAAACAAAGGGTTCAGGATTCAGCTAATCCTGTTCAGAGAAATGGTGGAATGTCATGTAAGGGTGTGTGCAACTAGTGCAACGTCCAAAACGCGTCTTAACACAGCATTACCTTTAGCGAATGTCAAAATTAATTATTATAATGATAGAGTATTACAGAGAGGATCTATGACAGAACGTTTTATAAAATCCTCACCATTACTCCCGCGGTACCAATTCCAACATATCCAATGATGTACAGCTTTTCGTCGAAAAAGTCTGTTATTGCAGTCAGGCAGTCCTGTGTACAACATTCATTCATTATTTACACTTGTTTTTACAGGTACTGTAACATCTCATTGTATATCATCAATATTTGATATGAGTTTAAAATCCTTCTCTTATTGATTGATTACTTTATTGAAAATACATTCTAAGGTTACAGACACAAGAAAGCTGTCATTACTTTCTTATGGTAGAGGGAAATAACAATGGATTTTTATAACTAATGATGTGGTTTTAATAATGGTGAAATACTGCCACTGTGTGGCAGAACAGTGTTACAGCATGAATGAGAGCTCTACCTTGGTTTCCTCTTCACCTTCAGGAGTCTCAGGACAAAGAGTAGAATCTGGTGTAGTGCCCCCACAGCAATTCAGCTATAAGCATAAATGAACAATAAACACAAGTTGTCATATTTCTAGCGACAACTAGAAATATCAACGACAAAAACACCATAAATGAGGACAATCTGTATTTTGCTTACAACAGTGTGGTACATGGATGCTATCGCAGTACTGTTGGAATCGGTGGTGTCAGAAATTGAGCTGCTGTAAAACTTCTGGACTTCCTCGACAATCTGAGACAGATGACAGGAAAATCAATCAATGATAACATTGTGAATTGAGTTATTATTTATTATCAATTTGATTCTGAAAACAACTACTTTTGTACCTGATCCTTGTTTAGAAACCCAAAGACGCCCGCTGCTACCTCTGCGCCGAAGATGATCACGAGGCATGCAAAGAACTGAAAAGGACAGGTAAATGGTACATTTATATAGCGCCTTTATCCAAGGCGCTTTACATAGATGTTTAACTGGAAACCATCACTGTGGGTGTGTATCAACGTTGCAGCTCCTAAGCAGAGCCTGTTTCTTTTTCCCCGGGATTAGTGGCATCCACTATTATATGCGGACCTAATATCAGCAGCAGCAGAACTCCCTCACTGTCTAGATATTTAGTTTATTAGTATTTTGTTTCATGTTATTTTTTATTTTAGTTTACTTACTTACGTGCAGCACATTTCCCCTCTATTGACATTTTCCTCATTGTAGCTGATGTTTGTTCATTTGAGTTTGTAATTTTGTAATTGTAAAAAATATATTAAATTCAATACACATTATCCTAAAACAAAGAAACCTAAATGTGTGCATAGTTAAGGTGCAGTGCCCTCTGGTTCACTGAATGTGCAGACACTAGACAGAGTGACATACTGTACACAGTACATAGACAGACATACAGACATCATCAGTTTGATTGAACAAGTCAGCACTTTTTGTACACAGTCAGCAACCCACCGACGCAAGAAGACACTGAGACTCGCGTACAGCCCCGAAGCAACCAAAGAATCCAACCAGCATCATGAGCCCACCGGCACAAATGAGGATGTAGACAGCTAGAGGAAAAGGAGAATGGAGACAATTAACAACACTTGAAATAATGTCAATATAGCATCCAGTAAGAGCAATAATATATTATGACTAGAGCCTGAGCTCTGCCAATCCTGATTTTGGAATGTCCTAAACCATCTATTACCATTGTTTTGCCCCATTTCCTGTAAAAAAATATAATTAGAAAAACAACAAATTGTTCTAATCAATTCAAGTTTCTATTTGAGAACATTTCAACTTGTACAGAAAAACAAAAAACAAAACTATAATAACTTTATAACCAAAACCCTATTCAATTTCTTTAAAACATTTCTCCTATACTGACATGCCGAAAATATTTTATATTGAATGATTGAAAGTGGTTGAACCGAAAAAGTCAAAGAATGGCGGCCCGTTATATTAGCCAAACTGATATGACGGTCTGGCTCTAATTATGACCACAAATCCTAACCCTCTGCAATTTGCATATGGCCCCAGGAAGTGCTGCTTCATCATAGCAATAGAGAGGAATATTATAAATAAACACCTGGCAGAACCTTGCAATTGCTGAAGTTATCATGAAGGGATTGTTGTGTAGTCTACTTGCCAGCCCATAGAGCCCCATTGTGAACCCAGGCATGTTGAGTACACCACGATTTTATGTTAGAAATGTTGAGTATGGGTCCCCAGGATTTAGAAACTGCCGGATGCTAACTTGCATATGTTGAGCAATTTTCATAATTTGCACATTATGTGATAATACAATTAACAACCTATAGAAGGCAAAACATTCAAAATTTCATCATGCTTTATGTAGCATGTGACGTGTCAAACTAGCAGGTTTTCATCATTGAAATGTTTTGTAGTTTCTGAGTTATTTAACTTAAACGCCCAATGCATTCTCAATGGCAATAGCACAAACTTTGGCATGCTACTAGTCCTACATACTTACACCTAGAAACCCCATTCAGGTTGATCTTACGGTGAACATGTTTGCCTGAAAAGGAATCTTTTAAATGTTTCATAGTTTTGGAGTGGGGTTTGAACCCACAACCTCAAGATCATGCAGCCAGTGTGCTAAGTCACTGATCTACTTGCTACCTGCCACAATGCAGTCTCCTGTTCCCTTTGAGTACAACATTGATACAAAAATAAAATACAAAAAATAAAATACAAAAAATAAAATACAAAAAATAAAATAACAGGAGATTTGTCTATTGTTTCTTTTGCTGTTGTTTATCTCTAGACGTTTGAATGTTTATGAACCACAATGGAAACAAGTCTATGGCTCTTCTGTCATTATCTATTCGGCCTTTTAAGAACAGCATGCACAGTGGATCACTGGATACAGAGCCTGCCTGGGAATCAGGAGGCCGCAGGTTCAAGTCCTGGCTCTGACATAGTGTCCCAAAATCATGAAAATATGACATACTATAGTATGCCGTCCCAAACCATGGACTATAGTATGTTGTTTTTTCATGATTTTCATATTCTTTTCAAATCCTCCAAAATCACGAAAAACCACATTCTATAGTATTCCGTCCGAAACCATGAACTATAGTATGTCGTTTTTTCATGATTTTCATATTTTTTTCAAATCCTCCAAAATCACGAAAAACGACATGCTATAGTATGCCGTCCGAAACCAAATATGAGAAATTTATAACTTTGGCATGCTACTAGTCCTACATACTTACACCTAGAAACCCCATTCAAACCTATTTAGGTTCATCTTACGGTGGACATGTTTGCCTGAAAAGGAATCTTTGAAATGTTTCATAGTTTTAGAAATATAGTGATTTAAATTTGAGAAATGTATAATGGCAGATAGTGGCACGTCAAAAAATCACTTTCACCTAGAAACTCCATTCACACTTTTTATAATTCAGCTTACTGTGGAGACACATGCTGGAACTTTTTACTTTGAAATGTTTTGTAGTTTCTGAGTTATTTAACTTAAACGCCCAATGCATTCTCAATGGCAATAGCACAAACTTTGGCATGCTACTAGTCCTACATACCTACACCTAGAAACCCCATTCAAACCTATTTAGGTTCATCTTACGGTGGACATGTTTCCCTCAAAGGGAATCTTTGAAATGTTTCATAGTTTTAGAAATATAGTGCTTTAAACAATGGGGCTCAATGGCAGATATTGGCACATCAAAAAAGCACTTTCACCTAAATGGTGCATTTATATAGCACCTTTATCCAAGGCACTTTACATAGATTGTGCATTACATTCACGTACTGATTGCGGCAGAAGCCATGCAAGGTGCAGACCAGCATATCGGGAGCAATTTGGGGTTCAGTGTCTTGCCCAAGGACACTTTGACATGTAGACAGGAAGAGCCGGGATTCAAACCACCGACCCATGGACAATTGGACGACCTGCTCTACCTCCTGAGCCACAGCCGCCATAGAAACTCCATTCACACTTCTTATAATTCAGCTTACTGTGGAGACACATGCTGGAAGTTTTTACTTTGAAATGTTTTGTAGTTTCTGAGTTATTTAACTTAACCGCCCAATGCATTCTCAATGGCAATAGCACAAACTTTGGCATGCTACTAGTCCTACATACTTACACCTAGAAACCCCATTCAAACCTATTTAGGTAAATGGCAGATCAAATAATCACACATTGACGGTTTATTTACAAACCCAACATGTTGTTTGAACCGTCAAGGTATCCTGTGGTGTCCCATTTGACTAGCCCACTGCGCCTTTGGTACCAGTCAATTCATGCTGCTTTTTTTAGTTTTAAAGTTGTTCTTCTATAAATCTTGAAAGTAAAGGCTTGAACCCACAACCTCCAGATCATGTAGCCAATGACCTAACTCACTGACCATGTGCTACCTGCAAGAGCACAGTCTTCCTTTTCCTTTCAGTAAGAACATTGGTACAAACAAATTAAACAACATAACAGGAGCTTTGTTGTGCTGTTGTTTATATAGACATTTGAATGTTTATGAATCACAATGGAAATAAGTGTCTGGCTTTTCTGTCATTATCTATTTGGCTTTTTATACAGAACCAGCACATTGCCTCACTGGGTAAAGAGCCTGCCTGGGAATCTAGAGGCCACAGGTTCAAGTCCCATCGTTGATGCTGGAACTTTTTACTTTGAAATGTTTTGTAGTTTCTGCTTTATTTAACTTAAACGCTCAATGCATTCTCAATGGCAATAGCACAAACTTTGGCTTGTTACTAGTCCTACATACTTACACCGAAAGGTGAAAATGAATCTTTGAAATGTTTCATAGTTTTAGAAATATAGTACTTTCAAATTTGTAGTGGGGGTCAATAGCAGATTTTGGCACATCAAATAATCACACTACTAATGCTCACACATCGATGGTTTATTTACAAACCAAACACGTTGTTTGAACCGTCAATGTATTCTGTGGTGTCCCATTTGACTAGACCACTGCGCCATTGGTACCAGTCAATTCATGGTGCTTTTTTGTTGTTCTTCTAGAAATCTCAAGTCTTGAAAGTAAAGACTTGAGTGGGATTCGAACCCACAACCTCCAGAACATGTAGCCAATGACCTAACACACTGAGTTATGTGCTATCTGCAACAGCACAGTCTTCCTTTCGGTCTACTTGCCAGCCCATAGAGCCTCATTGTGAACCCAGGCATGTTGAGTACACCAAGGTTTTATGTTAGAAATGTTGAGTATGGGTCCCCAGCATTAAGAAACTGCCGGATGCTAACTTGCATGTTGAGCAATTTTCATAATTTGCATAATATGTGTCAATACCATTAACAATATATGGAAGGCAAAACATTCAAAATGCTTTGATCATAAAAAAACAGTCTTTAAAAGCAGTCTTGGGCTAAAAACGGCCATAGCCACTTGCCCAAAGTGCATCACTTTTGTGATGACGGCTATGGCCGTTTTTAGCCCAAGGACTGTTTTTGGTGCAAAACTAATGCTTGGAATGGATTCAGCATCATGAAAACCCCCTAGTTTGACACGTCACATGCTACTTAAAGCATTATGAAATTTAGATTTTTTTCTCTCCTTATTAGTGTACTTGCCAGTCCATAGAGCCCATGTGAACCCGGACATGTTGAGTACACCAAGGTTTTATGTTAGAAATGTTGTCACATGCTACTTAAACCATGATGAAATTTAGATTTGTTTTTCCTTACAGGTTGTTAGTGGTATGGTCACATATTATGCTTTATGCCAATTATGAAAATTGCTCAACATATGCAAGTTAGCATCCGGCAGTTTCTACATGCTGGGGACCCATACTCAACATTTCTAACATAAAACGTTGGTGTACTCAACATGCCTGGGTTGACATTCTGGCATGTGGACTAGTGTGTAGTCTCTACACATGAACAGTAACAGATGAGAACCCACTTTGTGTTGCTTACTGAGAATGAACTGGCATGCATCAAGATGAAAGAGATATGAAAACAAAGAAAAGGCCTGTCATAACTTCAAAGGAAATAGTACAGGCCTACTGTAGTCTCCTTTTTCACATGGCTCCATTGTTCACTGTAAAAAAGGAGTTCCATCATTGTGAGTAACTGCTCTGGACATATCCTGAATACTGTGAATAGCATGGAATTCAATTCTGTACACAAATAATAATAATAAATATAGCTGCAAGCAGCTATAAGACTGGGTCAAGCCCATAGATAGAACAATGGTAGAATTAGCTTGCTTCGATAACTGCTCTCTCGCTTCTATCTTGACTCATGTCTATCTGTATCTCTATATGTTTGTAAGATGTTTATCTACAGTATAAATGAATACAACACGAAACATAAAGGCTTGAAAAGCACAATAGCCTGTTTGATATCCCTCACGTTTGTCTCCTACGTCTTTAACACGTCTGTCTGTACAGTATATCAAAAGGTCTTAAGGTCTTAGGAAGGGTCGTCTCAGGCCTATCTACAGTATGTCTCTATATGTTTTACACAGCTTTAATGTTTGTCTTTAGTTCAATGTTTGTTTTGTAAACGCCATTGACAATGAAGGGAACATTTACGCCATAATGTAACTCATTACGTCATATTGTCTCTTTATTGTTAATGGCGTTTAATGTTTGTGTTGGCACCGTTTGTTTTACATCACCAATACATGAGTTAGACTTTAATATATTAGCGCCCCTCACTTCACACGGGTGTGATCTATAAATTAATACTATAAGGATTCAATTATTTCAATCAAATTCCGGTAAAATACAGAGGTCATCTTAATATGTCATACTATGACGTTTTCCAAATTAGGCGTTTCTGCCTTTGAATGGTTATTTCTCCACA
The DNA here is from genome assembly GCF_951216825.1 of Electrona antarctica. Classification (NCBI taxonomy): domain Eukaryota; kingdom Metazoa; phylum Chordata; class Actinopteri; order Myctophiformes; family Myctophidae; genus Electrona; species Electrona antarctica. The sequence continues at coordinate 5,529,635 of NC_136790.1, read as the reverse complement.
ACATGAAAGAATATAGAATAATTAAACATAAAGACTTTCTATAATACAATGATATGGGGTTAAACCTGTCCTTGGGTTCATGATGTGTCCCCGACATACCCCAACCAGCACGCCCATGTTGGTCCCATGGCTTCGAGATGGGTTAACTATATGAGACCCAGTTGGGCTAATATGGAACCTATATGACAATGTCAGCCGATACCAGATGCTTCACACTTGGGTTACTCGTGTGGGCTTTAAATTGGTTCTACCTGCGCCTTAGGTGTGCCCCAACTAGGTAATTGATTGCGACATCCAAGTGGACCCTAATTGGGCTTGCCCGTGTGGGTTTTAATTAGATTCTACGCAGGCCCTAGGTCAGTCCGAACCTGCTCATTTCTGTGTGGTTGACATGGTATTGGTAGATACACTGATTGGAGACTCCACTCGCATGAATGGAAATGCGATTTCAAGGGCGAGTGGTTAACCAGGCTACGAAATCCTTTGACAATGCTTTCTTGACGTCATCAAAAATGGATCGAGCAAATCATAATATAATTGACTCATTGGGAGATCTAAAGGTCAGAGGTCCTTTGACGAATGACTGTGAGCTTCAGTTCCTGAGCGATTCTCACGAGTCACGGCCCTCTACCATATTGCCGGATTTCGTGGAAAACGACAACACAGAACTGCCAAAACTACGAAAAATATAAGGGGTCTTCTTGCTGCTGGTGCCTGTTGGAAATAGCTGATGATATGATCATTGTCCTCAAACTAGTACTAAGCCAAACCAGACAGTCAGCACCACCCCGGTTGTCTCTAGAGCCCCTGGGCAATGACACCCCGAATAGGGAGCCAGACAAGTGAGCTGACAGCAGGTCCGATGAAGACTACAAGGGTCTCATCTGTTGCAACAAGATTTGCAGCAGAGAGCAGGCAGAGAGCCGTGATGGCGTCACCTCCCCTGTGCAACTCCCTTGCTCTCATCCCTCGCTACCAACCCCCTTGCACTGTAACTGTACACCAGGGCAGTCTCTAAGGTCCATGTTAAGGGCCTAATTAGTTTTGCGGGCAGGAACTGCAGCAGCAATTTAATTAATCCACATGGGGAGACGCTCGCTGTTGTTTTCTTGCTACGAACAAGAGGGGAGATAAGGAAGAAGCGTCCCACACAGAGCAGACAACTGCAGGGAAGTTGAACTTATAGAGACATGCTACCTCAAAGCAGATCATCTGGTTCAGCAATGGAAACCATCACGGGGGGGAAAGACAGGTTCTATATACAAGAATGATAGTGAAGGTTTCCATTGTGTTTCCACCACAGCTCTAGCTTAACCCATTCAGGCCTGATGTCGAAATTTTAAAAAAAAAGGTTTTCTAAATCATGACAATTTTCGGAAAGATTTGAGGCACATTTTAACGATTTTTCAAAAATAGCAGATCTACAAGTTCATAGCGCGCCACTCGGTGGCGCGCTATGAGCTTGTAGATCTGCTATTTTTCAATAGCTAAATTATAACAATGTTTAAAACACCAAAAGGGGTTCCCGCCCCAAAATGGGTTAATGGTTAATGTGGTTAAACGCTAACGTGACATGGATGCGTTCCAGGTCTCAATTGATTAATATGCATCATATTAACTGCAGTCGTTATTCTGTGTAGTTGGCACCGCTGCAAACGAGGACAGTCGTCCTTTTCCCATTTGAAACTACTGGCATCTTGGTTAAGGGTATCAGTTGCACAGTTGTTGGAAATGCAAATCAATGAGCATTGAGTGTGCAAATGGGCCTCTGTCTGTCTCATAGACCACACACACATGCAGGCGCGCACGCACGCACGCAGGCGCGCACGCACGCACGCACGCACGCACGCAGGCACGCACGCACGCACGCACACACACACACACACACACACACCCACCATGTATGCACATACAATAGCTGTTTTGACTCAGCGCAATTTACCCACAGCACAATGCAGTCAAAAGTGTTGACAGAATGGAAAGTGAATCACCCGGAGGGAATGCAGCTACCTTTCCCTGTTATCGTATCACCATGTTTAATCTTGCAAGGTCTCCTTGCTACAGTGCATATAGGCAGCCATGCTCCACCATTCTGCTCCTGAAGCCATAATGATAATATTTGTGTGGTTGCTAAGGCTCCCCCAGAAGATGACACAACACTCTGATAAATCTCCAACGTGATATTGTTATATTGCTGCAGAACATTAGCACTTATCGTACTCACAAAATGTAATCCGTTGCAAATTGCTTAATTACAACAGTAGACAGTAATGCAATCCATGCCTCAAATTTGTACTTTTGGATTACTGCCTTCATAATCAGTAGAATGTTATTTATTTTACATTTGACATAACAGATGAGGTACTGTGATAGTTTGAGAAGATGGGTGGACATTGTGACTGAGGTATGCAAACTTTAATCAGGCGAAGCATAACATTTTCATACACAGTCAAATTCGAAGGATTCATTTGACTGTAAAAGTGTAAAAGTTGACCTGTGCCCATTTTCTCTTTCAAAGTTAGATTAATACTGAATGTCCTGTGTAACAACAGTACGTGCAGGCAGCATGCTGTTTTCATTATCCCAAACATGATGACAAACTATAAACAACAACACTTGGTAATCAATACAGAATTTGTGTCTCATGCCTTTACTATACTTCATAAGGGAACAAAGGTCTGTTTGTTACCATATTCATTACTATAGTATGGCAAGTATGCATGATGAGGCAATGATTTTTGTTTTGTTTTGAACTGACTGTCATGGAGGAGACTAGGTCCTTCACCTGCCCCACCCAGCGAACTGACTGTCATGGAGGAGACTACGTCCTTCACCTGCCCCACCCAGCGAAGTGACTGTCATGGAGGAGACTAGGTCCTTCACCTGCCCCACCCAGCTGACTGTCATGGAGGAGACTAGGTCCTTCACCTGCCCCACCCAGTGAACTGACTGTCATGGAGGAGACTAGGTCCTTCACCTGCCCCACCCAGTGAACTGACTGTCATGGAGGAGACTAGGTCCTTCACCTGCCCCACCCAGCGAAGTGACTTTCCCACAAGGCCAGCAGGCAGTTCAGAGAAAACATGGCAGACAGCTGATTAAGTGAAGTCACCATTTTAGGTCATGTTCTAAATGGGAGTAACAAGGCTACATTCTGGTTATCTAGGCCCACACTCTCTCACTGAGAGAGAGAGAGAGAGAGAGAGAGAGAGAGAGAGAGAGAGAGAGAGATGAGAGACATGGTGGGTGGGAGAGAGAGAAGACCCTATTGTATTGAATACTACAAAACGACCGCACAGTAAATGGTCTCTAGTAACACAAGACCTTGCCTGGCCTGTGGTCTGCTGTGAAAGACCCCTTGTGGAAGAAGAGATCTGCAAATTGTCTACTTGCGTTTCACTGCGGTGTCACTCCTTATTCAGAATCAATCAAAAGCCACAGCTGTACTAAATGGTGCATGAACCCAGGCCACAACGTTTTGAATCTAGAGACAGAAGGGTTCATTCATTGACTAAAAGATCCTTTTAACCTGTCTAATATTTAAAGGGGGACATCCGTCAACCTAATCATGTGTGTACAGTATGTTATTCCTTTGGTAGAAAAAGGTCTGAAAATGTTGTAAACATGGGTAGTTCTCTCCCAAATGAAGATACAAGAAGGTTCACTCAAACTTGTTTTATACTGCAGTTAGTTGCAGATCTTGCATTGTGAATTGTAATGGTGGCTGTGTTCAGTGCTATATCGGGAGATATTGCCACTCATAGAATGCCTCCCAGCCAGGAAATCACTACGTGAGGTAGGAACTTGGAAGTAGCTGTCAGCTGTCAGTTACTGTTAGTATACTCACTTTTAGTTATCTCACGGTATAGCAGAATCTCTGGAGTAATATTGCTTAAATGTCATCATGCATAAATTCTGAAACTGTATAGTCATTCATCATTTTTGAGGGGCGCTAGACCCTCCTATGTCCAGCTTTGAGGGTCTGTGTAAACACAAACATTGAAGACAAAAGTGAAGGCGCAAATTGTGATTGGCCAGAATGAGATGATGTATGATGACGTATGGTGATAAGAGCGCCCCTCACTTCCGATTTTTATTATGTGAAACTGTCGTATACGATTTTATAGTCAAATGGGCTTCATTCAGAACCACATACATACCATTTCCTAATGGGAATAACACAGTTAGGTGTTTTCTATTTTTGGGGGCTTTTTTCTTTTTATTGACAGTAAGTGCGGACGCCGGACACACAGGAAACGAGGGGAGAGAGATGTGAAGTGACATACAGCCAAGTTCGTCTGGACCGGGACTCGAACCTTTGGGTAAATCTGATCGCATGTACAGTAAAGACGGGACCCTCACATACCTATAAAGAAGGTCTCAGGAGCACCATCGCCTGCCAGGAGTTGGGCAGTGTCTCGGTCGAACCTCAGCCATAGTCCTACAGCCAGCACCAAAGAGCCCGACAACTGAGAACATAAAATAACAAACTCACCAGTCATACTGTAATTACGCAATGATGCACATATTGTATGACATATTTTAACATGACTAAACCATCACATAAGACATTTTTGCCATCTTATTTGTGATGTGTGAGGTGTTTTTTCAGTTAGCAAAGCACACGCAAGATCTGCAACATCTTTTGGCCAAACAAGATCTCAAATGACGAACTTTATAAAAAGACGGGCAGCTCTCATATGTCCCTTGAGATAAAGAGACGCAGATTAAGATGGCTCGGTCACGTACTCAGGATGCCCAACGAAAGGGCACCCAAGGTTGCCTTGAGATGGACCCCAATTGGGAAAAGAAAGAGAGGCAGACCAAAGAACATCTGGCGAAGGACAGTGATGATGGAGCTGAAGGAGATGGGTCTTACCTGGGACGAAGCACAGGCCAAAGCACGAGACAGGATCCAGTAGCAGTGTATGATTGCGGCCTTATGCCCCAACAGGGACGAAGAGGATAAGTAAGTAAGTAAAGCACACTACACCGTATAAGGCAGAACCCTGGTGAGATTTAGGTGAGAATGTGAGACACAAACTGGCAGGTGTGATATGTCCCTCATGAGTCTCACCTTATCACAACACCACAGCATGTGGCCCACTGAACATCATTATTCCCTGGGCAAACTTCACCAAAGATAAACCCATCGATTGAAACCCAGTCATATAAAATGGTTAATCCATCTGTCCTCCCTAAAGGCTAAAACTAATTACAAACCTCCTTACAGTGGTGAAATCCAGAGTTGACAATTAAAAGAATAATCTCTTCCAAATGCTACTGCATGTGAAAATTAAAGTTCCATGTTTTATCCTCCATTTAGATGCGAAGAAACATTTATGGGTTGAAAGAACATTTGAAATTCATGATTAGTCAACTAGTAAAATATTCAAGAAGCAGCACCAAGCCCGGGGCAGCATTCACACCCGATGGCATCATTTTAAGGCTAGGCCCAGAAAGCCAATGTAAGGATCGTAATAATGAACTCTCTGCAACCAAACTAGAATGACTTTATACCACGTATATCCTGGCCTGTTAATACTTTGTGTACTATATACTTTCCAACATGGCCATGCACTGTGTGAACATTATGGAAATTGTTTGACTTGGTTGGTGCAGCAGCTAGAGAATAGGAAAGTGTATCACTAGTAGTCGCTAATATTTCAATAGGAGTATCATATCCATTCAATCCTACATCACCAATAGCAACATGTGTGCCCCATCTCCCATGGTGCATTTCAGCCACAGGCTGTGCCAGCCTCACAGAACTTGGGTGATGTAACTCACATTGGCTGGCATCGGCTGTCTACTGGCACTATACCCCAAAATGACACTGTACTGTACGCCCCTTTTGGCTTGGCTGACAACGACGCTGCTTTTAGTCCCAAACCTCTGCAGACAAAGAATCCATTCTCTGATTGTGTGACACCACTTTAGGAACAATTGATTGGTTTACAGGGACATCACTGGAAGCAGCAACTTAAACCAAAAGAGGCCATATTAACTGGATGTAAAACATACATATCCAACAACAATGAAGTCTGTGACTTGGGTCAGCAATGCCATCTTTCATAAACTACTATTAGTGTTATACTACATTCACAAATAATGCGAATGTAGTGGGAATGAAAATGACAGATCTATTGTGTGATGTTCTTGATACATCACATCCACACAGAATTAAATAAAAAGACATGCATGACTAAAGGCTTTGTATTATATTTATAAATCTGTAATCTCTAGTAATGGCCAGCAGCTGAAATATTAAAATGATGTGCGTGGTGTCTGTGTAATTTGTCATTATTGTCCCTGTACTGTTACAAGGTCAGAACCTTTAGGGAGGCCTGTTGTTTTTAGTTATGCTATGAAACGGGACACAAGGCAACACACAAGAGTAATGTTGAGATAATACAACATCTTGTGATAACAAACACCCCTCAGTGATATGCCCAAAACAGATTAACTCCAGCGTAAACTCAACACATTCCCAGACACACCAGGAAAGTCACATCACAATGCCAAATTGGTCAAGAGAGGGGAATCGGAACAGTGTATGGCTTTCATAGTTATGTTGGGAAATGTAACAACAAACTGCAGTTCTGCTATGTATACAGTGCTGCATTATGACCACTAAAAGTAGCTGTATAAATTAATATTGTGGAATTTTGTTATATAAATTTAGATTACAAATATACAGTAGGCCTACTATAGGCTAGCCTAATAGTCCTAAAACCGTCCCCCATCTGTTAACATGTTGCAGTCTATGTATTGACTTAATAATAGGCTAAGATATCACCACCATATCTACGAAGTTGATTAAGTAGACTATACACTCAAGGAGACAGGCTATGGAGAGAGAGAGAGAGAGAGAGAGATGTGAAAACTGCACGCCCACAGGATCAGCACCCACTCAAGCAAGGGCTGTCGGGGGGGGGGACATTGGAATAATTAACATATTGTTTCATTTAAGGTGTTTCCTCCTGATTCCTTAGCTATACAGAGACAATTATATTTTAGTACAATTAATACATATATAATAAGTGTTTCTAAGGACAGGTTTTCTATAGAAAATGAAAGGGAAGGTCTTCTAGTTGCCATAGTAACCACCTACACTACAGTATCCAGTCTGATTTTGCACACACGCGGCTAAAATCGAGATGAATTATTAGCCTACTACACCACGAATCCACGATGATACATTTCTGCGACTGATAAGAACAAAGGTTAGCTTACAATTCAACGAACAAAGAACAGTCTGAACTAATGAATGCAACATTGTTCGTGTCCATGCAGATCATCAACCATTTCAGAAGCGGTCTCTTACCCAAAATATGAAGTTGAAAGCGAATAGAAGATATTTCACGCATTTCATCCCACCCTGCACTTTACTCATGATGCCAGATGATGTTGTGGTGGCACTGGTGGGTATCCGTAAGTGACTTGAGTCTGCCGCCTCTCACTCTCTCCTCGACTCCCTGACTCTGTCTCTCGACCTCGATCTCTAAATGTGCGACTCTTCCAGCTAGACAAACCATGCACCGATCAGATCTGCACCGATTTGCACCCGTGCACGCTATACTACACAAATGAAAACATTGGCTTGACTGTACCGGGCGCGCTTTCTTGGACCGCCCATTTGTGTGCATGGCATGCCGGGCAGGCGGGCACGCTGCAGCGACCGTCCATTCCGATATGTTTAGTTTAATTAAGGTATAGTTCATGGTTTCCGCCGACATGCTATTGTTTTTCATGATTTTTGACGATTAAAGAAAAAGATGAAACTCGTTAAAAAACCATGAACTATATATATAGCAAATAGCATGTCGTTTTAATATGTAGTAGGGTATTATATAGGCTACTAACTATTATCTTTGTAGGCTATATGAAATTAGGTTGACTCCTACAGGGATTAATTTTCTCTGGTGAAGCCATTTGACTTGTCACAATCACAAAGGAAGCAAAGCAAAGCAAAGTTACTATATTTACCCAGGGTATCTGGGCTAAGCTCAAGAACTTGTTTCCAGCCAGGCCCTGCTCATAGAACATTTCATGGTAGTGGTTCATTGCCTTGCTCAAGGGCACTTCAGCGGTGGTAATTTTAACGTGTCGGACCGCTGATTCGAACTGGCGACCTTCCGGTATCAAGACCGCTCCGCAATCCGTTCGGCCATCGCTGCCACAGAGGACACACTGTCGGAGCCGGCCGGGACTTGAACCTGCGGCCATGCAGGCTCTTTACCCAGTGATCCACTGTGCTTGCTGTGTACAAAAAGCCGATAATGAAAGAAGAGCCAGAGGCTTGTTTCCATCAGACAATCTTCCCAAACTGTGGTGCGTGCACCCCTTGTGGTGCGCGAGCGCCTACTAGGGGTGCGTGACATGAAAGGGCTAATGGTGGTGCTATGGTTTTATTTTAAATATAATATATGCGCATATTATGCCAATGGCAAGTAATAAGTATAGCCTATATGCAGAATATTATGCTGGATATATGCCATATTCAGGTTTATATATGCAGCACCTTTCCAAAAAATGTGAATATCATGGAAAGTTTGGTTTATTTCCATAATTCCATTCAAAAAGTTTAACTTTCATAGATTGATTCATAAATGATTTCACGTACCATATTTATTTGTTTATCTTTACACAATTTTGGCTTCCAGCTCATAAAACCCACTAAAACAGAATTTAAAAAAAAATTGAATACTGTGAAGAAATCACCATTTACTCCTCAGTTTTTGCAGAGCATGAATGTTTTAATCTGAAAGCCACATTAAGAAATTAGGATCACATCAAATCAATCAAAATATGGTACTAAAATATGGTAAACAGATGTCAATCTTCAAAACATGGTTGGGAATCCCTATGCCTTCATCAGCCTGAGGCATTGCCCGGGAGTTATGGAAGCCCAGGTTTCCTTCGTGCTTGCTATCTTCTTTGTTTTTGGGTCTGGTCTGGTGCCCCTCCTTTTCCTCTTGACAATACCCATACATTCTCAATGGGGTTTAGGTCCGACGAGTTGGCTGGCCAGTCAAACACTCTGATGGCATGGGCATCAAACCAGGTTGTGGTGCTTCTGGTGGTATGGGCAGGGCAGGGCCAGGTACTCTGGAAGATGACATCTGCAACTCCATATACAGATCCTCAGCAGAAGGAATCATAAAGTAGGAATATAAGATGGCACAATTTCCATCTACTCACTCTGGGTGTCAGAAATGTACCAATACCAATGTCATCATCAATGGGGATTCCATTTACCAGTCTGACGCACATGCAGCGTTATACGTCTGCATTCCATTCAGTGTTGTCGTCGCTCTCTCTTCTGTACCAGACTGACACTGACCATACCAAAGTGTTTCATCACTGCCAAAGCCGTGCCCATATTGGGGGACATCCTCTCCATTGTAGGCTAACCCAAGAAGTAGAACGCATCTTTTGACAGGGCATAGCAGTGGGCGTGGTTTTCTGGCTCCAATGAAACATCGGCCATTCATTTTTTCCATAGAGATTGACAAAATAATTATATCAATTATTTTAAGATTTAATTTTATGATAGTTTTAGTTTTCATTTTTTCACAGAATCAAAGGTTTTATGGTCACGATTCACCAGGATCCTGGATGGCTTGATTCTAGGCTTAAAACAATTGATAATTGATCATCTCTATGGGAAAAATGAATGGCTGATTTTTGAGTGGAGCCAGAAAACCATGCCCACTGCTATGCAGGGGTATTAGTCCGGGGGCCACAACTGTAGAATGACTGTGTGTGTGAGTGTGTGGAGGGGGGCGCACAGCTTTTTGTGGGTTCTCAAAATGCATTTTGTGCCCAAACACAAAGATGTATGTATTTGTGCACAGTAATGAGCAGGACAATATGTCTATATACAGGTATATGCTATCTTAGAATCAACGAGTGGACGCACGCACACACGCGCACGCACACACACACACACACACACACACACACACACACACACACACACACACACACACACACACACACACACACACACACACACACACACACACACACACACACAGTTCACCTTCAACAGTGAGAATAGTTTTTGTTGACCGCTTCATTTTCTTTATTGTTTTGATCACTGCATGTGATTATACATAATCACATGCCCTTTAACTACGTTCTTTATGTTTTTTTAATAAAATGTCGTATGTCGTCAGACCATGGACATTGGACAATGGCCCATCTCATCGCCTCTCAGCGATGTATTTAGTTTGGTCTCCAGCAATCGCATACAAAGGTGGTGAGGTAATATTGTCTTTTCCCAGATTGGAATCACCAAGCCTGCATTCTAACTTCTGTTTGTTTTGGAAATAAAAGGTGTAGTAAGTTGACCTACCGGTTCTGCATGATACAGCCCTACTGGCCTGGCAAGTTGTCCATTGACAAAATAGTACACCTTCACAGATTTGACTAGCCTACACAGTGTTGTCGAGGCATAGGCCTACACATCATTGTTTGAATTGATGTACCGGTATCGCTTGGCTTTTATTTGAATTGATGTATCTCTTGGCTTACACAGCACAGATTTAGACAATGAAATTACTTAATAACTTATGGTCTCAGCAAGGACAATTGGACCCTGGATCATCCAACTGAATTACATTATCATATTTATAGACCTGCACCGTCAAATAATAATAATTTCTGGTGTTCCCAGACGAGACGTTTGTTTTTATCGTGAGATCACAGTCAGAAATGCATTGTTTTACTGATGATTTGGGCATCTCAAATGGCTGGCCTTGTTTACATTAAGTTTCCTATATTAAACTTTCTAGGTACAGTAACACTGTCTTCAGTCCACTCTATCACCCATACCAGTAACAAGGTCCAGTCAAGCAGTCTCTATACTCAGAACCTGCCACCACCAGGACACCTTCAATGAAATTGCCGACCAATGAGTGTTAAGTTTGTTTGTTTTGTTAGAGACAGGCAGGCAATGATGTGGTGTGCTTGGCAGTGGTGGAAACAAGTATTCACGTTTTTTCACACAAGTTAAAGTATCAATTCTGCAATATAGAAATACTCCGTTACAAGTAAAAGTCCGGAATTCAAAATGTACTTGAGTAAAACCATCAACGTGTACTTAAAGTACCAAAAGTAAAAGTACTCATTATACAGAATGTCCTATTTCAAGTTCTCAAATTTGTCCACATCTTTTGAAAATAGCAGATTTACAAGCTCAAAATGTATCATGATGTCACGCATTTTGAGCTTGCAGAACTGCTATTTTCAAAAGATTGGCTATTTTCAAATAGAGGAAATGTAATTTATATACGGTCGAAGTGGTTAATGTATTTATATACGGTCGAAGTGGTTAATGTACTTAAGAAAATGTACTTAGTTACTTTCCACCATTGGTGCTTGGATCCAATGTGGTTTGACATGCATTTTATAAGAATTGAACTCTGGTCTCATACATCAGGGGTTCTCAACCCGTGGGTCGCGACACATCGGGGGGTCGCCAAAATATTTTAGGGGGTCCCCAAATTATTTTCAAAAAAAAAAAAAGATTTATTTTTAAATTTTATTTTCACTTTTTTTCAAAAATAGCAGACCTACAAGCTTGTAGATCTGCTATTTTTCAATAGCTAAATTATAACAATGCTTAAAACACCAAAAGGGGTTCCCGCCCAAAATGGTTTAAGGTTATTGTAGCAGTCAATTTATATTGGGGGTCGGGAGGGTTAGGGGGTCCCGAGACGTTGCCAAAGCATTTCCGGGGGTCCCCGGCCAAAAACGTTGAGAACCCCTGTCATACATAGCTGTTGACAGTTATACAATTGAGAATTAACCTGTTTAGAATTAATTTATTTATTGTGTCCCTGCTGCTCACTGACTGGAGGTCATAGTTTAGTTCTATTCCGCCGCCATAGCATTGACTGCTCACGCACAAGGTCATGATTGCTATTCTCCAGTATCAGTGCTATCAATTTGCATTGTTGGAATACATTTCACACACCCGTGACCCGCTTGCTCATTATGTTGCATTATGGGAGATGATAATAATTGCTCTCTGGTTTCCTGCATGTATACTACTCCTCTGGAAGCTCCCATATTTCAATTCATAAATATCTATTGAATATCATTTGGGTTATCCCATCCTGTTTGAATACAGAGCTGAGATCATTGGATTATTTCCATTTCCAAAACCTTATCCATTGCAGCATATAATCAAGGAAGAATCCCATTATCCTTCCACTAGTCTTCATCCTCCACCATCCTTGTACTGGGTATACATATTAGTGCAATACGGCAACATATACTGTATGTCTATAGTGCAACTATGAGTTATCCTCATAAAGACATAAAATGTAAACCATTATGATGAATTCCTGTACTGTTCTTTGTCTATATAGAAGTGTCTATTTGTACGTCTCTAAATGTTTTGATGATTTGAACATGGTGGACCCTGTTGTAAACAAGTGTAATGCTTAATTGGGTCGTCCACTCACAGTTAACAGCCTTTGTATTGAGTTTGTGCTTGAAATGTACTGTAATTCTGCAAACTGTTAATAAAATTTTCAATCAATCAATTGATATCAACGTATTTGAGAAAGGCTCTCTCTTGTAAGGCTGCACAATGTCAATAGGCTTATTACCCTGGCACTTGGGGAACTGGTTACCGGTATGTTTGAATGTGAAATATTACTTTAATTCTATCCCTTATGTCTCCGAGAAAAAACCTTTCCCACTGGCATGTAAAGCCATTAACCCATTAAGACCTGAGACCAGATTCTACAAATGCCTTATAAATCATGACAGTTTTCGGAATAACCTTTGTTTGATCAGTGGTTCTCAAACTATTAATAGTACAGGAAATCTATGGAAAATACAGGATCAACCTCTAACTAATTGCAAAAAACCCGAACTCAGCTGATTTTGCATCTTCAATATATCCTGAATAACAGAAAAAAAGTTGCCTGGAATTGTCTGAGGGGAAAGTGTTGAAAATAGCTTGTACAGTGTGGCCACCATTGACATCCTATTATAAGGCAATATTTTCTAAATTTCCTTATGCTTTAAGTAGCATGTGACATATCAAACTAGGTTGTTGTCATGATGCTGAAGCCATTCCAAGCATTAGTTTTGCATAAAAACACTCATTGGGCTAAATTTGGCCATAGCAACTTGCCCAAATGTGCTGACCTCATTACATTTTGGCAAGTTGCTATGGCCAAATTTAGCCCAATGAGTGTTTTTATGCAAAACTAATGCTTGGAATGGCTTCAGCATCATGACAACAACCTAGTTTGATATGTCACATGCTACTTAAAGCATAAGGAAATTTAGAAAATATTGCCTTATAATAGGATGTCAATGGTGGCCATACTGTACAGGCCATTTTCAACACTTTCCCCTCAGACAATTCCAGGCAACTTTCTTTCTGTTATTCAGGATATATTGAAGATGCAAAATCAGTTGAGTTTGGTTTTTTTGCAATTAGTTAGAGGTCAAATTACATTATTACTGGACTATAACTACTAAGGACCCCCCAGAAGCAAATATTTGAGTTTAAAACGTTCACTGTGAAAGAATATATATTCAAATATATAATATATAGAATATATATTCACATTTTACGATTTTTCAAAAATAGCAGATCTACAAGCTTGTAGCTTGGCACTCAATTTGCACACGTTTTCACGATAAAAAAAAAAAGCAGATCTACAAGCTTGTAGCGTGGCACTCAGTGCCGCGCCACCGGCGTAGGGTCCATTGGGCCACGTGGGCTGTGGCCCAGTCAGTTTAGACTTTAGAGCTTGCCCAGTCTAACTTCAAAGAGAAGGGGCGAAAAAAACAAGAAAAACCACAAAAGATAGCCTACCTTGGTAGCCCTTGTGCATGCAAAGTTCTTTTAGCGAACCACAGCATGCAAGCCACCTTTGTTTGTTTTAAAATGGTCCCCGGGCCATTAGCACGTTGGCAAAACCGTTCTCATCTATCGGCCGGAGATGCGCTACACACCCCCAGCGCTAATTTGCCCAGTCAATCATTTAATCCACGCTACGCACCTGTGCCGCACTATGGGCTAGACTGTTATTTTTTTCAACAGCTCAAATTTAAAATAATGGTTAAAGTGGTTAAAAGCTATAAACTGACACAGATGTCAAACCAGAATCTTGAGAACTTGAGAAAAGTTTCAGAGATATCTGTGCTCTCAGATGACCTTCTCAAATGCAGGGGAGTGAGGGGACCCTGGGAAATGTCTTGCAGTTTGAGTGATCCCCTCTCATCGGCGAGGTTAGAGCAAGGATATGTAAAGAAGGAGATGAAAGATGGGACATCAGGCACTGGGAGGCAAACTGTAGCTGTAGTCGACGACAGCTGGTGGAAAAGCATAAATACTAATATTTGTTCCAATATAAACAGCTCAGTGGCCTTGTGGTTAGAGCACTGTTTTCCAAACAGTGGGTCGGGAGTCGGGACCAACTTGTGGGTCACGGACACATTGTTATGCCTTAGTGTTTGTTTCCTACATTTGGTTTTTAATTATAATTATTTCAAAAACATTTAAAAAAAACATTCCCCAAAAGGTTTTCATGAATTAACAAAACCAATGATTTTTTTTCAGTAATGTCAATAAGAAATGAAAGAAAAATCTAAGAGATTACATACATTAGAACAAATATTTAAGAAGTGTTGAAAATAGCCGATCTACAAACTCACATGGTGTGAAGCGACACGTTGTGAGCTTGTAGATCTGGGCCCAGGCAAATTTATTATTTCTGTTTTGGGTCACAGGCTGAGGGTAGGACCAGTATCTACATTATAGCATGCAAAAAACCACAACCGATTATTGAACAAATACAATAAGTAAGAGTAAGGGCCGATTCATACTCCTATTTTAGAGCCGAATAAAAGTCGGTTCGGCTCTGTAGAGCCTACAATGTGACGTCATTTGAGGTTCGGGGGGGGGGGGGCGGGTACCGTCCTAAAGTCGGCTCTTCGGTGCTACTGAAAATTTCTGACGAGCCGAAATCATTTCGGCACTACAGCGCCGAAACAGCGGTAAAATAGGAGTATGAATCGGCCCTAAGTAAGCCTTGCCGAGCCATGAGGCAGGAGCCTATCTCCCTTTTCTGTAGCGTGAGGCACGTACAAGTACACCCCCTGGGTATATGGCGATAGTATGTGCAGGCAATGCAGGGATTTACCCCCAATCCAACATGTGATGCTGAGCGCCAAGCAGGGAGGCACTGGGTCCCATTTGTCAGAGCTTTGGTATGGTATCTCCTAGTCTCAGAGCAGGAAGACAGTCCATCATCTTGAGACTATCCATGACCTGCAAGTCCCAGGAATGAGGATTTGTCTACCTCTACTGTCATGGTGGTGTCATAAATGGTTTTGGAGAGTTATTCCAAATAGGGAAGAGGGAGGGGGAGTCACTTACAATTTGTTTTATTTATGCTAAAGATACGTTTCAGTCACTCAGACCTTCATCAGGCATAAATATATATGGCAACTCTCAGAGAGCCGAGGGCCAATCGAAAGCCACACGCCAATCCGTTACCATGCAGCATGAGAATAAATGTAGCTACAAAAATACAATAAAATAAGTCAAACTAAATGGCTGTATCCCAGGAGGGCATAATATCCAATATATGTATTTGGGCTCAGACCTAGTAAATTACAGGTGTTTCACTCTAACCTATACATACACCAGTAATACAAACAAGTGTATACAAAACAGGATAGAGACATGTATTTTGTATAGAATTATTATATGATATATATATATATATATATATATATATATATATGATTTGTTCCTATCCAACCCTGGACCTTCTAGCTGTGAGGCGACAGCGTAACCGACTGCACCACCACGTGGATAGAGACATGTATAAAAAATAATGAGAAGCATAAAGCCTAAAACATATACATATATAAATAAATAAATCACAGCATCACATTTAGTAATAGTTGTCATTTAAACCGTTTGAGTATAAAGTATCAGAGTATCACAGGTAAAAATCCAAAAAGCCTCTCTTCTCTTTAGAAGGTCGTGGTCGCCACCTCTAGATAGCAAAGAGGCCTCCATTCCAACAAAGCGCAGGGATGCAATGTCATATTTCATATCGTTAAAATGTACGGCTATATGCGTGGATTGCGCACCCCTCATCGTCTTCCTTGTCGAGGGTGTGTGTATGGAAAGGAGGATTGGAAGACCTTCCTGGAGCACCTACTACGTCACTGGTATCGTTCAGTGGATTCCCTCTCGCGGACTGTTGAGTGGGTCTTTGATGTTTTTAGCGAGGGGTAGGTGTATGTGTTCTCATGTACATTTTCATGGGACTCATACAGAGGACAAGCAAAGGGCTTGTCCTCTATATGAGTCCCCATGTGTGATTTCAGATGATCAGAAAGAAGAAAGCTTTTGCTACAAACTGAACAAGCAAATGGTTTGTCCCCTGTGTGGGTCCTCATGTGTGTTTTCAAGTGTTGAGATTGGTTAAAGGTTTTGTTACAAACTGAACAAGCAAATGGCTTGTCCCCTGTATGAGTCCTCATGTGTTTTTTCAGATCTTGAGATCGGCTAAAGCCTTTTTTGCAAACTGAACAAGCAAATGGATTGTCTCCTGTGTGAATCCTCATGTGTGATTTCAGAGTATCAGACTGTTTATAGCTTTTACTACAAACTGAACAAGCAAATGGCTTGTCCTCTGTATGAGTCCTCATGTGTGATGTCAGATGTCCAGATTGGTTAAAGCTTTTGCTACAAACTGAACAAGCAAATGGCTTGTCCCCTGTATGAGTCCTCATGTGTGTTTTCAGATTTTGAGAATGATTAAAGCTTTTGCTACAAACTGGACAAGCAAAGGGCTTGTCCCCTGTATGAGTCCTCATGTGTGATTTCAAATATCCAGATTGGTTAAAGCTTTTGCTACAAACTGAACAAGCAAAGGGCTTGTCTCCTGTATGTGTCCTCATGTGTATTTTCAGACTATAAGATTGGCTAAAGCCTTTTTTACAAACTGAACAAGCAAAGGGCTTGTCTCCTGTATGAGTCTTCATGTGTGATTTCAGATGAGCCATGCGTTTAAAGACTTTGCCACACTCGGTACAACAAAAGCTTTTCATTCCCGTTTGACTTCTCATGGTTGGTGTTTGTTTTAATGATTTCATGTTTTGGGACAACCTTTGCCCTTCCACATGCGTCTTGTGTGAAATCAGTGTGTTTAAAACAGATTGATCATCACTGGGCTTCCATTTATCACGGTCTTCAGTGTCAGATTCAGAACAGTGTGAAGCCCAGTCGTCACTGTCCTCAGTAATGTCAGATTCAGAACAATGTGAAGAGCGGAGCTGGTCATCACCAGTTGGTTGTGATCGTACCCAGTACTCTATATAAGCTTGTGTTTTCATGTGTTCAGTGGAGGTGCTGGCTACATGCTCTGTCTGTCTGTTTTCACCATCATCTTCACTTTTCACTGCTAGTAAAGTCAACGATGACCCTGCAGACTCCTCTGGTCTTTGAAGTAACTCCTGCTGTTCCTCTTTAATCTGTGGAGGTTCTAGTTTCACCTGAACCAGACTGGGACTCCTTTCCTGCTGTTCTTCTTTAATCTGTGGAGGTTGTGGTTCCACCTGGACCAGACTGGGCCTCCTCTGCTGCTGTTTAGGGGAAACCTCTTTAGACACAGGAAGCAGTGTGAGATCTACGAGGAGGAGAGAGGAGGTAACATCAGCAGAGAACAAATCAATGTATTTTCTGATTCTATCAGATTTATTCTACTAATTTGTTTGTTTTGTATTGATGATTGCAATGTATTTTTGAGTGGTGCAACCACTCCCTTACGGAGCTATGTGTGTGGCTGGATGGCTGGGTGGGTGGGTGCGTTTGAGCACGAAAACAGCATGGTTGTTTTTCACCACCTGTGTGCAACCTAACACACACACAAACACACACGGACATATTAACTGTATATATGGTGATTTCGGGTCGGCACCCTGGGTGCGTTCCTGTGGGGTTGCACCACTCACTTCACACGGGTGTGATTTTTATATTCTTGTCAAGTGACACTTTGTGTACTAGTATGTATTAGTATTAACTGTTCATATCGTTGCCGTTGTGCAGAAACCTCATATCTCCACATTTCAAATGTGCATGTTTTTATTATATCGTTTTGTAAATTAATGTCCTACTTTTTCCTACAACAGTTTCTCACAAAAGTAGAAAAAATAGCCGATCAACAAGCGTTGTAATCTTATAGATCTGACTATAAAAAAAAAAAAAACATTGCTATAAAAACAAACAAACAACAAAACACATGAAAGTTAAAGTGGTTAAGTGTGTGTGTGTCTGTAGTGTACCAAGTAGGGTATGAATAGTACACGTTCAAATATAGATCTAAATATTAACAATCACGCTTATGTGAAGTGAGGGGCGCTCGTATCATCATACGTCACATTCCGTGCTCAACCAATCAAATCATCACATTCCGTGCTACAAACACACAAACACGGCTCATACAAACAAACACACAAATCTGAGCATAGGAGGGGCTAGCTCCCCTCAAAAATAAAGCAATATTTGACTGACAATTCAGATGCAAATAAAAACATACATTCCTGTGTGTCTAACCTTACACAGCAACTGCCTGGATTTGTGAGATCAGTAAAACTGTCTATGCCTAACCCTAAACCTATTTCTAACCTTATTCTCAGTAAAACAAAATAAAGAATAAGGTCTGCGTGAAGTCGGCGGAAAAAACACGAGGGCGAGATGGATTATGGCCGGGCGATGGTACCCGTTACCCTCAGGGTTCCTGTAATCACCCCAAAGAAGATTTGTTTGACTTTGAGTCCTTTACTCCTCATTGAGACCTGGATGTTCTCAAGCTGTAGACAAGCCATACTTACATGAACATAGGTTCATGTAAACAAAGAGACAGACGATGCCTGAATTCTTAGCTGAATCTGAAAATATCACATGTATAGCAGTAGTTTCATCCTCGTAAAGGTTTGTCCTTCCCCGAGGGTGGAGTTGGCTGCCTGCGTGGTGTCAGATGTTTAGAGTCTTCATTAGTAAGTAAGTCAATTTTATTTATATAGCACCTTTCACAGAGAGGACTCACAAAGTGCTTTACATACAATAAAAATACAGAACAAAGTAAACAAGCAAACAATGCAGATAAAACATGTGTTGTACAATTCAGCTCAAACAAGAAACAATAAGATCATCATAAATACATCATAAAACAAAGGTATATTAAGTTCAGGTTGAACCATCCACAAATGCTTGTTTAAAAAGAAATGTTTTGAGGCTATTTTTAAAAATGCCCACAGAGGAGGAAAATCTCAGCGCTAGTGGGAGAGCATTCCATAGTTTGGCTGCTACGGCCTGAAATGATTTGTCACCTTTCGTTTTTAGTTTGGTGAGGGGTGGGTCTAACAGACCCTGTTCTGCAGACCTAAGGGCCCTTCTGGGCACATAACGAGGCACCAGGTCAATCAAGTAGCCTGGGCGGGGCCTGACCATGCATCGCTCTGAAGTCTGAAGGTGAGCACAAGTACCTTGAACTGAACCCTAAAGTTCACCGGAAGCCATTCTCTAGCATGTCCTCTTTGACTACCTCTGGCAGATGATGGCCGATTGGAAAATCTTGTCATATCTCCCAACTTCCCAAGCCTAGTCCGATCTACAAGCCGCTGTAGAAATAGCAGTGCGAAAATAGCCGATCTACAATCTAAGAAACCAACTTTGGAACAGGAGAGGTGCATAAATATGACATACTCCGCCCACCCAACACTCCCTGTTGACAGGATTATGTGCAGTGGCGTGCACAGACATTTAGAGGGGCAGGTGCTCAAGTGAAAAAAGGGCACCTTGTGCAGCGCGTGGAACCGGCCGGTTGCCTTAATAGTGTGAGATTTATAGATTTTGGGGCATAAATAATATAGAAGCTTTTATATCAAGAATTGATCAATGTCACCATGGTCAGCATACTGTACAGTGTACAAATTACAAAAAAAGGGCACATTTGTCCAGAGGGAAAAGGGCAGGGGGCACCCCTAGTGTCCATCTGTGCACGCCACTGATTATGTGCAGTGACAATTATCACCCTCCCCGAGTCCCCGCCTGGCTTCCCTCCCCCAAACACGAGCCAATTGTGTTCATATAGATGCTAAACAAGGCTGGATGCACCGCGGTGGATTCAAACCCACAACCTCCGCAGTGATGGGAAGGCACTTTACCACTGCTCCACTCGAGCACCCCTGTGTGTGTGGGACTCACTGTTAGTGCAGTAGTCGTTATCCTCAAGGGTGATGGGAGTCATGCAAGCAGCAGTCCTCCAGGGGGCAGCAGAGCTCAGGTCTTCACTCAGGGCTGCCCAGTCACAGGAATCACTGGTAGACATCTGCTTTATACAGTACACGCACACGCACACGCACACACACACACACACACACACACACACACACACAAATTAACTAGAAAAAGTGCACTGCAATCGGATGCTGCGTTCATGATTTGTGGAACTTTGTTTAAAACAGGCCGCCGTGCAAACTTTAGATGTTAATCATCTTATCCAATCAGGATGGAATACGAAAAATCATACAGATTCACATGACTATTAGATATCATGTGCAGGGACGGCTCCAGGGGGGCTTTAGCCCCTTCTGGTGGCCTAGTCCACCTAAGCCCCCCTCCCCACAAACCCAGTTGACGGACTTATATCAGCTATTCAGCTCTATGTAAACCAAAATTCATTAGCCCTGCCCGCTGCTCTAAATAGCCAGCCCCCCAGTCGCGAAGACCTGGTTACCACACTGCTCTGGGCAGCCCACCGCCCACGCCTCCACCTCCCAGTTCTTCTGCCCCTTTTTCCATACGGTTGTCACGTTTTCCTTTTACTTTATACCTGATGTAAACAAGTATTTTTTTAATCCTCGTAGCAGTTTTTGTATTGACCCATTTACAAATGTCAATCAAGCTTGTTTGTTAAATGTAGGCTATAGAATTGTACAATCCTATGCGGTAGGCTATATTAATGTCTGTAGTTATGAATGCCTGTAGTTATATGTACATAGCCTACTTTATCCGCGGGATTCAGCGATTTAGCCAAAGCGATAATTTAAGCATAATAACAATATAATTTGAAAATGTATAGATCTCTCAACAAATGGGAGCCAGCGGCAGGCTTTTTCCAATTGCAGTCCTTTTCAGTGTTTTAGGCAAGCGATGCCTGCATCGTTTTTTTTATTGAGTTGTGCTTGAAATGTATTGTAATTCTGCAAACTGTTAATAAATACTTCAATCAATCAATCAAATCATCCATCTTGGATCTGTCCTCGTCTCCCCAAATTAGTGCAACTGGCTGTGAACCCGCCAGGGGCGCTGTTGCGCAGTTGTAATGGATGACAGATCCAAGATGGATGACAGATTCCGAGACCGAGTGGATTAAAACCAGATTAAAACTTTAGAGTATATGATTAAAACACATTTTTATTTAAAACTACGGACCTCCGGGTTTCCGAACCTTCCCGGAGAATCGGACAGGTAGGGCAACCAGGAAAGCACATTAGATTTTGCATTTGTACATGTTCAGAGTTACTTTGAGGCAGGGGGTGTCGCTCTACACACCAAAGGTTATAAGTCTTTGGACTCTAGTAGATTGAAAATGTCAGAATCGACAAATACATCTACGAGAGTCTACATTTTGGAGTCTAAAACTCGGATGTTTCTAAGAATAAGTATGATTATTGCCTTGGTACGACCGTCATGTGTGAAGTCTGTGAACCGCCATGGCTAGTAGACCAAGACCCTTTGTAGTACAAAGCATGGTGCCACTGCCAACCCATTTAAAGACTTAAAAAACTAACATTAACATCTCAATATTAGGTCAGAATGTTAATCAAACAAATATTTAACTATAATATATTAAATAATGAACGAGCATTTAGTGTTTAATAGTTTACCTGGACAGTAGAGATGTAAACAGTAGGGTAAACACAGACGCAGAGGTCCACTTCCTGACTCTGTCCACTGTCAGACGTCACGTGACCAGTCGATTATCAAAAAGGCTCAACAAGCAGATCACAGATTGACATGCATTTTCCATAGTTTAATTTTTTATTAAGCATTTTACCCGTTTAATTCCTTTAAACGCTTTTAACCTCTTTTTCACGGGACTTCTGTATATTATTTATTCTCACAAAATGGTGTCTGTTTCTATGGAAATTTGCTTTTCATTTTCTACAACTTAATTGATTAATTAATTAGGCATATCTACCCCTGGATCAGTTTGACTATTAAATAACCCTATTGATTTGAAAGGTGGGCACTATGAGTAGGGCAATATGGGCACTATTTGTTTTGGGAAGACTGGGCACTAGAGAAGAGTAGTGGGCACTTTGGGTGAGAAGAGTGGGCTGTGGGCATCTGGGAAGAGTGGGCACTAGAGAGGCCGGAGTGGGTACTTTGAGTGAGAAGACAGAAGAGTGGGCACTAGAGAGGAGTGGGCACTAGAGAAGAGTGGGCACTAGAGAGGAGTGGGCACTAGAGAAGAGTGGGGACTAGAGAGGAGTGGGCACTAGAGAGGAGTGGGCACTAGAGAAGAGTGGGGACTAGAGAAGAGTGGGCACTTGGGGTGAGAAAAGCAGGCACCGAGTGGGCACCAGGAAGATCCTTATGGGGGAAGACTGGGCACCTTTCAGTAAAACTGGACTTTGTCTGACCGTACCTCAGTGAAACTAAATGTAGTTGCATTCCAGTAATACACATAGCCTACCAGACAGCTGCAAATGAACGCGTTCTGTGGACACACCTAAGAGGTATTCCTGTTTTGGTGCCCGGATTTCCCCTAGTGCCCACTCTTCCGAGGTCAGTGGTGCCTGTCATACTGTATATTATGATTACCGTATCTTTAAAATATAACCACTAATGGGTCATGCAAGCTAAGGCATCTCAGAATTTGGGGCCCACATTTCCCATAGTGCCCACTCTTCTGAAGTGCCCAGTTGTCCCTATGCCCTGCCCACTCTGTTTAGGTGCCCACTCTTCTTCCCCCACACCCACAGTGCCCACTTTTCCACTAGTGTCCAGCATATTTTGGTGCTGACCTTTCCTGTATCATTGTATACTTTTACTACTGTACTATTTAGCAAACTGTTAATAAAGTAATGAATGAATGAATGAATCAAACAAAACCAATCAATGTTTTTTCGATTAATTGAGAAATAGGCTTTCTTAGGTTTAAGTCAATATTTCCTGTGCTTTTTTCCTGCAAATAGTCAATGAATCAATCAATCAATCAATCAAAATGTGTTCAACTCATAAGTGCTCTAGAGATACAGTGTGTGTTGTTTCCCCTGTGTTACAGTGCCCCCTGCTGGACTGCGTTCATTCCTGCCTCGTCGTGTAGCCTGTAGGTAGGTGTAATAAGAGAGTGGCGACACGCTTTGATCTCGCCGCAAAACGGGGTGTTATGGGCTATAGTTCCAAACATTGGAACTATCCCATTGAGATAGAATGAGCACTTCCACATTCCATTGTTACAATGGGAGTCAACGCTAGTGTCGCCACTGGTGTATTGTATTTCAAGACTGTGTAGATGCAGTTTCACTTTCATTTATCAGGAAGTTGTGGAACACCACGGAGCTACGGACACAGTGACTGAGTGAGTCTCCTATGATGTAATTACAATAATAATAGTCATCTAAATACTCAATTAGAGTATGATGTTTTCAGAATATAGACCAAACGATAGACTAAGTCATTCGTATTTGGTTTAAAATCATAAGGGATCTCATAGTCTTGAATTGAAAGACTTCTGTCACTGACGACCGTCTTGTTAGGCTAATAGGGATCAAATAACCTTTTTATGGCTGGCTCTGGCTGGCATAATCGAAAGCAGCTGAGCAAGTTTGTGCACATATAGGTTAGCTAAATATATAAAGTTTATATATAGGCAGGGTTGGGGAGCCTGGTTACTTGCTAAAAAATATCAGTAACAAATCCGATTACCACAACCCAAAAGGGGAGGCGACATTGGTTCGAAGGAGCATTGGTCCGAGGTGCGAAAAGGGGTGAGGGTTTGAGGTAGGTTGTCGTTCAGATCAATGCTCCGTCGGACCACACACGAACCCTTTTAAAAGTAGGGGGTTACTTTCAGTTACTTTTGGATTACTTTTAAGCAAAACTCTTATTTAATTATAGATAAAACAAGTTTTACCATTGATAATCAGACAAGAATGTTGAAAAGGAAAACAGAAATATGGTTAAATCAGCTAGTGGTTCTCAAAAGAAGAACATATTTGGCTCTCAAGTAGGCCTACCACCATTATGATTCATGTTAAAATATACAGTCTTATTCAGCTATAGACACAGTTTGCACAAAAGGAAAAATAATTCCTAATCATTATAATAATTCCTAATCAAATATACAAATATAAAGAATATATACAACCAAAGTCATGCTGTACAAATTGGTAGGCCTATTGGAAAAAAAGGACACTTTAACAAATAAGTTCTCACATGGCAGACAGAGACAGAGATAGCGCAGGTACACCTGAACTTCCATGCGCGGCCAAAAGCCTGCCGGCATCTCTTCCTGGTTTTTAGCAAGGACTGTCTAAAGAGGACGAGACGCGAAGACCGTACGGGCGACGCTATGTTGCTTATGGTGCTCCATGGAAGGAAAGAAACATGCGCAGTTGAGACCAAGGAAGCTGAACACGGAAGTGTTGGCTGCATATAGCCCATTGCGCATGTTTCTTTCCTTCCATGGAGCACCATAAGCAACATGGCGTCGCCCGTACGGTCTTCGCGTCTCGTCCTCTTTAGACAGTCCTTGGTTTTTAGCAAGGAAGCTCTGAGAAGGAAGTGAAGTGGTCACGTGACTGGGCTGCACCATGACACTTTCATGGACACTTTCATGGGAGCCAAACTACCCGGAAGTTTGGCAGAATGCACTGGAGTCAATGAGAGCTCAGTGACCAGCTCATGAACAAACATTATTTATGAACAATTGAGACCTTTTGTAAAGTAATCACTTCTGGAAAATAACAGAAGACATGTAACACATTATTGTCTGCTGTGTTGTTATTCGATGTGTACACTGTGTAAACTTTATATAGGTATGGTATCTAAAGAGCACAAAGTACCTTTCTGAACGCACCAAGTATCACAAGATTTCCCACCGTTTCCTGTCTGGCAGCCAAATATTGCGATACTTCGGAGCCAGAAACGATACCTGCTGCTGTTTAGATCCTCAGATAAAATTATATACCGTGCACTCTGTGCACATCGAAAAGTAAGTGATTAGAAAACAACCTGTGATATGTCTTCTGTTATTTTCCAGAAGTGATTACTTTACAAAAGGTCTCAATTGTTCATAAATAATGTTTGTTATGAGCTGGTCCAGCCGGCTCCATTCACTGCCATGTATTCATTGCACTTCCGGTGTGAGTTTGGCTCCCATGAAAGTGTCCATGAAAGTGTCATGGCGCAGCCCAGTCACGTGACCACTTCCCTTCCCTTCCTTCTCAGAGCTTCCTTGGTTTTTAGACAGCTGGTGGATTCGAAATGAAGCTCCACCCACGCGGCAGAATGCCGCTGGGGCAAGCTTTTCCAGGAATCTGGCCAATGCGGCAATCTTCCGCGTTGGTGGAGCTTCATTTCCATCCACCAGCTGTCTAAAAACCCGGAAGAGCCGGCAGACAGCGGCTTTTGGCCGCACATCGAATCCTAGGTCTGCTTACACCCACAGACAGACAGACAGGCAGGCAGGCAGGTTTTTTATGTGTATATGTGTCTTTCGTTGTTGTCTCAGTAAAGGCTCATACATAGTGTGGATTTTCGGTGGTGAGGTGACCACCAAACTACAACATGACGTCACGAGCCGCGGTGAAGAGCAAACCACCAGCCCTTCTCTCTGTTTTTACTCACCACCACTCAACGTTATTTCAGCTCCGGTGGTCAGCTCACCACCGAAAATCCAGACTATGAATGAGCCTTTAGACCCCCCTCTCCACAAGGTGGGACAGTGCACCAAATCATTATGGTCAGATTGTAGTAATCCAGTAATCCAGTCAAACCCTAGTCCCTAGTCAAGCCACATGCAGTCCTTACCTTCACTTAATGTGGCCTGCAGTTTAATACAGAATACTGATATTGATTTTTAGCTTAGATATAATTGATTTAGTAGCTTAATGCCTAGCATGCAAATTGTATTGTCTTTATTATTTACAATGCATTTTTATTTAAGTTCATAAAGTTACACTGACACATTTAATATTGTCTACTTTCCAAACAATTTTCAAAATATCTTACAAAACATCACTTTGTGACGTGTAAGCATGGTGATCAGCTATTTTAAAAAATAAGTGTGATTATCTTAAATAATTACGATTAGGTGCAGGCCTAGCCAGGTGTGGTCTTTTATGGTTCCGACCTACATGGCCTAGCCAGGTGTGGTCTTTTATGGTTCCGACCTACATTTCAGATATACTCTCCTCCTATAACTCGTCGTAGTCACCACTACAGATCCTTCCTCGGGCAAAGGAACATTCCAAAGTCCACATTCAACAGACAAGGAGCGCTCCTTCATTTGCATTTAAAGCTACAGTACACTTTGGAACACCATGCCCAAGAAGGAGAGAGAGCCTTACTTTCTTTATATCCCTTCTTAAAATGCATTTCTGCAAAGTTGCTTTAATGTCTTATATCCTGTTAATTCTAATTGTATTAAACCCCATTTATTTGTATTTCACTTTTATTTGAAATGTATACAACGTTTATATAAAGTTTTATTATTATTATTATTATTATTATTATTATTATTATTATTATTACTACTAATGACCTCACAATTGTTGTCTTTCTTAAAGGCTTATCAATATGTCAAGCAGTCAAGATGATCCCATGGAAACTGTGAGTGGTGGCAGCAACTCTACATCTGACCTCAAACCCTTAGATCTCCATATATGGAGCTGACCTGTTCTCACATTCCATATGTTGATCCTTTCCCATCCATCCTTCCTCTTCGATGTCTCCCTTTTGACTGATACCTGTCCATTTCATATGTTGATCTGACCTCATCAAACCCTGTACACTCAAGACACGCTCCATATTTGGCCAGTACAGAATTCATTCCATATGTTGATCTGACCCCCCCTTGCCAAAGCGCCAGCGCTCACCCAGCAGTCTGTCACCCAGGCGGATATGTTGATCTGACCCCCCCCATTCTCTTGCCCTCAGGCGTATTACTGGTAGTATATTAGTCCAGAAGAGATTTAATTTGACCATTTGAATAATATTGCATTGAAACAACACCATGCAGTGCATGTTAAAAACATACTAGTCTTCAGAAGAACGGACCTTAGTTATTTGATATTCACATCAACATGCTGCTGCATATCAGCCAAAGGTTTGATTTGTTGACTCTTTCTTTTATGACTGTTTGTGGTTGTTTGGTACAGGATGATTCAGGCCAACAACATCAGGCTGCCCCAGACCAGAATGCTCTCATGGTAGATATATGTCTGTTAAATGCTCTCATGGTTGATATATGTCTGTTAAATGCTCTCATGGTAGATATATGTCTGTTAAATGCTCTCATGGTAGATATGTCTGTTATAAATGCTCTCATGGTAGATATGTCTGTTATAAATGCTCTCATGGTAGATATATGTCTGTTAAATGCGCTCATGGTAGATATATGTCTGTTAAATGCGCTCATGGTAGATATATGTCTGTTAAATGCGCTCATGGTAGATATATGTCTGTTAAATGCTCTCATGGTAGATATATGTCTGTTAAATGCTCTCATGGTAGATATATGTCTGTTAAATGCTCTCATGGTAGATATATGTCTGTTAAATGCTCTCATGGTAGATATGTCTGTTATAAATGCTCTCATGGTAGATATATGTCTGTTAAATGCTCTCATGGTAGATATGTCTGTTATAAATGCTCTCATGGTAGATATGTCTGTTATAAATGCTCTCATGGTAGATATATGTCTGTTAAATGCTCTCATGGTAGATATATGTCTGTTAAATGCTCTCATGGTAGATATATGTCTGTTAAATGCTCTCATGGTAGATATATGTCTGTTAAATGCTCTCATGGTAGATATATGTCTGTTATAAATGCTCTCATGGTAGATATATGTCTGTTATAAATGCTCTCAGGGTAGATATATGTCTGTTATAAATGCTCTCATGGTAGATATATGTCTGTTAAATGCTCTCATGGTAGATATATTTCTGTTAAATGCTCTCATGGTAGATATATTTCTGTTAAATGCTCTCATGGTAGATATCTGTCTGTTATAAGTTCTCTGTAAACATTTACCATCAAGTCTCCATTTCAGTTGACCATTTAGTAGGCCCTACAGTGACCTCTACTGTCTTTCTTTAGATTGCAGGGTCAAGTGTGGATATCGTCTCCTCCCAACCCCAACCGCTTTCAGCCAATACAGTGGTGAGTAAAACCCTATTATTGTCTCCCAACCCCTGTCCGCAACCAAATAAATATCATTTTGGGGGTCCTCCTTGACACGAAAACGTGCGAGAACTACTGGTTTAGAAGGCATTCGTAGAATCGGCCTCAGGCCGTTTGGGTTAAGTTTGGCAAAGGGTGATATCCACATTGTTGTTGTTCTGCTTTCAGCCTCCTGGATGGAACCAGAGTGGAGGAGGAGGGATGGAGATGAATCCTAGATGGACCCATTTTGCTTCTGACGACGGACCGACCTCTCTGACGTCCATGACCTATCCGACCTATCCTCCGACCTCTCCGCCGAACTTTCCTCCGACCTCTGTGAATTCAGAGTCACAGACAGACGGGCCCCCTCAGTCACCTGGCACCGTGCCAGCAGCCTTTAATGTGGTAAAAATATATATCCTAAAATAATGGCCCATTAACCCATTACCTTTTGGTCTTCAAAATAAGAGTGAAATTAACGAATTAATACCTGGCAGTCAATGTTAATGGGTACAGTTTGGCAATGGGTGTTTCTCATTGTTGTTTAAGCAACATTACACGGAGAGGGTGTTGCGTTACCGTCATTAATGGCACGCCTGCGTTGCTGACAGGAACGAGCCGATATAGGTGAGTTCCGTAAGCAGCGCAGAAGTCCTCTAGTGCAATATTGTGATTATACCACAGTTACCCTTAAAAAAAATCGATAAAAGATCATATTCTTTTCATGACAGATGTGGCCACTGCGACCTAAAATGTCCTGTGTAAACACCTAGTTTAGCTAGTAGCCACTGCCCCGTGGGGACTGCCCAGTGCCCAGCACAGCTGTTTTTGAGTGGTGTAAACCACTCCTACAACTGGCTTTGTTATTGAGTGGTGTAAACCACTCCTACAACTGGCTTTGTTAGTCTGTCTGTCTGTCTGTCTGTGCTCAAAAAATGAGCACGGTTGCTATGGTCACCCAGTTCACCCGGGTGTGATTTCATTACGTCAGACATTACGTCAGACCACAGCTGATCAGGCTATATAAGACCTTACACCACTCAGTTCACACGGGTGTGATTTTTTATATTTTGATTAGGGGTGTGGTGATGTTCGTTTGAATCACCGGTAGAGAGCTATTTCAACCAATCAGATTGTTTCCTCGAACCTACCTGTGGTATAATTTGCTTCCAGCCTCAGAGTGGAGGAGGAAGGATGGAGGTAAATCCTGGATTTAACCAGAGTGGAGGAGGAAGGATGGAGGTAAATCCTGGATGGAACCAGAGTGGAGGAGGAAGGATGGAGGTAAATCCTGGATTGAACCAGAGTGGAGGAGGAAGGACTGGATGGAGCCATGGTTCTGACAACGGACCGACCTCTCCGTCCTATCCGCCGACCTCTCCTCTGACCTCTGTGAATTCAGAGTCACAGACATACAGGCCTCCTCAGTCACCTGGCACCATGCCAGCAGCTTATAATGTGGTAAAATATCAATCCTAAAATAATTAAATGAAATGAAATGATTACTATATTTACCCAGGGTATCTGGGCTAAGCTCAAGAACTTGTTTCCAGCCAGGCCCTGCTCATAGAACATTTCATCGTAGTGGTTCAATGCCTTGTTCAAGGGCACTTCAGCGGTGTTAATTTGAACGTGTCGGACCGCTGATTCGAACTGGCGACCTTCCGGTATCAAGACCGCTCCACAATCCGTTCGGCCACCGCTGCCACTAACCCATTAACCTATTAAAACCAGGGAAGCATCTGATCTGTGCAATTTTAGCAATGTTGTGTTCTAGGTTTCTTTGGAGGGCATACCATAATATTCCCTCCCACGTCGGTGTACACACGCACGTTACTGCACGGTATACGATTATTTTCAAAATGTCTTGGACGGTAACACCAGGCTTTAATATACACACACACACACACACACACACACACACACACACACACATCTGCAAGTTTTCGTGTAACGTCTATTGTTTAAAAAAAGAAAAAACATCTTGAAAGTGTGAGACGTTCTACTGGTTTAGAAAGTATTTGTAGAATCTGCCTCAGGTCTTCATGGTGCTTCTCATTGTTGTTCTACTTTCAGTCTCAGAATGAAAGACTTCGACTTCGGGTGGATGTAAATACTGGATGGAACCATGCTTCCGACAAGGGGCCGTCCCATCCGACCTCTCCTCCTCCGACCGAGTCACAGCCAGACGGGCCTCCTCAGTCACCTGGCACCACGCCAGCAGCTTTTAATGTGGTAAAGATATTGATCCTAAAATAATGGCCCATTAACCGGGAAAGCATTTGTGTCATTTTAGCTTTACAGTATACAGTATAATTATAGCAAGATGGAAAACTCTTAGGATTTAGAAAAGTAGTTCTCAAAAATAGCAGATGTAAAAGCTTGTACATCTGCTATTTTTTAACATGTTTGAAACATGTTGAAAGTGTTTGAAATTTCTTGAGTTGCCTACCGTAATTTAGATTTTTCATTACCCAAATCTTCTCTTCTAGGGGGGGGGGGGGGTCTACTGAAAGTGTGAGAACTACTGATTTAGAAGGTATTTGTACAATCGCCCTGCCAATGACGTCTTTTGCGGTCTTTTGTTCTCTTATTGATTTAAGTTTGATCGTGCTCTTCACCACCATATGAATCGGCGACCGAGTAAACAGGAAATTAACCGGAAGTGAAAAAGGTTGCTCCATCCGCCTCCATGTAAACAGTTTTTTTTTTAAAATATGCATTTATCTCGGATTCTTTTCCCAGATTGCGTTTTTTTGGTCAAAACAAGCTTTATTCACGGCCCATAACTAAAGCGTTGATGATCGCGTTTACAAAACGTAAGTTTCGGGTGAATTAAATCACGATTGCACGGCACTTTAGACAGCCGTTGTTTACTTCCAGTTCACGGCCCAGGACCTTTTGGTCTTCAAAATATGAGAGTATGCACTGAAAAAGTTGTGTGAATGTGTTCATGGGTACAGTTTGGCAATGGGTGTTTCTCAGTGTTGTTTAAGCAATATTACACGAGAGGGTGTGCGTTACCGCCATTAATGGCACGCCTGCGTTGCTGCAGGAACGAGCCGATATAGGTGAGTTTCGTAAGCAGTGCAGAAGTCCTCAAGTGTAATATTGCGATTATACCACATACAACATATATATTATTCGATAAAAGATCATATTCTTTTTATGACAGATGTAGCCACTACGACCTAATATATATGTTTTGATTAGGGGTACGGTGATGCTCGTTTGAATTACCGGTAGAGAGCTATTTCAACCAATCCGATTGCTTCCTCAAAACTACCTGTGGTATAATTTGCTTCCAGCCTCAGAGTGGAGGAGGAAGGATGGAGATAAATCCTGGATGGAACCAGAGTGAGGGAGGAAGGATGGAGGTAAATCCTGGATGGAACCAACGTGAAGGAGGAAGGATGGAGGTAAATCCTGGATGGAACCAGAGTGAGGGAGGAAGGATGGAGGTAAATCCTGGATGGAACCAACGTGAAGGAGGAAGGATGGAGGTAAATCCTGGATGGAACCAGAGTGAGGGAGGAAGGATGGAGGTAAATCCTGGATGGAAGAATGGTTCTGACAACGGGCCGACCTCTCCGTCCTATCCGCAGACCACTTCGACCTCTCCTCTGACCTCTGTGAATTCAGAGTCACAGACAGACAGGCCTCCTCAGTCACCTGGCACCATGCCAGCAGCTGTGGTAAAATATTGATCCTAAAATAATGGTCCATTAACCTATTAAAACCGGGGAAGCATCTGATCTGTGCCGTTTTACATTGTAGCAGTGGTGTGTTCTAGGTTTGCCCCATGCTATAAAGTAGATGTGTTTACAATGTGTTTTCAGGCTGAAGGGACTGGAAGAGTGCGGTGTCTTGTTGATGTTCTGGGTTGGCCACAGGCTGAACCACCCTTACAGAAACGTCAGCTGGAAAAGGCTCTGCAGTCTTGGTTCAACAGAAATGTCAAGACAATGTCAGACACAAGTTGCTCCATTGAAAGTCTCTCAGATAGACGTGCTGTGGTCATCATTCAACCTGATTCAGGTACAGTATGTCCTTTATTATAGAATAACACATCACTGAACATCACTGAGGATACGTCCCAGTTGCATCCAGGCTGGTGACCACCGGAGAGACGGGTGACAGCCGGAATGTAGACGGCACCCCAGGAGCAGTATGGGTTAGCGCCCCTGCTTGCATCCTCCGTGAGGAGGAAGCCCAAAAACCTTCGATGAGGCCTTTAGGAGGGCCATTCGAGCCGCAAGTGGAGTCTGCAGTACTACCGTTGCCCAGCGGTGGAGCCTGCAGAACCACTGCGGCTCAAGAATCCACCACTCCGGAATGAAGTGTCTGGTGCTGGGAGTCTGGTGCAACGCACAGGTCCTCGCGGTACTCCTGGTGAGAGCAGGAGTGGACCTGGTGAGACGTAGGAGGGGCCCGGACAGGAGGCAACCCACAGAGCCTAGTCCCTCCACTTACCAGAATAGTACCTCTCAGTCCCGGCATAGTAGTTCCGGAGTGGTTCCAACGGATTGTGCGGACCTGTCTTTCCCTAGTGGTCTGATCGAGGGTAGCTACTGGGACGTAAGTTGGGACTTGATCACCCCGGCTGGGTCACCCGAGTGAGGGGTATGATGTTCAAGAGACCCGAAACCCCGATGACCTTGGGATACATCACTGAGGATACGTCCCAGTTGCATCCAGGTGATGTTATTTTCGTTCTGAACAAATAAAGTATTAAAAAGCACTGCTGACTAAACCTCCTAACTCCATTGGATCCTCAAACGGTCAAACCACCTAACTTCCCGTCTGACTTTCATAATCATTCTAATCAATGATGGACAAAACAACCAGCTCCACATTAAAAACCTAGCTCCACTTGAGCTGTATTTGGGATAAAGTGATGATAATATAAGAACACATTCAGCTGTATTTGGGGTAAAGTGATAATACTATAAGAACACATTCAAGTATCTGACAATGTTTAAAGTCACCATACCAACTTTATGAGGCAGTGTATGTGTAAAAGGTAAGTCATATTTTGGAGATAGTTGGTTTGTGCCTGACAGCAGAGATATTTTCTGTTTCCCAGTCTTTCTTTGGATTAATTCATCATGTGGGTTTTGTTTTTTCTTCCTTCAAGCTCTTGAACATCCTCTGATGTCAGAAGACATAACCCTGCCAGTGAAAGACAAGAAAACGGTGACGATAAGGTTTCTGCCAGGAGCAGAGATTCTGACTCCAACACCAACAGTAAGGTTTCTGCCAGGAGCAGAGATTCAGACTCCAACACCAGACAGCCGTTCACTGGAGGTTCATTCTCCATTATTACCATCAGCCGCACAAGCGGCACAACATGTACGTATACTCATGGATTCAAGTTCTCAGTCGCCATGACTGGTTTCAGCCATTAGGATTCCATATACACACCAGCATGTCTTCTATGGAGGCTTGTTGCGCACCAAAGATCTACAAGCTCACAACACGTTGCGGCGTGTTGTGAGCTTGTAGATCGGCTACTTCCGGTTATTTGGTTATTTTAAGATTAAAGAGTATTTAAATTGGTCAAACTAGCAATAACTAACTAACATGCTCAGAAGAAGCCTCGGTCTGTGATTTCCTCAACCGGTTCGGCTGTATGTAGAACAGCAGCAACATACTGTATGGTTTAGAATAATGATAAATAATACCTAAACATAATCATAACATTTTCAGTCACGAGATTACACTTTGGCTTCATTCCATGTGTACTGTACTGTACTGCAGGGGTTGTCAACCTTTTTGTCTCGGGACCCCGGAAATGTTTTGGCTATGTCTCACGACCTCCGCCCAACCAATACAAATTGACGGCTACAATAACCTTCATAATAGAGAAAATATATCATAAATACTGAAACCAGATATAATTGTTATGGAAAGTTTATGCATGTACATACATAGGCCTATGTGCAAACTCTTAATTTACATTTTGCAGCCATTCAGATACAAAAAACCCCCAAAAAAATAGTAAAATAGTTTGGCGACCCCAGGTTGAGAACCCTTGCTGTACTGTACTGTGTAAGTGGTATGAATTGAATAACAAGATTGCATTTAATTCCAGGTGAAAACCCACGAGGAGTCACAGAGTACTGCTGCTGAGCCAAGACGTCAGGAGACCACGCCCCCTCAGAGAGGTCAGGACACAGAGGTCAGAGGTCAGGAGACAAAGGTCAGCACCTCGTTCCCTCAGAGAGGTCAACAGGTCAGCGTCCCGTTTCCTCCGAGAGGTCAAGAGGTCAGCGCCCCATTCCCTCTGGGCCCCTTCGTGTATCTGAACCAGGCGTACAGGGAGGAGATGAAACGCATCGAGCGAGACAACGGGGTCACCATCACGACCGAGGTCAAGGTGTCCTTTGAAGTCAACAAGATCAACAACGGAAGTTCGCCGAATCCCGAGCTCGCTCTCGCCGAGTTCACGACTCTGGCTCAGAAGTGCTTGAGCGATCTGGACAGCGTCACCGTTCCTCTGCCGCGCGGCGCCGCCGATCAGGGAGACTGGAGGCGCGTGCTCCAAAAAGTCCTGCGAGAAGAGTCCAGGCTGGTGCTCAGCGCGTCCTGCCGAGAGATGTCGCTGATCGGGCCGTCCAAGAGCGTGGCAGACGCCCGCGAGTCCTTACCAACGCCACAGAGCACCACCTCGACAAACAGCAGCGTCTCAGCCGCAGCCGCTCGGCGAGATCGTCACGTCAAAGCGCAGGAGATCGGCATGCTCAGGAAGGACCCGTCGGTCTCCGGCGGGCTGCCCATGCATCAGAGCCACTGGATGGCAATGACTATGACGTTTGACAGGGTGCTGGCGAACATCAAGACAAAGTACAGCGTGTCATTAGAGCCAGAGTTCTCTCGGGATGAAGTCACTGTTCGGGTGAAAGCTGCTGGCGGCAGCAGCACCGTAGCCAACTCCCTGGAGAGCCACGCCTTCAGAGCTCTGCTGCGTCTCTACCAGAAGGTTGTGACGTCGTCGACCATGGGCTTCTCCCCACAGCTCCCCGACCAGAAGGCCCAGAAGGTCATGACGTCGTCGACCATGGGCTTCTCCCCACAGCTCCCCGACCAGAAGGCCCAGAAGGTAGCAGACAAGATTCAACAAGACACGTCCGCTCTCCATCCTGATGTTGGTGTTCGAGACGATCATGGCTACCTCGGGTTACCACAGACCAACCTGCAGGGCCCTGCGGTCGGCACCGTGGATCGTGAGCGGGGTAAGCCCGTGTTCAAAGATCGTGACAACAAGACCAAGATCGGACACGCGAGTCACAGCGGCGAGCAGAGTGCCAGAACAGCCGCGGTGGCCGGAGGAGCTACAGCTGCAGGAGAGACCAGAGAACCTTGTCCGATATGTCTCGAAAACTGTCCCCAAATGGAAAAACTAAAATGCGGCCACGAGCTCTGTAAAGACTGCAAGATACAGATGGTGGAAATCAGTGGGCCCACCTGTCCTGTTTGTAAAGCTGTCTTTGGGAAGATGCAGGGAGATCAGCCACCTGGAACCATGACATGGCATTCTGATCACGTCTCCCTGCCTGGATTCTTTCACTGTGGCACGATAACCATCGACTATTACATTCCACAAGGAACACAGACGGTAAAAACATGTGGTTAAAGGAACTACAACATTTAAAAAAATGTTTTTAATATAACATCATATTGTTTATGTTCCTCAAACATATTTCTAATGGTTTGAGCCTAAATCACCACTCTGATATAATCAGTCCATGTCATTTCGGTCTGGCTTCCAAACCAGTTTTACCTGCAGTACTGATGTGGTGAGGGCGCTGTGTATGGAAATTATTTTCTCCACCACAGCCTCAAACCAGCTACTCCCCTCCCACATCTTTGACTCAATATAAAAAGGCCCACCCCCTCCCCTCCCACAGTCTCCAAAGACTAAATGCAAATTTGGAACTGAAGAAGTGGAGGGAATATACAAAGTAGGGATATACCTATGACATCACGAGTAGCACCAAATCAGTTGTCCTGTTGTGAAACCACTGCACATAAAAACCCAAACTTGATGAGAAAGCCTGATTGTTCAAAATTGGATATTTGTGGGGATACAAGACACAAAGGCACCAAAAAAAATAAGATGGGAAAAGTTGAATTTCATGTTCTAGGTCAGGACCTTTAAGAAGAAATATAACCATACTGTCTGTTTTATGTTAATTGTTAAGCATATTATTGCATTTTAAACACTCGCCCTGTACAGGACAAACATCCCAACCCTGGGAAGCACTACTACGGCACTCAAAGAACAGCTTATCTGCCAGACAACAAGGAGGGCCGCGAGGTGGTCAGGCTCTTGAAGAAAGCGTTCGACCAGAAGCTGATCTTCACCGTGGGGACCTCCAGGACCACCGGCTCGGAGGACCAGGTGACCTGGAATGACATCCACCACAAGACCTGCATGAGCGGAGGACCACAAGGGTATACTGTACAGTTCTGATAAACATCGTTTCTGTAGGACAGTGCTTCTCAAGATGTGATTAGCTTAATGTGCAACACTGTTTTCTCACTCAACAGTGAACAAACCAACATAAGTGTATACAGGGTATCTGCACATTTCTAAAGAGGCAATTTAAGGAAGACCTTTTTAATACCTCTGAAATAAAAAAAATACGTAGGCAAAAGTAATCACACTATGCTATAAAAACTGGTCAAACATTGGCCATATTGTCAAACAATATAAGATCTACATGCTCACAAGCAAGTGTAGATCTGCTATTTTCACAACATCTGTGGAACAGAGTCAAACTAGATGAAACGCCTCAACAACTACAATTCCAAGTGCTTGTCAGGGCCCATGGGTGTCTCCAGTTCAAATAGGATTATTTTTGGGTCGTCCCCAGTTCAAATAAGATTAATTTTGGGCGACCTCAGTTCAAATACGATAAAACAAAAATTCTGTTCAGATAGGATTTTTGGGGGTGTCCCCGGTTCAAATAAGATTATTTTGTTGGTTAGCGGCCTGAAAAGGTTGAGAACCACTGCTGTAGGACTACTGTGATTTCATGTTACCTGAAATGGATACTCAGACATGTTGTTGTGTTGTTTCCCACAGGTTTGGTTACCCTGATGACAATTACCTGAGCAGAGTGAGGGACGAGCTGAAGGATAAAGGCATCAAATAAAGAGGAAAAACTCTACTGTCCGTAAAATGAAACATAATATAGGGAACAGAAGTTCTGACGTCACTCGTTCATCATTATCTCAAAAGAAGGTCTCAGTCACATTGTGGTGGGGGGTGTTCTAGTGAAAATGTAACACATTTGGTGGCAGTAACATTATTGATGATTATTCATATCCATTATGAGTTAATCCGCTGGGATCATTTGTTTATTTCTGGAATACAGTTCTTACAGCATTTGACACAATATAAGAAAATTCTATGGGAATTCCAAATGGGGGGAAAAAACGACCCAGGCAAGATGTGTAAATTACGTCAGACACCGGTTCTCTATAACAATTTGCTTTGGGCACACTGGCATCTCAGAAATTACTTAATACTTTTCGTGCCATAATCGTATATTTACATTTTATAAAACCCAGCACTTTAATGCCACCGTCGTATATTTACATTTTACGGTATTTATAGTACAGAATCAATGATCGTTGTAATATTTACCGCTTAGGGCACCGCCATCTTGGAGCGGTCAAAAACTAAACTAGATCGACCCACTGAAACAGCGTCGGCTAATACTTCCAGTCCAACAGCCGCGTCATTTTGTAGTTTTTTGCAGTTTTTGCCTGGCAAGGATAAAAGGCTCTAAAAGTGTTAAACTTTCATCCTGGTGTCCCAATTTTGGACATGCCGAAAATGTTCGAAAATAGCAGATCCAAGGCAATGCGTTGTGTTGTAATTGATTGCTTTATTATTAGTAGTACACAGGTAGTTATACAATAATACGACAGTTTGAGGATCCAATGGAGTTAGGTGGTTTAGTCAGAAACACTTTTTGAATACATTTCATTGTATCAATATTTGTAACCTCCCCACCACACACACACACACACACACACACACACACACACACACACACACACACACACACACACAGTTCAATAGCACTGATTTATAAACACACACAGACGAGGCTGTTCAATAGCACTGATTTGTATGTATATGAAGATAGTTGGTTTCTGCCCGAATTGTAAACCCCACACACAGACATAAAAGGGTGTTCAATTGATTTATTAAATCAAGTAAATAAAAGCTTAAATATGGAGGTAGGTTTGCATCCGACAGTGACAATATCATGATTATCATTGGAACATAGAGCATTAACGTTTTAATTCAATCTTTGTTTTAAGAAAGAAATACTTCAGGATCACTTAAAGCACCTTTTATTTCTCATTTCCTATCTCAGGGACGTGTTGCTTGTTGACTTGGTTTGTTTCAATGCTGCACTAAATGTAAGTTTCTCTGGACTACATGCGTCATGCAATATTAGCACATCAGCTCAGTATCAAAGATTTGGTAGCTCTTTGCTGATTAGGGACTTTATTTGTGAATCTAATAAATGAGAGAGTGGGAGGGGACTAAAATGACATCACAACAAGCTTCATTATGTTGGACTATTAGGCCTACTTTGTGGTTAATCGAGGGATTCTGTTCTTCCTCTTGTCTACCTTGCTGTGGAAGGCAATAAAATCATTTTCAAATCAATATTTGTGTCCAATTTGTCTTTGTTTACAAGCGTGCATGCCAGTCTGAGATGGTTACTGTCCCTCTCTTATTCAGAGCTTAGTTTTTTAATTAGTTACATTTCTTGAGACATTTTCTCTGTACTAGAAGCTCTATATTCTTTCCAGGAAATACTGCATGTAATAAATTGAAGCATATCCTATTTCTACCTAACCTGACTCCGCCAGATGGGGCAGCAAAGAGTACACTGGGTTCCAGGAGGGGGGACCCAGTGTACTCTCTGCTGCCCCATCTGGCGGAGTCAGGTTAATTTCTACCAGCATACGTACAGAACTCAAATTTAGATTTCTGTAGATCATAGAGGTCTACTGTATTTCAAATATACAGTATAGTGAAGCAACAAGGCATTTAAGTTTAATTTGCAAAGTAGAGGAAAGGTATAGGCTAAGAAGGACAAGCAAATAGCCTATCTGGTCTCTTCAAATGAGAGTGAGGTAGGGGTGAACAGGATAGGTGGGCAGGGCACCAAGGAAGAGTGGGCATCTCGGTGTTTTCAAAATATGTTTTAAAGTAAAATAAACCATTATAAACATTCGACAATATAGTCTAATAGTTCTACAATTGCTACAAAACCTGTACGTTCAGGTTTCTTTCATTCATAGACAGGAACTTGAAGGATACATTTAAGCCTGATAATGATGTTCTGTATATCGTGTATACATTACATTACTTACACATTAAAATTGTAACATTTTGGACTAAGTAGCCAATTTTACATTGGGTGCCCAGATGTCATAGTGCCCACATATCCTGTATCTGCCTCATTTACCAGCCTTTTATAGGTCAGCAAGAATACTTTGTCTGATGCTTTCACTTTCATTTATCTGGAAGTTGTTGGAACCGGTTGGAACACCACGGACTGACACAGTGAGTGAGTCTTCTACATTGAATTACTAAAATATTCATCTGAATACTCAGACTATGATGTTTGCGCAGACTATAGACGAAACTGTAGATTAAAATGTTATAATGTGTTTCAAATCACAAGGGGTCTTCCTGAGACCGAGGCTACCTAACCCTGAAACATCAGGCCTAGAGGGGCTACAAGACGTGTCTGCAAAATGTTTTACAAAAGTATAAGTAGCCTATCAATACTGCAATTTAGAATACTTACTTACTTACTGTAAGTTACTGTACACCACTGCAATAACAGGGGACACAGTGTGTGTGTGTGTGTGTGTGTGTGTGTGTACTAGAAACTATCTGGAGTAGGGCAATAATGTTTTATGAAATTAAATAGCATGCATAGAGTTTTGACATGATTCTTCTTAACAACGATAGCACATTTTGGAATAACTGAATTCGGTTGACAGTTTAAATGTCTGTGTAGCGTCAAAGTCCTATTACTTTGGGCTACTGGTTGCCCGACGCTGAGGATCTAGTCTAGATCTTTGGCAGCGGTGGCCGAACGGTTTGCGGAGCGGTCTTGATACCGGAAGGTCGTCAGTTCGTATCCCCGGACCGGCACGTTAAAATTACCACCGCTGAAGTGCCCTTGAGTAAGGCATTGAACCACTACCATGAAATGTTCTATGAGCAGGGCCTGGCTGTAAACAAGTATCTGATGCTTAGTCCAGTTACGCCAGGGCTCCACCGGACGCGTTGCGTTGCGTCTGCGTCGCGTCAAAAAAACGCACCGGTTCAATTTTAATGCACGCGTCGCGTCTCCGTCAACGCGGGCAGTGGAGCCACCCTTCATTGATTAAAAAGGGAACATTCCCTGACGGTGACGGAGACGCGACGCTGACGCGCCCGGTGGAGCCCGGCCGTTACCCTGGGTAAATATAGTAACTTTGCTTTACTTTGCTTTAGACGTGTGATGAAAAGACTGATGTCCAAACGTTGACTTAAAAAAGGATATTTATTCACTGTAACTTCAGTAGCCTATTACATAAAGCAAAAGAATGTCAAAAGCATATACAAATCACCAGGCTATGTCTCACAAACTGTTTACCTTCACACCAGGACAACAGAGCATTCAATCAGGTGTGATTAAATAACCTGGCCAACCTTGGCCTTGACCAAGCCCTTGGAATGACGTCATCAAAAAACAGAGAAATGGCTGTTACAGTCTGAATTCCAGTTTGTGATATAAAACTAAAATTGGGCCTGTTAAGTTGCACGATGACAGCCGCTCGTTAATTCGCATTACCACCAGCTTGTCTGTGTATCCTTTTTATTATAATTTCTCATATGGTTGTTACCTGACAGATTATGTGTATAATAATTATTGGCATTATTTGCAACTTGACTTGACACACCTCTACCCTCTCCCCTTTTTACTTTCTCAGTGGGTGCCTTTGTGTTGTAGCAGGCAACATTTTAATTTAATTATTACCACATAATTCTTATTTATGTATTATTTACTAATATGAAAAAGCTTTTCCCCTATGGTGAAAATTCCAGCTTCATCATTAATATATAATTGGCCTAAATACTATGTCACTTCACTATATTATTTTAAATAGTGTATGTATACATACTGATAGATAAATTCTGACATGTTGTTTACACGTCATGTCAAGTTGGCCAATCCATCATATTCTGTGGCTCAACACAGATAGAACTTTGGGCCCAGACCGTGTTCCATATAGGTCATATTTGGTCATCTTGCCCTTTTTATCATTTTACTCTTAGCCTACTGCCTGTTTACTCCGGGTTGTTCTCCTTATCCTATTTATGTCATTTCACCATCCACGTGCCTAATCATCTCAGCCCTATATTATCCTTTATATTATTTTATCATATTTATATTATGGATTTCCTGACGCCACATTCAGATTTAATATCATATATCTTGTTGACTCCTTATTTGGTCTCCATACTGTCTGTCCCCAGGCAAGTTAACTCGCATACTGAGAGGCCTATTTTGATTTGAGACATGTATTTGACCTTGGTGCCTAGTGAGAAAGTAGATAGGAGTATTTCTCTCTGTCGAAGAGTTCACAGCTAGCAGGGAAAGAATGTTATCTTCAGGTTGCCATAGCAACGCCAGCCTCTGTGCTTTCCCGGTCTATGGCCCTCAATGACGGAACCAAGGAAGATGTCACAATACCAGTCTCATCATCCATGTGCTGGTCCAATGAGCGCTCGACAACCAGCGCCACCGTGGGATATTGCGGAAATGAACTATTTACCAGCCAATGAACGTTTATCAACAACTGACATCAGATGCACTATTAATGCCAGTGACATACTGTGAAGGGGAGTTCAGTTCAGGTTCAGTTCGGATCCATATTGGAACAATTGAATACTCTAAATTATAGTGATGTATTGTACTATTATTATTATTATCTGAACCATGTAGCACATTCTCTATGTAAATTGACTTTATTACCTACTAAAAATTACAGTTAAAACCTTAAACTTCCTCTCAGAACTTTATTTCGTCTGTCTCCAATTCGTTTTTAAGGTATCCTTCTATTTTTTATGGTACCGTGGCTGTCATTCAAGATTTAAAGGGCTATCCACTCATTTGTAAGGTAAATACAGCACGGTATTTGGTCTCCCTGCTGGGTTATTGAAGGTATATATTTACAGTCCTTTCTAATTAGCATTACAGAAATCTATTAATTGATCCTTGGGGTCGCCGGAATTTTATTTCCATCAGCATTGAAACACAACACTTCGTACAGTATGCAAGGAGGAAATAATGTTCTCTTCTGCGACAACATCACATTATGTTCATAGATTGAAAATAAATAGAAACATATATTTGGAGCTAATTCATATTTTTATTCTACACTTTTCAACCTGTTCCACAGCACGGAAGACCAGCAAAGGGTTAACTTCAACAAAGTGTGACCCGCCACAGCAACCTAACAGCTGCAGAAATACCAGATCAAAAGGATTTTCTCATAAACAGAAAAGTTTAAGACAGACAGGTGAGTTTGATATAATTGTTAGTATTCAACACAGAACATCAACATTTTAAGTCCATGATACATTTCTATTTATCAGAATGACGTATTTTAGTGAAGTATTTTAGTCAAAATGTATTGTATATTAAAAATCACACCCGTGTGAACTGAGTGGTGTAAGGTCTGTCTGACGTAATGAAATCATGTCTGACGTAATGAAATCACACCCGGGTGTGATTTCATTACCTGGCTTTGTTTGTGCAGAAAAAATGAGCATGGTTGCTATGTTCACCCTGTTCACCCGGGTGTGATTTCATTACGTCATTACAACAGGGTGAACATAGCAACCATGCTCATTTTTTCTGCACAAAAAAGCCAG
Organism: Electrona antarctica; assembly: GCF_951216825.1. Classification (NCBI taxonomy): domain Eukaryota; kingdom Metazoa; phylum Chordata; class Actinopteri; order Myctophiformes; family Myctophidae; genus Electrona; species Electrona antarctica. Next base: position 5,486,199 of record NC_136790.1, on the reverse strand, counting down.
TTGTAGGAGTGGTTTACACCACTCAAAAACTATTGTATGAATCAAGGTTTTTATTCTAAATTAAGACACGTAGCATTCAAACGCGTAACTTTTGTTTTCATTCCCAGTGTATAGAAATGGCGTCTGCCAGCAGTCTGCTGTCTGAAGAGCACTTCCTGTGTTCTATCTGTCTGGATGTGTTCACTGATCCAATCAGCACTCCATGTGGACACAACTACTGCAAAGCCTGTATCACACAGTACTGGGACACTAGGGATTTTTGTCATTGTCCACTATGTAACAAAACCTTCTGTAATAGACCAGAATTCTCTGTTAATAAAGTCCTCTCTGAGATGGTTGATCAGTTCAGGAGTTCAAAACAATCCAGCACCAACCCAGAACCTGCTAAACCAGATGAAGTGTCCTGTGATTCCTGTACTGAGCCAAAGCTCAAGGCCCTGAAGTCTTGCCTGGTGTGTCTGGCCTCCTACTGTGAGACTCACCTGGAGCCTCATCTGAGAGCCACAGCGTTTAAACGACACAAACTAATCGACCCTGTGAAGAACCTGGAAGACATTATGTGTCAGAAACATGATAGACCTCTGGAGCTGTTCTGTAAGACTGACCACGTGTGTGTTTGTCAGTTCTGCACCCAGGCAGATCACAAGTCACATCAAATGGCATCTCTGAAAGAGGCATATGACGAGAAGAAGGCTGAGCTGGGAAAGACAGAGGCTGAAGTTCAGCAGATGATCCGGGAGAGACAAGTGAAGATTCACGAAGTCGAACGCTCAGTAGTGCTCAGCAAGAAAGCTGCAGACAGAGAGATAGCAGAAAGTGTGAAGGTCTTCACTGCTCTGATCAGTTGTATTGAGAGAAGCCAGGCTGAGGTCAGGTATGTGATTGAAGAGAAGCAGAAATCAACAGAGAAACAGGCTAAAGGCTTCATAAAAGAGCTGCAACAGGAAATCACTCAGTTAGAGAAAAGAAGCTCTGAGCTGAAACAGCTCTCACACACTGAAGACCACATCCAACTTCTCCAGAACTTTAAACCCATCAACATCCCTGTACCCATCAAGGACTGGACAAAGGTCAGTGTCCATCCATCTTCATATGTGGGGACTGTGGGGACAGTGTTGGATCAGCTGAAGAAGACACTTAGTAAAGAGATGGAGAAGCAGATTCGCGAGCAGTATCAAGACAATCACAGCTCCCTTGGTTTACCACAGACCAACCTGGGCCCTGTAGTTGATACCATGAGCTTCTCCCCACAGCTCCCGGACCAGAAGGCCCAGAAGGTAACAGACAAGATTCAACAAGACACGTCTGGTCAGGTTGTCAACCTTTTTGGCTGGGGACCCCGGAAATGTTTTGGCTATGTCTCACGACCCCCGCCCGACCAATACAAATTGACGGCTACAATAACCTTAATAATAGAGAAAATATATCATAAATACTGAAACCAGATATAATTGTTAAAGAAAGTTTATGCATGTACATACATAGGCCTATGTGCAAACTCTTAATTTACATTTATTTACACTTGAAGTCCTCAAGTGTAATATTGCGATTATACCACATACAAGTTATATATTATTCGATAAAAGATCATATTCGTTTTATGACAGATGTAGCCACTACGACCTAATATATATGTTTTGATTAGGGGTACGGTGATGCTCGTTTGAATCACCGGTAGAGAGCTATTTCAACCAATCAGATTGCTTCCTCAAAACTACCTGTGGTATAATTTGCTTCAAGCCTCAGAGTGGAGGAGGAAGGATGGAGATAAATCCTGGATGGAACCAACGTGAAGGAAGGATGGAGGTAAATCCTGGATGGAACCAGAGTGAGGGAGGAAGGATGGAGGTAAATCCTGGATGGAAGAATGGTTCTGACAACGGGCCGACCTCTCCGTCCTATCCGCAGACCACTCCGACCTCTCCTCTGACCTCTGTGAATTCAGAGTCACAGACAGACAGGCCTCCTCAGTCACCTGGCACCATATCAGCAGCTCTTAATGTGGTAAAATATTGATCCTAAAATCCGCAACCAAATAAATATCATTTTGGGGGCCCTCCTTGACACGAAAATGTGCGAGAACTAAGTTTGGCAAAGGGTGATATCCACATTGTTGTTGTTCTGCTTTCAGCCTCCTGGATGGAACCAGAGTGGAGGAGGAGGGATGGAGATGAATCCTAGATGGATCCATTTTGCTTCTGACGACGGACCGACCTCTCTGACGTCCATGACCTATCCGACCTATCCTCCGACCTCTCCGCCGAACTTTCCTCCGACCTCTGTGAATTCAGAGTCACAGACAGACGGGCCCCCTCAGTCACCTGGCACCGTGCCAGCAGCCTTTAATGTGGTAAAAATATATATCCTAAAATAATGGCCCATTAACCCATTACCTTTTGGTCTTCAAAATAAGAGTGAAATTAACTAATTAATACCTGGCAGTCAATGTTAATGGGTACAGTTTGGCAATGGGTGTTTCTCATTGTTGTTTAAGCAACATTACACGGAGAGGGTGTGCGTTACCGTCATTAATGGCACGCCTGCGTTGCTGACAGGAACGAGCCGATATAGGTGAGTTCCGTAAGCAGCGCAGAAGTCCTCAAGTGTAATATTGCGATTATACCACATACAACATATATTATTCAATAAAAGATCATATCCTTTTTATGACAGATGTAGCCACTACGACCTAATATATATGTTTTGATTAAGGGTACGGTGATGCTCGTTTGAATCACCGGTAGAGAGCTATTTCAACCAATCAGATTGCTTCCTCAAAACTACCTGTGGTATAATTTGCTTCCAGCCTCAGAGTGGAGGAGGAAGGATGGAGATAAATCCTGGATGGAACCAGAGTGGAGGAGGAAGAATGGAGATAAATCCTGGATGGAACCAGAGTGGAGGAGGAAGGATTGAGATAAATCCTGGATGGAACCAGAGTGGAGGAGGAAGGACTGGATGGAGCCATGGTTCTGACAACGGGCCGACCTCTCCGTCCTATCCGCCGACCTCTCCTCTGACCTCTGTGAATTCAGGACATGCCGAAAATGTTCGAAAGTAGCAGATCCAAGGCAATGCGTTGTGTTGTAATTGATTGCTTTATTATTAGTAGTACACAGGTAGTTATACAATAATACGACAGTTTGAGGATCCAATGGAGTTAGGTGGTTTAGTCAGAAACACTTTTTTAATACATTTCATTGTATCATTATTTGTAACCTCCCCACCACACACACACACACACACACACACACACACACACACACACACACACACACACACACACACACACACACACACACACACACACACAGTTCAATAGCACTGATTTATAAACACACACAGACGAGGCTGTTCAATAGCACTGATTTGTATGTATATGGAGATAGTTGGTTTCTGCACGAATTGTAAACCCCACACACAGACATAAAAGGGTGTTCAATTGATTTATTAAATCAAGTAAATAAAAGCTTAAATATGGAGGTAGGTTTGCATCCAACAGTGACAATATCATGATTATCATTGGAACATAGAGCATTAACGTTTTAATTCAATCTTTGTTTTAAGAAAATAATACTTCGGGATCACTTAAAGCACCTTTTATTTCTCATTTCCTATCTCAGGGACGTGTTGCTTGTTGACTTGGTTTGTTTCAATGCTGCACTAAATGTAAGTTTCTCTGGACTACATGTGTCATGCAATATTAGCACATCAGCTCAGTATCAAAGATTTGGTAGCTCTTTGCTGATTAGGGACTTTATTTGTGAATCTAATAAATGAGAGAGTGGGAGGGGACTAAAATGACATCACAACAAGCTTCATTATGTTGGACTATTAGGCCTACTTGGCTTTGTGGTTATTCGAGGGATTCTGTTCTTCCTCTTGTCTACTGTGGAAGGCAATACAATCATTTTCAAATCAATATTTTTGTGTCCAATTTGTCTTTGTTTACAAGCGTGCATGCCAGTCTGAGATGGTTACTGTCCCTCTCTTATTCAGAGCTTAGTTTTTTAATTAGTTACATTTCTTGAGAAATTTTTAATATATCTCTGTACTAGAGGCTCTATATTCTTTCCAGGAAATACTGCATGTAATAAATTGAAGCATATCCTATTTCTACCTAACCTGACTCCGCCAGATGGGGCAGCAAAGAGTACACTGACTGGGTTCCAGGAGGGGGGATCCAGTGTACTCTCTGCTGCCCCATCTGGCGGAGTCAGGTTAATTTCTACCAGCATACGTACAGAACTCAAATTTAGATTTCTGTACAGTAGATCATAGAGGTCTACTGTATTTCAAATATACAGTATAGTGAAGCAACAAGGCATTTAAGTTTAATTTGCAAAGTAGAGGAAAGGTATAGGCTAAGAAGGACAAGCAAATAGCCTATCTGGTCTCTTCAAATGAGAGTGAGGTAGGGGTGAACAGGATAGGTGGGCAGGGCACCAAGGAAGAGTGGGCATCTCGGTGTTTCAAAATATGTTTTAAAGTAAAATAAACCATTATAAACATTCGACAATATAGTCTAATAGTTCTACAATTGCTACAAAACCTGTACATTCAGGTTTCTTTCATTCATAGACAGGAACTTGAAGGATACATTTAAGCCTGATAATGATGTTCTGTATATCGTGTATACATTACATTACTTACACATTAAAATTTTAACATTTTGGACTAAGTAGCCAATTTTACATTGGGTGCCCAGATGTCATAGTGCCCACATATCCTGTATCTGCCTCATTTACCAGCCTTTTATAGGTCAGCAAGAATACTTTGTCTGATGCTTTCACTTTCATTTATCTGGAAGTTGTTGGAACCGGTTGGAACACCACGGACCGACACAGTGAGTGAGTCTTCTACATTGAATTACTAAAATATTCATCTGAATACTCAGACTATGATGTTTGCGCAGACTATAGACGAAACTGTAGATTCAAATGTTATTATAATGTGTTTAAAATCACAAGGGATCTTCCTGAGACCGAGGCTACCTAACCCTGAAACATCAGGCCTAGAGGGGCTACAAGACATTGTGTCTGCAAAATATTTTACAAAAGTATAAGTAGCCTATCAATACTGCAATTTAGAATACTTACTTACTTACTGTAAGTTACTGTACACCACTGCAATAACAGGGGACACAGTGTGTGTGTGTGTGTGTGTGTGTGTGCGCGCGCGCGTGCGCGCATGCGTGTGTGTGTACTAGAAACTATCTGGAGTAGGGCAATAATGTTTTATGAAATGAAATAGCATGCATAGAGTTTTGACATGATTCTTCTTAACAATGATAGCACATTTTGGAATAACTGAATTCGGTTGACAGTTTAAATGTCTGTGTAGCGTCAAAGTCCTATTACTTTGGGCTACTGGTTGCCCGACGCCGCGGTCGAGGATCTAGTCTAGACGTGTGATAAAAAGACTGATGTTCAAACGTGAAACGTTGACTTAAAAAAGGATATTTATTCACTGTAACTTCAGTATTACATAAAGCAAAAGAATGTCAAAAGCATATACAATCACCAGGCTATGTCTCACAGTCAAAAAACGGTTTGCCTTCACATCAGGACAACAACAGAGCATTCAATCAGGTGTGATTAAATAACCTGGCCAACCTTGGCCTTGACCAAGCCCTTGGAATGACGTCATCAAAGAACAGAGAAATGGCTGTTACAGTCTGAATTCCAGTTTGTGATATAAAACTAAAATTGGGCCTGTTAAGTTGCACGATGACAGCCGCTCGTTAATTCGCATTACCACCAGCTTGTCTGTGTATCCTTTTTATTATAATTTCTCATATGGTTGTTACCTACCAGATTATGTGTGTAATAATTATTGGCATTATTTGCAACTTGACTTGACACACCTCTACCCTCTCCCCTTTTTACTTTCTCAGTGGGTGCCTTTGTGTTGTAGCAGGCAACATTTTAATTTAATTATTACCACATAATTCTTATTTATGTATTATTTACTAATATGAAAAAGCTTTTCCCCTATGGTGAAAATTCCAGCTTCATCATTAATATATAATTGGCCTAAATACTATGTCACTTCACTATATTATTTTAAATAGTGTATGTATGTGTGTGTATACAGACAGACAGACAGACAGACAGACAGACAGACAGACAGACAGACATACATACATACATACATACATACATACATACATACATACATACATACATACACACACACACACACACACACACACACACACACACACACACACACACACACAGAGTGTTTTCAGAGTTGAAAACACATTTTGAGTTCTGTACATGGGTGAAAATAGGATAGCCGTATTATAAAGCAGATGGACTTTGATCAAAAATGTGGTTGCTGATAACGCATTGAAACACAACACTTCGTACAGCATGCAAGGGGGAAATAATGTTCTCTTCTGCGACAACATCACATTATGTTCATAGATTGAAAATAAATAGAAACATATATTTTTATTCTACACTTTTCAACCTGTTCCACAGCACGGAAGACCAGCAAAGGGTTGACTTCAACAAAGTGTGACCCGCCACAGCAACCTAACAGCTGCAGAAATACCAGATCAAAAGGATTTTCTCATAAACAGAAAAGTTTAAGACAGACAGGTGAGTTTGATATAATTGTTAGTATTCATACATTTCTATTTATCAGATTGACGTATTTTAGTGAAGTATTTTAGTCAAAATGTATTGTATATTAAAAACTATCGTATGAATCAAGGTTTTTATTCTAAATTAAGACACGTAGCATTCAAACGCGTAACTTTTGTTTTCATTCCCAGTGTGTAGAAATGGCGTCTGCCAGCAGTCTGCTGTCTGAAGAGCACTTCCTGTGTTCTATCTGTCTGGATATGTTCACTGATCCAATCAGCACTTCATGTGGACACAACTACTGCAAAGCCTGTATCACACAGTACTGGGACACTAGGGATTTTTGTCATTGTCCACTATGTAACAAAACCTTCTGTAATAGACCAGAATTCTCTGTTAATAAAGTCCTCTCTGAGACGGTTGATCAGTTCAGGAGTTCAAAACAATCCAGCACCAACCCAGAACCTGCTAAACCAGACGAAGTGTCCTGTGATTCCTGTACTGAGCCAAAGCTCAAGGCCCTGAAGTCTTGCCTGGTGTGTCTGGCCTCCTACTGTGAGACTCACCTGGAGCCTCATCTGAGAGCCACAGCGTTTAAACGACACAAACTAATCGACCCTGTGAAGAACCTGGAAGACATTATGTGTCAGAAACATGATAGACCTCTGGAGCTGTTCTGTAAGACTGATCTCATGTGTGTTTGTCAGTTCTGCACCCAGGAGGCAGATCACAAGTCACATCAAACCGTATCTCTGAAAGAGGCATATGACGGGAAGAAGGCTGAGCTGGGAAAGACAGAGGCTGAAGTTCAGCAGATGATCCGGGAGAGACAAGTGAAGATTCACGAAGTCGAACGATCAGTAGTGCTCAGCAAGAAAGCTGCAGACAGAGAGATAGCAGACAGCGTGAAGGTCTTCACTGCTCTGATCAGTTGTATTGAGAGAAGCCAGGCTGAGGTCAGGAATGTGATTGAAGAAAAGCAGAAATCAGCAGAGAAGCAGGATGAAGGCTTCATAAAAGAGCTGCAACAGGAAATCACTCAGTTAGAGAAAAGAAGCTCTGAGCTGAAACAGCTCTCACACACTGAAAACCACATCCAACTTCTCCAGAACTTTAAACCCATCAACATCCCTGTACCCATCAAGGACTGGACAAAGGTCAGTGTCCATCCATCTTCATATGTGGGGACTGTGGGGACAGTGTTGGATCAGCTGAAGAAGACACTTAGTAAAGAGATGGAGACGCAGATTCGCAAGCAGTATCACTATCAAGACAATCAGCCTGTGTTCAAAGACTGCAACAAGACCACGGTCGGACACGCGAGCCACAGCGACGAGCACAGTGCCGGAACAGCCGCAGTGGCCGGAGGAGCTACAGCTGCAGGAGAGATCAGAGAACCTTGTCCGATATGTCTCGAAAACTGTCCCCAAATGGAAAAACTAAAATGCGGCCACGAGCTCTGTAAGGACTGCAAGATACAGATCGTGGAAATCAGTGGGCCCATCTGTCCTGTTTGTAAAGCTGTCTTTGGGAAGATGCAGGGAAATCAGCCACCTGGAACCATGCAATGGCGTTCTGATCGCGTCTCCCTGCCTGGATTCTTTCACTGTGGCACGATAACCATCGACTATTACATTCCACATGGAACACAGACGGTAAAAACATGTGGTTAAAGGAACTACAACATTTAAAAAAATGTTTTTAATATAACATCATATTGTTTATGTTCCTCAAACATATTTCTAATGGTTTGAGCCTAAATCACCACTCTGATATAATCAGTCCATGTCATTTCGGTCTGGCTTCTAAAGCAGTTTTACCTGCAGTACTGATGTGGTGAGGGCGCTGTGTATGGAAATTATTTTCTCCACCACAGCCTCAAACCAGCTACTCCCCTCCCACATCTTTGACTCAATATAAAAAGGCCCACCCCCTCCCCTCCCACAGTCTCCAAAGACTAAATGCAAATTTGGAACTGAAGAAGTGGAGGGAATATACAAAGTAGGGAGATACCTATGACATCACGAGTAGCACCAAATCAGTTGTCCTGTTGTGAAACCACTGCACATAAAAACCCAAACTTGATGAGAAAGCCTGATTGTTCTAAATTGGATATTTGTGGGGATACAAGACACAAAGGCACCAAAAAAAATAAGATGGGAAAAGTTGAATTTCATGTTCTAGGTCAGGACCTTTAAGAAAAAATATAACCATACTGTCTGTTTTATGTTAATTGTTAAGCATATTATTGCATTTTAAACACTCGCCCTGTACAGGACAAACATCCCAACCCTGGGAAGCACTACTACGGCACTCAAAGAACAGCTTATCTGCCGGACAACAAGGAGGGCCGCGAGGTGGTCAGGCTCTTGAAGAAAGCGTTCGACCAGAAGCTGATCTTCACCGTGGGGACCTCCAGGACCACCGGCTCGGTGGACCAGGTGACCTGGAATGACATCCACCACAAGACCTGCATGAGCGGAGGACCACAAGGGTATACTGTACAGTTCTGATAAACATTGTTTCTGTAGGACAGTGCTTCTCAAGATGTGATTAGCTTAATGTGCAACACTGTTTTCTCACTCAACAGTGAACAAACCAACATAAGTGTATACAGGGTATCTGCACATTTCTAAAGAGGCAATTTAAGGAAGACCTTTCTAAAATAAAATAAATTCGTAAGCAAAAGTAATCACACTGTGACTATGCTATAAAAACTGGTCAAACATTGGCCATATTGTCAAACAATATAAGATCTACATGCTCACAAGCAAGTGTAGATCTGCTATTTTCACAACATCTGTGGAACAGAGTCAAACTAGATGAAACGCCTCAACAACTACAATTCCAAGTGCTTGTCAGGGCCCATGGGTGTCTCCAGTTCAAATAGGATTATTTTTGGGTCGTCCCCAGTTCAAATAAGATTAATTTTGGGGGACCTCAGTTCAAATACGATAAAACAAAAATTCTGTTCAGATAGGATTTTTGGGGGTGTCCCCGGTTCAAATAAGATTATTTTGTTGGTTAGCGGCCTGAAAAGGTTGAGAACCACTGCTGTAGGACTACTGTGATTTCATGTTACCTGAAATGGATACTCAGACATGTTGTTGTGTTGTTTCCCACAGGTTTGGTTACCCTGACGACAATTACCTGAGCAGAGTGAGGGACGAGCTGAAGGATAAAGGCATCAAATAAAGAGGAAAAACTCTACTGTCCGTAAAATGAAACATAATATAGGGAACAGAAGTTCTGACGTCACTCGTTCATCATTATCTCAAAAGAAGGTCTCAGTCACATTGTGGTGGGGGGTGTTCTAGTGAAAATGTAACACATTTGGTGGCAGTAACATTATTGATGATTATTCATATCCATATCCAAACCGCTGGGATCATTTGTTTATTTCTGGAATACAGTTCTTACAGCATTTGACGCAATATAAGAAAATTCTATGGGAATTCCAAATGGGGGGAAAAAGCGACCCAGGCAAGATGTGTAAATTACGTCAGACACCGGTTCTCTATAACAATTTGCTTTGGGCACACTGGCATCTCAGAAATTACTTAATACTTTTCGTGCCATAATCGTATATTTACATTTTATAAAACCCAGCACTTTAATGCCACCGTCGTATATTTACATTTTACGGTATTTATAGTACAGAATCAATGATCAATATTTACCGCTTAGGGCACCGCCATCTTGGAGCGGTCAAAAAACAAACTAGATCGACCCACTGAACAGCGTTGGCTAATACTTCCAGTCCAACAGCCACGTAATTTTGTAGTTTTTTGCAGTTTTTGCCTGGCAAGGATAAAAGGCTCTAAAAGTGTTAACTTTCATCCTACTTTCATCCATGCCGAAAATGTTCGAAAATAGCAGATCTACAAGGCAATGCGTTGTGTTGTAATTGATTGCTTTATTATTAGCAGTACACAGGTAGTTATACAATAATACGACAGTTTGAGGATCCAATGGAGTTAGGTGGTTTAGTCAGAAACACTTTTTTAATACATTTCATTGTATCAATATTTGTAACCTCCCCACCACACACACACACACACACACACACAAACACACACACACACACACACACACACACACACACACACACACACACACACACACACACACACACACACACACACACACACACACAGTTGAATAGCACTGATTTATAAACACACACAGACGAGGCTGTTCAATAGCACTGATTTGTATGTATATTTAAAAAAAAATGGAGATAGTTGGTTTCTGCCCGAATTGTAAACCCCACACACAGACATAAAAGGGTGTTCAATAGCATTGATTTATAAACCCACAGACACACAGGGTGTTCAATTGATTTATTAAATCAAGTAAATAAAAGCTTAAATATGGAGGTAGGTTTGCATCCGACAGTGACAATATCATGATTATCATTGGAACATAGAGCATTAACGTTTTAATTCAATCTTTGTTTTAAGAAAAAAATACTTCAGGATCACTTACAGCACCTTTTATTTCTCATTTCCTATCTCAGGGACGTGTTGCTTGTTGACTTGGTTTGTTTCAATGCTGCACTAAATGTAAGTTTCTCTGGACTACATGTGTCATGCAATATTAGCACATCAGCTCAGTATCAAAGATTTGGTAGCTCTTTGCTGATTAGGGACTTCATAAATGAGAGTGGGAGGGGACTAAAATGACATCACAACCAGCTTCATTATGTTGGACTATTAGGCCTACTTGGCTTTGTGGTTAATCGAGGGATTCTGTTCTGCCTCTTGTCTACCTTGCTGTGGAAGGCAATAAAATCATTTTCAAATCAATATTTTTGTGTCCAATTTATCTTTGTTTACAAGCAAGCGTGCATGCCAGTCTGAGATGGTTACTGTCCCTCTCTTATTCAGAGCTTAGTTTTTTAATTAGTTACATTTCTTGAGAAATTTTAAATATATCTCTGTACTAGAGGCTCTATATTCTTTCCAGGAAATACTGCATGTAATAAATTGAAGCATATCCTATTTCTACCTAACCTGACTCCGCCAGATGGGGCAGCAAAGAGTACACTGGGTTCCAGGAGGGGGGAACCCAGTGTACTCTCTGCTGCCCCATCTGGCGGAGTCGGGTTAATTTCTACCAGCATACGTACAGAACTCAAATTTAGATTTCTATAGATCATAGAGGTCTGCTGTATTTCAAATATACAGTATAGTGAAGCAACAAGGCAAGTAGAGAAAAGGTAGCCTACACGCTAAGAAGGACAAGCAAATAGCCTATCTGGTCTCTTCAAATGAGAGTGAGGTAGGGGTGAACAGGATAGGTGGGCAGGGCACCAAGGAAGAGTGGGCATCTCGGTGTTTCAAAAGTAAAATAAACCGTTATAAACAATATAGTCTAATAGTTCTACAATTGCTACAAAACCTGTACATTCAGGTTTCTTTCATTCATAGACAGGAACTTGAAGGATACATTTAAGCCTGATAATGATGTTCTGTATATCGTGTATACATTACATTACTTACACATTAAAATTTTAACATTTTGGACTAAGTAGACAATTTTACATTGGGTGCCCATATGTCATAGTGCCCACATATCCTGTATCTGCCTCATTTACCAGCCTTTTAGAGGTCAGCAAGAATACTTTGTCTGATGCTTTCACTTTCATTTATCTGGAAGTTGTTGGAACCGGTTGGAACACCACGGACCGACACAGTGAGTGAGTCTTCTACATTGAATTACTAAAATATTCATCTGAATACTCAGACTATGATGTTTGCGCATACTATAGACGAAACTGTAGATTCAAATGTTATTATAATGTGTTTCAAATCACAAGGGATCTTCCTGAGACCCAGGCTACCTAACCCTGAAACATCAGGCCTAGAGGGGCTACAAGACATTGTGTCTGCAAAATGTTTTACAAAAGTATAAGTAGCCTATCAATACTGCAATTTAGAATACTTACTTACTGTAAGTTACTGTACACCACTGCAATAACAGGGGACACAGTGTGTGTATGTGTGTGTGTGTGTGTGTGTGTGTGTACTAGAAACTATCTGGAGTAGGGCAATAATGTTTTATGAAATTAAATAGCATGCATAGAGTTTTGACATGATTCTTCTTAACAACGATAGCACATTTTGGAATAACTGAATTCGGTTGACAGTTTAAATGTCTGTGTAGCGTCAAAGTCCTATTACTTTGGGCTACTGGTTGCCCGACGCCGAGGATCTAGTCTAGATCTTTGGCAGCGGTGGCCGAACGGTTTGCGGAGCGGTCTTGATACCGGAAGGTCGTCAGTTCGTATCCCCGGACCGGCACGTTAAAATTACCACCGCTGAAGTGCCCTTGAGCAAGGCATTGAACCACTACCATGAAATGTTCTATGAGCAGGGCCTGGCTGTAAACAAGTATCTGATGCTTAGTCCAGTTACCCTGGGTAAATATAGTAACTTTGCTTTACTTTGCTTTAGACGTGTGATGAAAAGACTGATGTCCAAACGTTGACTTAAAAAAGGATATTTATTCACTGTAACTTCAGTAGCCTATTACATAAAGCAAAAGAATGTCAAAAGCATATACAAATCACCAGGCTATGTCTCACAGTCAAAAAACGGTTTGCCTTCACATCAGGACAACAACAGAGCATTCAATCAGGTGTGATTAAATAACCTGGCCAACCTTGGCCTTGACCAAGCCCTTGGAATGACGTCATCAAAGAACAGAGAAATGGCTGTTACAGTCTGAATTCCAGTTTGTGATATAAAACTAAAATTGGGCCTGTTAAGTTGCACGATGACAGCCGCTCGTTAATTCGCATTACCACCAGCTTGTCTGTGTATCCTTTTTATTATAATTTCTCATATGGTTGTTACCTGACAGATTATGTGTATAATAATTATTGGCATTATTTGCAACTTGACTTGACACACCTCTACCCTCTCCCCTTTTTACTTTCTCAGTGGGTGCCTTTGTGTTGTAGCAGGCAACATTTTTAATTGAATTATTACCACATAATTCTTATTTATGTATTATTTACTAATATGAAAAAGCTTTCCCCCTATGGTGAAAATTCCAGCTTCATCATTAATATACAATTGGCCTAAATACTTCACTATATTATTTTAAATAGTGTATGTATGTGTGTGTATACATACATACATACATACATACATACATACATACATACATACATACATACATACATACATACATACATACATACATACATACATACATACATACATACACACACACAGAGCAGGGAGAAATCAGTTGAAAACACATTTTGAGTTCTGTACATGGGTGAAAATAGGATAGCCGTTGTTAGATAAATTCTGACATGTTGTTTACACGTCATGTCAAGTTGGCCACTCCATCATATTATGTTGGTCAACACATATAGAACTTTGGGCCCAGACCGTGTTCCATATAGGTCATATTTTGTCATCTTGCCCTTTTATCATCATTTTACTCATAGCCTACTGCCTGTTTACTCCGGGTTGTTCTCCTTATCCTATTTATGTCATGTCACCATCCACGTGCCTAATCATCTCAGCCCTATATTATCCTTTATATTATTTTATCATACTTATATTATGGATTTCCTGATGCCACATTCAGATTTAATATCATATATCTTGTTGACTCCTTATTCGGTCTCCATACTGTCTGTCCCCAGGCAAGTTAACTCGCATACTGAGAGGCCTATTTTGATTTGAGACATGTATTTGACCTTGGTGCCTAGTGAGAAAGTAGATAGGAGTATTTCTCTCTGTCGAAAGAGTTCACAGCTAGCAGGGAAAATAATGTTATCTTCAGGTTGCCATAGCAACGCCAGCCTCTGTGCTTTCCCGGTCTATGGCCATCAATGACGGAACCAAGGAAGATGTCACGATACCAGTCTCATCATCCATGTGCTGGTCCAATGAGTGCTCGACAACCAGCACCACCGTGGGATATTGCGGAAATGAACTATCTCAAGCCAATGGACGTTTATCAACAACTGACGTCAGATGCACTATTAATGCCAGTGACATACTGTGAAGGGGAGTTCAGGTTCAGGTTCAGTTCGGATCCATATTGGAACAATTGAATACTCTAAATTATAGTGATGTATTGTACTATTATTATCTGAACCATGTAGCACATTCTCTATGTAAATTGACTTTATTACCTACTAAAGATTACAGTTAAAACCTTAAACTTCCTCTCAGAACTTTATTTCGTCTGTCTCCAATTCGTTTTTAAGGTATCCTTCTATTTTTTATGGTACCGTGGCTGTCATTCAAGATTTAAAGGGCTATTCACTCATTTTTAAGGTAAATACAGCACGGTATTTGGTCTCCCTGCTGGGTTATTGAAGGTATATATTTACAGTCCTTTCTAATTAGCATTACAGAAATCTATTAATTGATCCTTGGGGTCGCCGGAATTTTATTTCCATCACATACATACATACATACATACATACATACATACATACATACATACATACATACATACATACATACATACAGAGCAGGGAGAAATCAGTTGAAAACGCATTTTGAGTTCTGTACATGGGTGAAAATAGGATAGCCGTGTTATAAAGCAGATGGACTTTGATAAAAAATGTGGTTGCTGATAACGCATTGAAACACAACACTTCGTACAGCATGCAAGGGGGAAATAATGTTCTCTTCTGCGACAACATCACATTATGTTCATAGATTGAAAATAAATAGAAACATATATTTGGAGCTAATTCATATTTTTATTCTACACTTTTCAACCTGTTCCACAGCACGGAAGACCAGCAAAGGGTTAACTTCAACAAAGTGTGACCCGCCACAGCAACCTAACAGCTGCAGAAATACCAGATCAAAAGGATTTTCTCATAAACAGAAAAGTTTAAGACAGACAGGTGAGTTTGATATAATTGTTAGTATTCAACACAGAACATCAACATTTTAAGTCCATGATACATTTCTATTTATCAGATTGACATATTTTAGTGAAGTATTTTAGTCAAAATGTATTGTATATTAAAAACTATTGTATGAATCAAGGCTTTTATTCTAAATTAAGACACGTAGCATTCAAACGCGTAACTTTTGTTTTCATTCCCAGTGTATAGAAATGGCGTCTGCCAGCAGTCTGCTGTCTGAAGAGCAGTTCCTGTGTTCTATCTGTCTGGATGTGTTCACTGATCCAATCACCACTCCATGTGGACACAACTACTGCAACGCCTGTATCACACAGTACTGGGACACTAGTGTTTTTTGTCAGTGTCCACTATGTAACAAAACCTTCTGTAATAGACCAGAATTCTCTGTTAATAAAGTCCTCTCTGAGATGGTTGATCAGTTCAGGAGTTCAAAACTATCCAGCACCAACCCAGAACCTGCTAAACCAGACGAAGTGTCCTGTGATTTCTGTACTGAGCCAAAGCTCAAGGCCCTGAAGTCTTGCCTGGTGTGTCTGGCCTCCTACTGTGAGACTCACCTGGAGCCTCATCTGAGAGCCACAGCGTTTAAACGACACAAACTAATCGACCCTGTGAAGAACCTGGAAGACATTATGTGTCAGAAACATAATAGACCTCTGGAGCTGTTCTGTAAGACTGATCTCATGTGTGTTTGTCAGTTCTGCACCCAGGAGGCAGATCACAAGTCACATCAAATCGTATCTCTGAAAGAGGCATATGACGGGAAGAAGGCTGAGCTGGGAAAGACAGAGGCTGAAGTTCAGCAGATGATCCGGGAGAGACAAGTGAAGATTCCCAAGGTCAAACACTCAGTAGTGCTCAGCAAGAAAGCTGCAGACAGAGAGATAGCAGACAGTGTGAAGGTCTTCACTGCTCTGATCAGTTGTATTGAGAGAAGCCAGGCTGAGGTCAGGAATGTGATTGAAGAAAAGCAGAAATCAACAGAGAAACAGGCTGAAGGCTTCATAAAAGAGCTGCAACAGGAAATCACTCAGTTAGAGAAAAGAAGCTCTGAGCTGAAACAGCTCTCACACACTGAAAACCACATCCAACTTCTCCAGAACTTTAAACCCATCAACATCCCTGTACCCATCAAGGACTGGACAAAGGTCAGTGTCCATCCATCTTCATATGTGGGGACTGTGGGGACAGTGTTGGATCAGCTGAAGAAGACACTTAGTAAAGAGATGGAGAAGCAGATTCGCGAGCAGTATCAAGACAATCACAGCTCCCTTGGCTTACCACAGACCAACCTGGGCCCTGTAGTTGATACCATGAGCTTCTCCCCACAGCTCCCCGACCAGAAGGCCCAGAAGGTAACAGACAAGATTCAACAAGACACGTCTGGCCAGGTTGTCAACCTTTTTGGCTGGGGACCCCGGAAATGTTTTGGCTATGTCTCACGACCCCCGCCCGACCAATACAAATTGACGGCTACAATAACCTTAATAATAGAGAAAATATATCATAAATACTGAAACCAGATATAATTGTTAAAGAAAGTTTATGCATGTACATACATAGGCCTATGTGCAAACTCTTAATTTACATTTATTTACACTTGAAGTCCTCAAGTGTAATATTGCGATTATACCACATACAAGTTATATATTATTCGGGGGGTGTCCGCAACCAAATAAATATCATTTTGGGGGTCCTCCTTGACACGAAAACGTGCGAGAACTACTGGTTTAGAAGGCATTCGTAGAATCGGCCTCAGGCCTTTTGGGTTAAGTTTGGCAAAGGGTGAAATCCACATTGTTGTTGTTCTGCTTTCAGCCTCCTGGATGGAACCAGAGTGGAGGAGGAAGGATGGAGATGAATCCTAGATGGAACCCTGCTTCTGACGACGGACCGACCTGTCTGACGTCCATGACCTATCCGACCTATCCTCTAACCTCTCTGACGTCCATGACCTATCCGAAGTATCCTCTGACCTCTCTGACGTCCATGACCTATCCGACCTATCCTCCGACATACAGGCCTCCTCAGTCAGCTGGCACCATGCCAGCAGATTATCATGTGGTAAAATATCAATCCTAAAATAATGGCCCATTGACCTATTAAAACCAGGGAAGCATCTGATCTGTGCAATTTTAGATTTTAGCAATGTTGTGTTCTAGGTTTTTTCGGAGGGCATACCATAATATTCCCTCCCACGCACTATTTTCAAAATGTCTTGGACGGTAACACCAGGCTTTAATATATACACACACACACACACACACACACACACACACACACACACACACACACACATACACACACACACACACACACACACACACACACACACACACACACACACACGTTTTTTCTGAAAGTTTTCGTGTAACGTCTATTGTTTAAAAAGAAAAAAAACATCTGCCTCAGGTCTTCATGGTGCTTCTCATTGTTGTTCTACTTTCAGTCTCTGAATGAAAGACTTCGACTTCGGGTGGATGTAAATACTGGATGGAACTCCATGACGTATCCTCCGACCTCTCCGCCGACCTCTCCTCTGACCTCTGTGAATTCAGAGTCACAGCCAGACAGGCCTCCTCAGTCACCTGGCACCGTGCGAGGAGCCTTTAATGTGGTAAAAATATATATCCTAAAATAATGGCCCATTAACCGGGAAAGCATTTGTGTCATTTTAGCTTTACAGTATACAGTATAATTATATAGCAGATATAAAAGCTTGTACATCTGCTGTTGAAAGTGTTTGAAATTTCTTGAGTTGCCTACCGTAATTTAGATTTTTCATTACCCAAATCTTCTCTTCTAGGAGGGGGGGGGGGGTCTACTGAAAGTGTGAGAACTACTGATTTAGAAGGTATTTGTAAAATCGCCCTGCCAATGACGTCTTTTGCGGTCTTTTGTTCTCTTATTGATTTAAGTTTGATCGTGCTCTTCACCACCGTATGAATCGGCGACCGAGTAAACAGGAAATTAACCGGAAGTGAAAAAGTTTGCTCCATCCGTTGCTCCATTAAAATATGCATTTATCTCGGATTCTTTTCCCAGATTGCGTTTTTTGGTCAAAACAAGCTTTATTCACGGCCCATAACTAAAGCGTTGATGATCGCATTTACAAAACGTAAGTTTCGGGTGAATTAAATCACGATTGCACTTTACACAGCCGTTGTTTACTTCCAGTTCACGGCCCAGGACCTTTTGGTCTTCAAAATATGAGAGTATGCACTGAAAAAGTTGTGTGAATGTGTTCATGGGTACAGTTTGGCAATGGGTGTTTGCCAGGAACGAGACGATATAGGTGAGTTCCGTAAGCAGCGCAGAAGTCCTCAAGTTTAATATTGCGATTATACCACATACAACATATATTATTCGATAAAAGATCATATCCTTTTTATGACAGATGTAGCCACTACGACCTAATATATATGTTTTGATTAAGGGTACGGTGATGCTCGTTTGAATCACCGGTAGAGAGCTATTTCAACCAATCAGATTGCTTCCTCGAACCTACCTGTGGTATAATTTGCTTCCAGCCTCAGAGTGGATGGAGATAAATCCTGGATGGAACCAGAGTGGAGGAGGAAGGATGGAGGTAAATCCTGGATGGAACCAGAGTGGAGGAGGAAGGATGGAGATAAATCCTGGATGGAACCAGAGTGGAGGAGGAAGGACTGGATGGAGCCATGGTTGGTTCTGACAACGGACCGACCTCTCCGTCCAATCTGCCGACCTCTACTCTGACCTTTGTGAATTCAGGACATGCCGAAAATGTTCGAAAATAGCAGATCCAAGGCAATGCGTTGTGTTGTAATTGATTGCTTTATTATTAGCAGTACACAGGTAGTTATACAATAATACGACAGTTTGAGGATCCAATGGAGTTAGGTGGTTTAGTCAGAAACACTTTTTTAATACATTTCATTGTATCAATATTTGTAACCTCCCCACCACACACACACACACACACACACACACACACACACACACACACACACACACACACACACACACACACACACACACACACACACACACACACACAGTTCAATAGCACTGATTTATAAACACACACAGACGAGGCTGTTCAATAGCACTGATTTGTATGTATATGGAGATAGTTGGTTTCTGCCCGAATTGTAAACCCCACACACAGACATAAAAGGGTGTTCAATAGCATTGATTTATAAACCCACAGACACACAGGGTGTTCAATCAAGTAAATAAAAGCTTAAATATGGAGGTAGGTTTGCATCCGACAGTGACAATATCATGATTATCATTGGAACATAGAGCATTAACGTTTTAATTCAATCTTTGTTTTAAGAAAAAAATACTTCAGGATCACTTAAAGCACCTTTTATTTCTCATTTCCTATCTCAGGGACGTGTTGCTTGTTGACTTGGTTTGTTTCAATGCTGCACTAAATGTAAGTTTCTCTGGACTACATGCAATATTAGCACATCAGCTCAGTATCAAAGATTTGGTAGCTCTTTGCTGATTAGGGACTTTATTTGTGAATCTAATAAATGAGAGAGTGGGAGGGGACTAAAATGACATCACAACAAGCTTCATTATGTTGGACTATTAGGCCTACTTGGCTTTGTGATTAATCGAGGGATTCTGTTCTTCCTCTTCTACTGTGGAAGGCAATAAAATCATTTTCAAATCAATATTTTTGTGTCCAATTTGTCTTTGTTTACAAGCGTGCATGCCAGTCTGAGATGGTTACTGTCCCTCTCTTATTCAGAGCTTAGTTTTTTAATTAGTTACATTTCTTGAGAAATTTTAAATATATCTCTGTACTAGAGGCTCTATATTCTTTCCAGGAAATACTGCATGTAATACATTGAAGCATATCCTATTTCTACCTAACCTGACTCCGCCAGATGGGGCAGCAAAGAGTACACTGGGTTCCAGGAGGGGGGAACCCAGTGTACTCTCTGCTGCCCCATCTGGCGGAGTCAGGTTAATTTCTACCAGCATACGTACAGAACTCAAATTTAGATTTCTGTACAGTAGATCATAGAGGTCTACTGTATTTCAAATATACAGTATAGTGAAGCAACAAGGCATTTAAGTTTAATTTGCAAAGTAGAGGAAAGGTATAGGCTAAGAAGGACAAGCAAATATCTGGTCTCTTCAAATGAGAGTGAGGTAGGGGTGAACAGGATAGGTGGGCAGGGCACCAAGGAAGAGTGGGCATCTCGGTGTTTCAAAATGTTTTAAAGTAAAATAAACCATTATAAACATTCAACAATATAGTCTAATAGTTCTACAATTGCTACAATTGTCAGGTTTCTTTCATTCATAGACAGGAACTTGAAGGATACATTTAAGCCTGATAATGATGTTCTGTTCACATCGTGTATACATTATATTACTTACGCCAGGGCTCCACCGGACGCGTTGCGTCTCCGTCGCGTGCGTCAAAAAACGCACCGGTTCAATTTTAATTCACGCGTCGCGTCTCCGTCAACGCAACGCAACGCGGGCAGTGGAGCCACCCTTCATTGATTAAAAAGGGAACATTCCCTGACGGTGACGGAGACGCGACGCTGACAAAGTAGCCAATTTTACATTGGGTGCCCAGATGTCATAGTGCCCACATATCCTGTATCTGCCTCATTTACCAGCCTTTTATAGGTCAGGAAGAATACTTTGTCTGATGCTTTCACTTTCATTTATCTGGAAGTTGTTAGAACACCACGGACCGAAACAGTGAGTGAGTCTTCTACATTGAATTACAAAAAGATTCATCTAAATACTCAATTAGACTATAAAGTTTTCAGACTATAGACAAAACTGTAGATTAAAATGTTATTATAATGTGTTTAAAATCACAAGGGATCTTCCTGAGACCGAGGCACCCTGATGTTCTGTTCACATCGTGTATTAAATTATGGATATGCAAACACCAAGTGAATCGTCACCAGTCAGTCAGAATGTGTTTTGTGTCTGATGCTTTCACTTTTTTTCATTTAGGCTATCTGGAAGTTGTTGGAACCGGTTGGAACACCACGGACCGACACAGTGAGTGAGTCTTCTACATTGAATTACTAAAATATTCAGTTTGCGCAGACTATAGACGAAACTGTAGATTAAAATATTTTTATAATCTGATTAAAATCACAAGGGATCTTCCTGAGACCGAGGCTACCTAACCCTGAAACATCAGGCCTAGAGGGGCTACAAGAC
The DNA here is from genome assembly GCF_951216825.1 of Electrona antarctica. Taxonomy (NCBI): domain Eukaryota; kingdom Metazoa; phylum Chordata; class Actinopteri; order Myctophiformes; family Myctophidae; genus Electrona; species Electrona antarctica. The sequence continues at coordinate 5,464,500 of NC_136790.1, read as the reverse complement.
ATTGTGTCTGCAAAAAGTATAAGTAGCTTATCAATACTGCAATTTAGAATACTTATACTTACTTACTGTAAGTTACTGTACACCACTGCAATAACAGGGGACACGTGTGTGTGTATATGTGTGTGTGTGTGTGTGTGTGTGTGTGTGTGTGTGTGTGTGCGCGCGCGCACGCGCGTGTGTGCATGCGTGTGTGTGTGCTAGAAACTATCTGGAGTAGGGCAATAATGTTTTATGAAATTAAATAGCATGCATAGAGTTTTGACATGATTCTTCTTAACAATGATAGCACATTTTGGAATAACTGAATTCGGTTGACAGTTTAAATGTCTGTGTAGCGTCAAAGTCCTATTACTTTGGGCTACTGGTTGCCCGACGCTGAGGATCTAGTCTAGACGTGTGATGAAAAGACCAAACGTGAAACGTTGACTTAAAAAAGGATATTTATTCACTGTAACTTCAGTATTACATAAAGCAAAAGAATGTCAAAAGCATATACAAATCACCAGGCTATGTCTCACAGTCAAAAAACTGTTTGCCTTCACATCAGGACAACAACAGAGCATTCAATCAGGTGTGATTAAATAACCTGGCCAACCTTGGCCTTGACCAAGCCCTTGGAATGACAAGGTTCAAGGTTCAAGGTTCAAGTTTATTTAGTGTCCCCGAAGGGCAAATTGGGTTGCAGCATAGACGTACATTAAACAATGAGACAAGTACACATAAACAACAGTTCACATAGCAGATCATACCAAAGTACAAAGGTGCACATAACCAATAAAGTGCAGGCGTTAAAGTGCTATGCCATAGTCATAAAAGTGCGAGTGCATAGGCATTAGGCACGAGACAAATAAAGTAAGTAAAAAGTATGAAGGTAAGTACGTAAAAGTGCTTATCATAAGTTATCTCCTAGATCTACCCACAGCAGCATTTAGTGTGCAGATAGAGATAGGGACAAAGGAATGTTTGTGCCTGTGTTTTGTGGCACAAGGGGCTCGCAAGCGAAGGTCTGATGGGAGAAGGATGTACTCTCCATGTAGAGGGTGAGCAGCATCAGATCGGATACACAGGGCTTTGTTAAGCACCTGTTTCTTAAAGATCTGATCTAGGCTGTTCATTTGTGAACCGATTATTTTAGAGGCAACTTTTACAATTTTCCCTAGGGAGTTCTTGTCTCTGATGCAGAGATTACCATACCAACAGATAATCGAGAAAGAAATGACGGACTCGATGTAGGCACTGTAGAACAGTTTCATCAGAGTCTTGTCGACATTGAACTTAGCCAATTTCCTTAGACAGTACAAGCGTTGTTGACCTTTTTTATACATTACATCAGTATTCAGGTCAAATTTCAGCTTGTCGTCAATAGTTGTGCCTAGATATTTGTAACTGGGTACAATATCTACAGTCTGTCCATTGACAACACTCTTCTGGGGGGATTGTGGGGAACTATGCATAGCTCTTTTGTTTTAGAGACATTAAGCTGCAAGAAAGCATTGTCACACCAGGATAGAAAGTAGTCTACCACTTGCCCGTGACAGTTCTCATCGTTATCTTAATGATGAATCTGTTGTGGAAATGGCTAACACAATCGTTGGTATAAAGAATGTAAAGAAAGGCAGATAAAACACAACCCTGGGGCGAGCCGGTAGAAGATGTCAGGAAGCTAGACAGTATCTCGTTAACCCTTACACGTTGAGATCTGTTAGTTAAGAAGTCAAGAATCCAGCCCGCCAGACAAGGATCTATACCAAATGAGTTAACCAGTTTATCAACCAAGACATGGGGCTGTATGGTATTGAATGCTGAGGAAAAATCAATAAAGAGCAGCCTGGCATGGGTTTGTCAAGGTGTTTGTGCAAGAGGTTAAGTAAGGTGGCAAGTGCATCTTGAACACCCCTTCCAGCCCTATACGCAGACTGGAGGGGGTCCAGTAGGCGCTCAGTTTTTGCCACGAGCTCGGACTTGATTAGTTTTTCAAATTGTTTCATGATCAAGGAAGTTAGAGCAACAGGTCTGAAGTCATTGAGTGTTTGGGGCTTATTGCTCTTGGCCACCGGAACTATAGTGGACTGTTTCCAGAGGGATGGCACTTTCTGCTGGAAAAGAGATAGATTAAATATATAATAAAAGATAGGGCCTAGTTGTTCAGCGCAGGTCTTTATCAGGTGACCCCCAATATTGTCTGGGCCGGGACTTTTCCCAGGCCTACAGCCTTTAAAGGACTTGATAACACTCTGTTCATCAAAAAAGGGTTTTAAAGAGGGGGCTGACTGCAGACTGTTCCTTAACACACAATGGTTATTGCTGAAGTCATGGACATCGAATCTAGTATAGAATTCATTGAGGCTCTGAGCCAAATGATGATCAGAGGTAAAGTTGGGCAGCTCAACCTTTTTCCTTTCTCCCTCTTTCACCCCCGTAATTGTTTTCATCCCTGCCCAGGCAGAGCCCAGGTTGTTTGATTTGAGTTGAGCTTCAATTTTGTTTTTGTACTTCATTTTACCAGCCCTGACTTAATTTCCTTTTGCAAATTGCGTAATTCATCAAAAAACAGAGAAATGGCTGTTACAGTCTGAATTCCAGTTTGTGATATAAAACTAAAATTGGGCCTGTTAAGTTGCACGATGACAGCCGCTCGTTAATTCGCATTACCACCAGCTTGTCTGTGTATCCTTTTTATTATAATTTCTCATATGGTTGTTACCTGACAGATTATGTGTATAATAATTATTGGCATTATTTGCAACTTGACTTGACACACCTCTACCCTCTCCCCTTTTTACTTTCTCAGTGGGTGCCTTTGTGTTGTAGCAGGCAACATTTTAATTTAATTATTACCACATAATTCTTATTTATGTATTATTTACTAATATGAAAAAGCTTTTCCCCTATGGTGAAAATTCCAGCTTCATCATTAATATATAATTGGCCTAAATACTATGTCACTTCACTATATTATTTTAAATAGTGTATGTATGTGTGTGTATACAGACAGACAGACAGACAGACAGACAGACAGACAGACAGACAGACAGACAGACAGACAGACAGACAGACAGACAGACAGACAGACAGACAGACAGACAGACAGACAGACAGACAGACAGACAGACAGACAGACAGACAGACAGACAGACAGACAGACAGACAGACACACACACACACACACACACACACACACACACACACACACACAGAGCAGGGAGAAATCAGTTGAAAACGCATTTTGAGTTCTGTACATGGGTGAAAATAGGATAGCCGTGTTATAAAGCAGATGGACTTTGATCAAAAATGTGGTTGCTGATAACGCATTGAAACACAACACTTCGTACAGCATGCAAGGGGGAAATAATGTTCTCTTCTGCGACAACATCACATTATGTTCATAGATTGAAAATAAATAGAAACATATATTTGGAGCTAATTCATATTTTTATTCTACACTTTTCAACCTGTTCCACAGCACGGAAGACCAGCAAAGGGTTGACTTCAACAAAGTGTGACCCGCCACAGCAACCTAAAAGCTGCAGAAATACCAGATCAAAAGGATTTTCTCATAAACAGAAAAGTTTAAGACAGACAGGTGAGTTTGATATAATTGTTAGTATTCAACACAGAACATCATGATTTTAAGTCCATGATACATTTCTATTTATCAGAATGACGTATTTTAGTGAAGTATTTTAGTCAAAATGTATTGTATATTAAAAACTATTGTATGAATCAAGGTTTTTATTCTAAATTAAGACACGTAGCATTCAAGCGTAACTTTTGTTTTCATTCCCAGTGTATAGAAATGGCGTCTGCCAGCAGTCTGCTGTCTGAAGAGCAGTTCCTGTGTTCTATCTGTCTGGATGTGTTCACTGATCCAATCACCACTCCATGTGGACACAACTACTGCAACGCCTGTATCACACAGTACTGGGACACTAGTGTTTTTTGTCAGTGTCCACTATGTAACAAAACCTTCTGTAATAGACCAGAATTCTCTGTTAATAAAGTCCTCTCTGAGATGGTTGATCAGTTCAGGAGTTCAAAACAATCCAGCACCAACCCAGAACCTGCTAAACCAGACGAAGTGTCCTGTGATTTCTGTACTGAGCCAAAGCTCAAGGCCCTGAAGTCTTGCCTGGTGTGTCTGGCCTCCTACTGTGAGACTCACCTGGAGCCTCATCTGAGAGCCACAGCGTTTAAACGACACAAACTAATCGACCCTGTGAAGAACCTGGAAGACATTATGTGTCAGAAACATGATAGACCTCTGGAGCTGTTCTGTAAGACTGACCACGTGTGTGTTTGTCAGTTCTGCACCCAGGCAGATCACAAGTCACATCAAATGGCATCTCTGAAAGAGGCATATGACGAGAAGAAGGCTGAGCTGGGAAAGACAGAGGCTGAAGTTCAGCTGATGATCCGGGAGAGACAAGTGAAGATTCACGAAGTCGAACGCTCAGTAGTGCTCAGCAAGAAAGCTGCAGACAGAGAGATAGCAGACAGCGTGAAGGTCTTCACTGCTCTGATCAGTTGTATTGAGAGAAGCCAGGCTGAGGTCAGGAATGTGATTGAAGAAAAGCAGAAATCAGCAGAGAAGCAGGATGAAGGCTTCATAAAAGAGCTGCAACAGGAAATCACTCAGTTAGAGAAAAGAAGCTCTGAGCTGAAACAGCTTGCACACACTGAAAACCACATCCAACTTCTCCAGAACTTTAAACCCATCAACATCCCTGTACCCATCAAGGACTGGACAAAGGTCAGTGTCCAGCCATCTTCATATGTGGGGACTGTGGGGACAGTGTTGGATCAGCTGAAGAAGACACTTAGTAAAGAGATGGAGAAGCAGATTCGCAAGCAGTATCACTATCAAGACAATCAGCCTGTGTTCAAAGACCACAACAAGACCACAGTCGGACACGCGAGCCACAGCGACGAGCAGAGTGCCGGAACAGCCGCGGTGGCCAGAGGAGCTACAGCTGCAGGAGAGACCAAAGAACCTTGTCCGATATGTCTCAAAAACTGTCCCCAAATGGAAAAACTTAAATGCGGCCACAAGCTCTGTAAGGACTGCAAGATAGAGATGGTGGAAATCAGTGGGCCCATCTGTCCTGTTTGTAAAGCTGTCTTTGGGAAGATGCAGGGAAATCAGCCACCTGGAACCATGTCATGGCGTTCTGATCACGTCTCCCTGCCTGGATTCTTTTACTGTGGCACGATAACCATCGACTATAACATTCCACATGGAACACAGACGGTAAAAACATGTGGTTAAAGGAACTACATTTAAAAAAATGTTTTTAATATAACATCATATTGTTTATGTTCCTCAAACATATTTCTAATGGTTTGAGCCTAAATCACCACTCTGATATAATCAGTCCATGTCATTTCGGTCTGGCTTCCAAAGCAGTTTTACCTGCAGTACTGATGTGGTGAGGGCGCTGTGTATGGAAATTATTTTCTCCACCACAGCCTCAAACCAGCTACTCCCCTCCCACATCTTTGACTCATTATAAAAAGGCCCACCCCCTCCCCTCCCACAGTCTCCAAAGACTAAATGCAAATTTGGAACTGAAGAAGTGGAGGGAATATACAAAGTAGGGAGATACCTATGACATCACGAGTAGCACCAAATCAGTTGTCCTGTTGTGAAACCACTGCACATAAAAACCCAAACTTGATGAGAAAGCCTGATTGTTCAAAATTGGATATTTGTGGGGATACAAGACACAAAGGCACAAAAAAAAATAAGATGGGGAAAGTTGAATTTCATGTTCTAGGTCAGGACCTTTAAGAAAAAATATAACCATACTGTCTGTTTTATGTTAATTGTTAAGCATATTATTGCATTTTAAACACTCGCCCTGTACAGGACAAACATCCCAACCCTGGGAAGCACTACTACGGCACTCAAAGAACAGCTTATCTGCCAGACAACAAGGAGGGCCGCGAGGTGGTCAGGCTCTTGAAGAAAGCGTTCGACCAGAAGCTGATCTTCACCGTGGGGACCTCCAGGACCACCGGCTCGGAGGACCAGGTGACCTGGAATGACATCCACCACAAGACCTGCATGAGCGGAGGACCACAAGGGTATACTGTACAGTTCAACATCGTTTCTGTAGGACAGTGCCTCTCAAGATGTGATTAGCTTAATGTGCAACACTGTTTTCTCACTCAACAGTGAACAAACCAACATAAGTGTATACAGGGTATCTGCACATTTCTAAAGAGGCAATTTAAGGAAGACCTTTCTAAAATAAAATAAATTCGTAAGCAAAAGTAATCACACTGTGACTATGCTATAAAAACTGGTCAAACATTGGCCATATTGTCAAACAATATAAGATCTACATGCTCACAAGCAAGTGTAGATCTGCTATTTTCACAACATCTGTGGAACAGAGTCAAACTAGATGAAACGCCTCAACAACTACAATTCCAAGTGCTTGTCAGGGCCCATGGGTGTCGCCAGTTCAAATAGGATTATTTTTGGGTCGTCCCCAGTTCAAATAAGATTAATTTTGGGGGACCTCAGTTCAAATACGATAAAACAAAAATTCTGTTCAGATAGGATTTTTGGGGGTGTCCCCGGTTCAAATAAGATTATTTTGTTGGTTAGCGGCCTGAAAAGGTTGAGAACCACTGCTGTAGGACTACTGTGATTTCATGTTACCTGAAATGGATACTCAGACATGTTGTTGTGTTGTTTCCCACAGGTTTGGTTACCCTGACGACAATTACCTGAGCAGAGTGAGGGACGAGCTGAAGGATAAAGGCATCAAATAAAGAGAAAAACTCTACTGTCCGTAAAATTAAACATATACCGGTAATAGGGAACAGAAGTTCTGACGTCACTCGTTCATCATTATCTCAAAAGAAGGTCTCAGTCACATTGTGGTGGGGTGTTCTAGTGAAAATGTAACACATTTGGTGGCAGTAACATTATTGATGATTATTCATATCCATTATGAGTCAAACCGCTGGGATCATTTGTTTATTTTTGGAATACAGTTCTTACAGCATTTGACGCAATATAAGAAAGTCTATGGGAATTCAGAATGGGGGGGGGAAAGCGACCCAGTGCTTAATAGAAATTTGCGTTGGGCACACTGGCATCTCAGTATTACTTACAAACTTTCATCTCGATGTCCCTGGACATTCCTAAAAATGTCCCCAAATCAGCAGATCTACATGCAACATGTTGTGTAATTGTGTAATTGACTGTATAACAGTACACAGGTACAGTTTTACAATAATGTTGTTTCCAACCTTTATAGATATATTATTGTAGATATGTCAAAGTATAGTGCTTAACAGTGGTGTTTGAACAACAGTTTGAGGATCCAATGGAGTGGTTTAGTCAGAAGCACTTTTTAATACTTTTCATTGTATCAATATTTGTAAAACCCACACACAGACACAATGGGTGTTGAATAGCACTGATTAATGTACCCACACACAGACGTAAAGGCTGTTCAACAGCACTGATTTATTTATATTTAAAATATTGAGATAGTTGGTTTCTTCTGCCCGACAGCGCCAAATTGTAAAACACACAGACATAAAGGGTGTTTAATAGCATTGATTTATTAAAGTAAAATAAAAGCTTAAATATTGCGTCCGACAGTGACAATGACATCACACAACAATCTTCATGTTGGACTATTACCTGGCTTTGTTGAATTCTTGATTCTAATTGGTTAAATCGAGGGATTCTGTTCTACCTCTTTCTCTCCCTCGCTGTGGAAGGCAATAAAATCATTCAAATCAACATTTGTGTCAAATTGTAGATGTCTTTGTTTACAAGTAGCTGTTTAATGAGCAGGATCAATAATACCTGGAAGTTATGTGGGAACGCCTACTCAGTGGCAAAAAAAAAGTCCTGATTGTATTGCAGCGTTTACGGTCCCTCAAGCTGACTCACTAATTTAGAAAATAAAAGAGAGGAAACAGGATTGACGTTTTAACCAAGAGAACCGTGTTTTATTGCCCTTTTAATACAGGCTAAAAACTGGGTTGGGAGGGTGCTGAAAATAACAAAGTGGCTGCTCTGTCTGTCTCAGTCTAGGCTAGTCTCTCTCTCCCCACTGTCAGTGTGTCACTTCCTTTTTCTTCGCGGGCTCTCCTCTTCACCAACCACCTTCGCCCATTCTTTAACCCCCTCTAGCCTGACCTATAACAGCATACCTGAACTAGGCACCTCCCCCCCCCCCCCCAGTCTCTGTCCTTATTCCTGGGGGGGGGGGGGGGTCGCTACATTATTAAAGAACGTTAAGCGCACCAACATTGCAGGTGTACAGAAAGCTTGCATTATCCTATTTATCTGCAAAGTTTTAGTTTCATTTTAAAAAATCCACTGTAGACATGTACTTTCTGTCAAGACAATTCTGTGCAGGTGATTATTTTTTCCAAGTGTCAGAGTTTGGAAGCGCTCGTTTTCAACAACGCAATGTCCTGCTGCCTCCTGCATTATAGAAATGGGTGGTATAGTACGTGGTACGCAGCCTGTGCCGGATTTACAGTAGTAGGGGCCCCTGGGCTAGACAAAATGTCAGGGCCCCCTTCGGCCATGCGGTGTGCAATTTGGCCGAAAAAGAAAAATAGGGGTATTTTGGTTTAATTTTGGGGTACCCAGCCCCCAACAGACAGACAAACAGACTGTGCATGGTGGGCTTTAGACTGGATCAGGCTTTCCACAGCTACCCCACAACACAGCAGGCACTGTCTACAGTGCAGACAGCAGAGCAGAAGCTCTCAATGTTTTAACCATAATACAACTAAATATACAATACCTAAACACAAATCTCACTTGAATTGGAATGCATTTTTCAGTCTGGGCCCCCCGGGCTGCAGCCCACCCTAGCCCAGTACAGTACAGTTACATGGTAACTCTGTCATTTCTCAACCGCTTCAGGCGGGGCGGCCCCCCTGGGCGCGTTCCTGGGAGTCCGGATGTTCCGGGAACCCCCCGGGGACCCCCACACGGTAACTGTCATTTCTCGACCATTCGGATGCGGGGTGGCTCACCAGAAACGGGCCGGCACCCTGGGCGCATTCCTGCGGGTCTGGAAGTTCCGGGGACCCACACGGAGTTGCACCACTTACTTCACATGGGTGTGATTTTTTAACTTAAAAGTAGCAAACCCTTCCCTCGATATGAAAACGTTTATGAACCACAGCTGTTGCAGAATGCTTTGTATTTACCTCTATTCTCCAGGAGTTGACCGTGACCCCCTCACTATAGTTCCTCAAGACTATGTGTGCACACCCTGTGACCAGTGTGTATTCTGTCCAACCTCTGTGCACACATGCAGTGACCAGTGTGTATTCTCTCTCAGAACCAAGGACGTGGCAGTATAGCGGTCCAAAACCTTCTTCATCATCTAATCTGTGAAGGTAATGATAAATTACTACATGGCTTCTCCACACAGAACGGGTATTTTACTTTACCTTCCAATGTCCTATTCCCCAAATTACAAAAAAATAAGTACCAACACTTAAAATAATACAAACTACAATATGGATTAATACATGTATGTAATACAATGTATGTAATACAATAAAACACTTATCTAAATAATAATGCGCCACATGTAGATGGACGGCCATCAATTGCAATTAAATCAGATGATGAAACAATTCAGGGTTGGGGACAAAATTATGCACAAAATATAACCCAAATGACAGCCCTAGCTGTCGTCATGTTGAACTGCATTGTTCTACAGCAGTGATTTTCAACCAGTGGTCCAGGGACCACCAGTGGTCCTTGAGAGGGTTCCAGGTAGTTCCCAGCTAAATGATAGAGAATTGGTAACCAAATAGACCCTTATTAGATCATTGACTCTTGAGTAAAATTAAACCAAATGTACTCTTACAGGTCCATTTGGTTTCATGTTACACTCTCCAGGGTTAAATTATTGTTAAATATCTGCATTACTTAATTTACAAGAAGTCTTACACAATTAGAGAATGTAGAAGAATTGTTATTTTGAACGTTAGCTGTAATCTCTCCTAATGGCACCAACATCAATCAATACAGCATGGAATTGTGGACACAATCTTTTCCAACAACAAGACATTTTAAGTCTTGGGTCTGAGAGGCTAAATGTCATCAAATGGTGGTTCCGTGGCTCAAATGCAGAATAAATACTGGACCTTGATATGAAAAGGGTTGAAAACCACTGCTCTACACAGTTCCTGCTTCAATGAGAGGAGAGTGCCTGTCCGTCGTCCGCAGTATGCTCTGGATTTTCAGAACACCATTTTCTCCCTGGCCTGTGCACACACCCAGTGACCAGTGTGTATCATCTCTCCAAACTCAACATCCTAGTCTCAGTACCATGAAGGACTTGGCGGTAGCGGTCAAAACCTCTCTGGGTTGTCTCAGACTGACAAAATTATTTAAATTATGTAAAAAATAAAACAAATAGAAAAGCCACTTTAACAAAATACATTGTCAGGCCACTATGCAGCGGCCTGACAGTGGTCAGCTATGCAGAGGTCATATACCACAGCAATAGTCACCGAGTTTTTTTTAACACTTGCAATTTCACTTTGTGAAGAGGTCCTTCTCAGCAAGCACAATGACGTCGTGATGACGTTATGATAACATCCTCCAGTAAGGACTAAGCCAGATGACAGCTCATATGGGGATGATCTTTACGTCATTTCCAGGACGTCATCACCAGGACATCATAGGGCCTTTTTTTACAGCCACTTTGGGGGATGAGAAAGATGTTTAGATGACGTTCCGCTCAACGTCATCATGACGACTTTCAGTGACTTCCACGATTAGGCCTGCTCAACACGTCCAAATCATCCCCATATCGGCTGTGATCTGGCCTAGTCCTGAACGTCACCAAAGGATGTCATCACAACGTCATCATGACGTCTTTCAGTGACGTTCACGACTAGGCCAGATCAAGGCCCATGTGGGGATGATATGGACGTCGTCACCAGGACATCTTATGGACGGCTTTGTGGTGACCTCAAGCTTATACAGTGATGAAAAAGCCTTCTTCATGGGCAGGATTGTTTTTGGTTGAAATCAGGTGATATTCTGGGCCAAAGCTGACTAGTCTTGGTTTGACTTGATCTGGCCCCAATTGAGACATCACTGAGTCGTCCGGGTCCTGACCGTGCTTGCTGGGTTATTATTGGATTGGAGTTGGCCTGAAATGTTTTATTTTCCATGTATTATAAAGACACACACACACACACACACACACACCCCCCGCCCCCCTCTTTTTTCCCCTCACTGTATATATTTATTTTCCCTTTTTACCTCCTTTATGATGAATTCCTGTTCTGTCTATAGAAGTGTCTATTTGTACGTCTCTAAATGTTTTGATGATTTGAACATGGTGGACCCTATTGGAAACAAGTGTAATGCTTAATTGGGTCGTCCACTCACAGTTAACAGCCTTTGTATTGAGTTTGTGCTTGAAATGTACTGTAATTCTGCAAACTGTTAATAAATTCTTCAATCAATCAATCAACACACACACACACACACACACACACACACACACACACACACACACACACACACACACACACACACACACACACACACACACACACACACACACACACACACACACACACACACACACACACACACACACACACACACAGGCTATTGTGTGTTTCTGAACACACAATATCTAGACATATACTAGATACACTCAACTTTGTCAACTCTCTAGTCTGGTTATTCACCTGTGCAGGCTTCAACATAACAGTAGCAGCAGTGATGAGAAACTGTACATCCTTAGCTGTGTCAAACATAAGCATGAAAATATGAAAATGTCCACTTTCTGCATAAAACAAACACTTACTGGACAATGGACGGCCGCAGCACACCCTCTTTGCATCAACTCTGCAGTGAATATGAAACAAAGAAAATGTGGCTTAATAAAGACAATGAACTCCAGCTGCTGGTGGCTTATAATTGTCTAAAATGAACACCTGCGGGTGGAAGCTTGAGTGGGCTAAACCAAAGTGCTTTGGTTTTCAACCCTTTTTCATATTTCCATTTATTTGCACGCCACGGATCACCATTTGATGGCATTTAGCCTCTCAGACCTAAAACTAAAGAATATTTTGAGTTCGTTGGATAAGAATTCCATGCTATATTGATGTTGGTACCATTAGGAGAGATAACTGGCAAACGTTGAGAAAAATAACAATTATTCTACATTCTCTAATTGTGTAGACTTCTTGTAAATTATAATGCATATATGTTTAACAATATTTGAACTCTTGATAGTGTAAAATGAAACCAAATGGACTCGTTGGTTAAATGTTACACTCTCAGGAAGAGTTAGGGGGTTTCGAACGTGATTGTGAATGTGAACCAGGGACCACCACCCTGACCTGACCAGGACCACCCTTGGGACGAATAGGCCTACGTGTTGTGAAGGGTGGATATAATTACAGGGATCGTTCACTTCCCCCTTTCCCCTTGAAATTCTAACTCCCCTTTTCTGAGTAATTCTGACTTCCAGTAACTGACCCATTTTGCTAGAGCCCATGTCATTGTATACCTGTAAGGTGTAACCCCGACGAGTTAGCTCATCCTGGGTTTGTGTTTCACAACATGTGCCTCTATCGTGACAGTCAGTGTGCACATCATAGATATTAAGAAATAGATGCCTCATTTGCCGCTGCAGTTCATTGGAGCGACGTGTATCCCAATGAAGGCGGAAGTGCAGTGCTGAAGGCTTTTTTTTTTAACAAATCTTTATAACAGTCATGACCGTATACATTACAATACAAAACAAGACAAACAAACAAACACAAACAACAAAGTTATTAACAATACAACATCAGAGCCAGGGGGATTAGATTACTAACAGAAAACATTAAAGAGTGAACACAAAGCAACAGTTCTCCGCAGCTTTATTATTTAGAAGTGCTGAAGGCATTTGCTGAAGGCGACTGCGTCTCTCCTCCATGTCTCTCGCTGTCACTCAAGTGACTACTGGCCAATCACAGCGCGTCTTTTCCGGGACTTATGTTACGCACGCGGAAGCTTGTCCGCTTTGCTTCCGCTATTCTTCGCAAGGAATGTCGGGAAAATAGTGCCTTCAATTTTGACACACGCCTCAGAGCCGGAAGGGGCGTCTATGTATATATGTCTATGGTGCACATGACAATGAGCTGATCACATGACACATGATCACATGACACATGATCACATGACAATGAGCTGATCCTCCCATGGGGACTGTTTAATGCCACTGTACTTATGTAACACAAATACCAACAGGGATCACTTCCTCTTCTCGAGATCTTTGAGGAATTCCGACTTCTCAGTAGACCTATAGGCCGCTAACTGGCCTGTTTAGCTGTTTTTTTCTCCCAAGGCACCAAAAATAATAGGAACTAATACCAAATAATGCTAAATAACAACTACACCATGGAAATAATACTAATGATATACAAACAATACAGTGAGGATGGCTTCTACAACCAGTTTTCTCATAAGTGGATGTCAGCCTACTACTACAAGGGAAGGAAGTTAAATGTGTTTACCTACTGGTTGACTGTGGTTGTATATAGTAAAGTGCACTGAATACGCACAAAAACAAATCAATTATCCAATACCTTTCATGTGAGGAAACAGTATGAAGTGTACAGAGACGTGACAGAGAAAGAGGACAATGATGTATTTGTATTTATGCTGGGGGGGGGGAAGGTGGGGGGAAATGAAATGTTTTGTTCTTTAAAATGTTAAAAACCAAATAAAAATATATATATAAAAAAAAAAAAAAAAATCAAATGGATAATCTGTCTATCATCACTTGAGTCGTTATTATAAAAGTGGATAAACATGTATATTTGTAACAACCACTGATAAAGATGGTGACGTCTTTAATTCCACCACGCTTACGTAACAAATACAGGGAAAAACAGGGATCACTTCCCCTTTGTTGAGATTCTAGCTCCCTTTTCTGATGAATTCTGACTTCTCAGCAGCTATCTGACCCATTTGTTTTGCTTTTAAGCTCTGGGAATTGAATTGTGCGTGACACAATCCTGGCATCGAGTTTCATACACGTGCCTCTTTCTTGACAGTCTGTTGAAGTGTCCATGATGAGCCAATGCTATTCTGTTGAATACTTGGTATTTGAAGTACCGTGCAAGCCTCCTCCAAAGTTTCTCAGAAATAAAACAAAATAATAGATAATATGTTTTTTTTTAATGTTAAATAAAAAACATAGGTCTACTTAAAATAGCAAAGATGTGTATCAACAAAGGTCAAAAAAACACAACACTAGCTGATGATGGTGCTGTCAGCATCACTTGGAGGCAATCCATCGATTGATTGATTGATTGATTGATTGATTGATTGATTGATTGATTTAATTTTTTATTTCACAGTAGAATGGGTACATTTCAAACGAAGCACAAAGTCAATACAAAAACTGCTACTTTGAGGACAAAACCATGAAAAGCACTAAGACATATCAGGGTCCTCCATTTTCAATTCATCAGAACATTTAAAGATGTACAAATATGCACTTCTATGAAAAACAGGAAATCATCATCAGGCCTAATGAAAGACAAAAAGGAAAAAAACATGTAGGCTACAGTATGGGAAAGAATGGGGTGGGGGGACTCTGACTTTTTTACGGGGGCCGTATGGGGGTCGAATTGCAGTCGTCCGTAGGTGCTCTTTGAGAGCGGTTTGTTGGCAGGGCATCCCACATTTTAGTGGCATAGGAGCGAAATGAATTTAATCCCTTGTTTGAGCCGAGTCTGTGCTCCAGACCATTTCGTGAGAGTTAAATAAACTAGCGCCATCCCCCCCACTTCTCTCACACCTACAATTATTTTTTTGGCAAAAATATGTTTTTTGACTTGTCATTTACTTTTATGGATTTGATTAAGCATTGAAAACCCTGTTTCTAAATAGACTACACAAGTATGCAGTGCATGTTTTTATTTATTTTATTTTTTGTGGCTTTCGCCTTTATTTTATATTTTTTAAAAAGGGACAGACAGTAGGCCGACAGGAAATGGGGGAGAGAGATGGGGGAGCAGCAAGGGCCGTCGGGATCGGGAGTCGAACCCGCGGCACACTGCCAGACTCGACTCGGACCACCGGCCAAGGTGCCTGGACCGCTGAGCCACAGCCCAGGCCTGCAGTTCCTGTTTTAATAGTATGTATGCGTGTAGCACACGTACGTGCACGCAAATGCGCGTGCATGTGCGCGCGCACATATCTTATGGGGCGTCCCCCCACTTCTAAAAGTAGCACCACAACACTGCGTTGAGGTGCTTTGGTACCAAGAGGCGCATGCATAGCCAAAGACACCTTGTATGACGGCTCCTATAGGCTCCAAGGTGTTTTTGTTGACCAGTGAGGAGATCCTGTACACTTAGAAGAAAAGAAAATTAACGAGAAAAAGTCGTCCTTGGCCTGAAAAACATTGAAGGCCCATGGTTTAGAAGTGGTTAAAGTGGCAATTTGTAACTTCATACGGTTTGTGTTGTGTTCAGTGTGTTGTGTTCAGTTTTATTTTTTATTTAATTTTTTTTCAGTTTGTTTTTGTTCTTCTGATAATGAGTCATATTCCAGATTGAGACAATACATTCAGAGACAAAATGTCGGCTAAATGTAATTTATTCATTGAAGACGTTGTTGGAAAATCCATTATAATTTATGACCACTAGATGGCATCATGGCACAATAAATGACAGCATTGCCGAGTTCAGAGGAGAACCACGTTTCACTTGATAGCAGCACTTGTATAAGCTCAGTCACAACACGTGTTGCAAATCAACTCGTTGTACAACAGCTTGTATAGGTCGGCTCAAATTGTTTCGTAAATCTACAAAGTAACTAACGTTTTCAAATGATTATAGTGGACTAAAAGTACAATATTTGATTGATTGATTGATTGATTGATTGATTGATTGAAAATATTATTCACAGTGTAGAATGGGTACATTTAAAACTAAAGCAGAAGTCAATACAAAAACTGCTACGAGGATGAAACCAGAAACGTTGGCTACTTGACTACATCAGAGTCGTCCATTTTCAATTCATTCAGAACATTTAAAGAGGTACAAATATGCACTTCTATGTGCCTTTGACTTTGAGATGTAGTGGAGTAGAAGTAAAAGTATTGAAAATTGGAAGTAGGCTACTCCAGTGAAGTAAGTACTTTTTAATAGCCTATGTGAGTAAATGTACTTAGTTACGTCCACCACTGGAGGTATGCAAGTCACATTGGAAACTGGGCTGGCCGTCAGGTGATGTTGAGTAATTCAATAAGTCGGCCAAGGTTGTCCTCTATAGAGCCAAGGTCATTGATACCAATCTGGACTTTTTCCTCCCTGGTGACCCGATTAAAATGCAAAGGCTGTTGCGAGATACAACCCAATAAATATTGGAGCAATTCATTCTGACGTGATGACCACACTTTTAAAACATAATGTCAACAAAACGGTTCACCATATGTCAAATAGCTACCGTATAACCTCAAGATATTATTATGAATTGATGTATAATAACAACATCTAATAGTATTTATTATTATTTTAATTATTGTTATTGATGATGTTGTCAATACATTAAGCTGAATACTGGATTCATGCTTAATTCCCCAAATTCTAAAATTGACTAAACTCCCTGCATTAACTGATGGCATGTCTTTGCCACATGCAGAAAAGCAGATATCGCTGAACAAATTCATCCCATACTCATCTGTACACGTTCTGCACTGATATTGCCATAGCTTGCCATACCCCCGACGACCTACAGGCGCATGAATAGAACATTTATGTAACTTAAAGGGATAGTTCAGATTTTTTTAACTTAAGCTGTATGAAATAATATAGTGGTTGCAACTGTATTAATTGATTGCCCGAGTTCCGTGGTGAGAGTTCTGCTCTGGTTTTGGTCAATATTAAGTAGTTCCGGTCATTTTGTGGGGGGCACTGGGGCCACGCATTAAAAGTAAATGAATCCACAAAACTAACGTCATTTGTATTGTTGACCTATTTCTAAAATATTAGCGCAACTTTCGTTCAACTTTGACACATCTATCACATGGAACTATTTTTTTGGGAGTAGTGATATGGACACAAAAAACATAGTTCCGCGTGATAGAGGAAATTAATGAAAGTTGCACTAATATTTTAGAAATAGGTCAACGATACAAATTTAATTTATTTTAATGTGTGGCCCCCTGTGCCCCCCACAAAATGACCGGAACTACTTAATATTTCACCAAAACCAGAGCAGAACTCTAACCACTATATTAATGGCATGGAATTAAGTATTTCATACAGTTTAAATTCAAAGAATCTGAACTATCCCTTTAAATAGCATTTTATGTAGATATAGCACTCTATAGTGTATTCGCATAGTTTCATTTCGGTA
This sequence comes from Electrona antarctica, assembly GCF_951216825.1. Lineage (NCBI taxonomy): Eukaryota > Metazoa > Chordata > Actinopteri > Myctophiformes > Myctophidae > Electrona > Electrona antarctica. The sequence goes on along the minus strand of NC_136790.1, from coordinate 5,447,108 downwards.
TATAGATATTCCACTGTTCTTAGCTTACGTACATATGATTCATGATGACTATTTTTATGTATTTGATGTATTACCATGTTTCTGTTCTTGCTTACTGTAATTCGCTCTGGATTAAGAGCGTCTGCTAAATGCCTAAATTGTAAATTGATATGTCACTTGTATTATTATATTACACACACACACACACACACACACACACACACACACACACACACACACACACACACACACATATATATAGCACTGTTATGTAATTTATGGCTGTGTGGCCTTATGGCTGTGGCCGAGAGTAGCCCTTAATGTTTTAAAACGTGTCTTTAAGATGACATTCATACTTGCTGTCAAAATCAAGAGCATTTTCTTTATTACTGCCCCACTTCTAGATGGCTCTCTCAAGCCCTCGAATGTGATTGGCTGGTGGCTGCTGTTGCTAGGTTACCGCTCTACGTATACAGAATGACTGGGCAATGCTGCCAGTATACTTTAAACTAAAGACAGGAAGTGACAAATGAGACGCACAACATGTACAAAGAGAGTTTCAATATAATCTGGATTTAATAATGGTACTCTATGGTATACAATAGAACATTTACAAAATATACACAAGGTGATGCAATTCATTAACAATAATACATTTGTTGTTTATATAACATATTTTCAAATAAAAAGTGTATACTCGGGGAGCACTGGTTCAAATGCTGCCGCTGCTTTTGTGTTGTTGTTGTTGTTGCAATAATTATAGCATTCTACTATGCATCGTCAATTATGTTGACAACCCATACATTCAGTATAATCAAAAGCCAGCTTCATATAGATATCCAAGAATCTGCAAAAAATAATGGCATAAGAACCAAAAAACCAAAAAAAAAAGACAATATATACATTATGTACAACTGAACACAGTTATCATTTAGCCCATGATAGAACCCATGGTCTAAAATGACCAATAATTTCTCCCTGATTACTGCATACAAATAACAATGCATCATACTTTTCCGTTCGTAAAAAAAGAAAGAAAAATGGGTATACATTTCTCAATAATCCCAAATGGGGGGAGTTTTTCATAAAGATTTCCCAAACATAACATGTTTGGAAAATATAGCTTCAATAATTTCAACAGTGCATATACACATAAAACCATTGTTCTCAATGGTGTTAGACATTTCTACTGCTCTATGTACAGTATAATAAACAAATCTGCGAGGTTTTCTTGATGCATGAAATGTGTGTGTTTAATTCTTATAGCATGAACATAACGTGTATTTTACTGTATATAGCAAGAATGTCAATGCGGGTGAATCGGCATAACTTATTGTCAATTCCCTTTTTTTGCCGTGCCCCACTAGAAGCTTCCGTCGCCCTGCTCGGACCGAGTGACTGACTGATGCTGGAGAACAAAGCAGAGTGAGGAATGAGAGAGGAAGAAACACGCTCTCTTTCTTTTTTCAGGATGGTCAGTCGGTGTCACCGGCAAACAGCGGCGGGCAGACCAGTCTGTGTGGTTTTGGATGTCACCTCAGGAGAACACAGTACAGAGGAGAGAACCACGGGACTTCTCAAACAGAGTCAGAAATACTGGAAGCAGTGAGTGTTTTGTTTTGTCTTTTGCCCGAGAACCTTCCATCAGTTTAGCCCGGGACAGGTAGCCTATCTACGGGCCCCCTGCGCGCGTGGAGGGGGGGCTGGCTGGCTGCACGTTGCCGTGCGGTACCACCCTCTGATGGTTTCTGGCGTTTTGTCCCTTCGATCTCGGAACCATCATCATCTCCCTGAACACTGTCTGTCACACAGAGGCCGGTCGGTGACTGACCAGCCACCGGCGAGGGCTTTGAGTGACCTGGACAGGGAGAGGCCGGACGGGGCCCTGGTGATGATGTCCGCTGTGGTCGTCCGGTCCAGTCCAGGCTGGGCTGGCACCCCCGAAACGTTCACGGGTCGATGCGGAACGCCAGCAGCTTGTCGGAGTGCTGGTTGTTGAGCGTGCGCAGGTCGGGCAGGCGCAGCAGCAGCTTGGGGAACAGGGTGCTGTCGTCGGGGCGACGGCGCATGATCAGAGAGCGCAGCGCTTTGATCAGGTTCTCCTGCAGCTGCTCCACCGCCTCCACCTCCACGATGCCGGAGCGTTCTGAAACGAAACGAGGCGAAGGAAACGTCAGATGAGGCTCAGGAATGAGGGAACGGGAATGTATGGGTCATTTGTTTTTTTTAATATTATAGTGTCTTGGTTTATACGTATGATCCTATAGTTTACTGAAGCATATACTGTCTCTAATATGCGTCTAAAGAGCATCTGATAAATGCCAAAATCGCAAATTGTAAAAAGCGAAATTGTGTGTGCGTGTGTCACGTGTGTGTGTGTGTGTGTGCGTGCGTGTGTCTGTGTGTGTGTGTGTGCGTGTGTGTGTCCTGTGTGTGTGCATGTGTCCTGTGTTTCTCACCGGCAGACACCAGCACCACGGCCATGAACAGCGCCATCTCGTCAGGCTCCAGCCCCAGCAGACCCAGCTTCTCGCTGAAGTCGAACATGGCGTCCAGCAGCACGCCCATGCCCAGAGCCCTGAGTGACGCCAGAGAGTACGTCTGCCCGTTGAGGAACGTCACGCTCCTCTCCTTGGTGTCGAACAGCGAGCAGAACCTCACCATGAGAACCTGGAAGGTGCCTGACTTGAGCAGCATGACCTGGTCGTGCTGGCTGAGGCTCTGGAAGCCTGGGATGCTCTTGGCGAACTCCACCACCTCCTTGACGGCCGGCGTGAAGCACTGGGAGAAGGACTCCCACACCTCCTGACTGGAGCGGCTGGCGGGAGCCACAGGGCACGCATTGAGAGGACACGCCAACACTTTGGCTCCGCCGCTTAACTTCCAGGGACAGGAATTCTGGTTCTGGTAACCGGAGGAGACCGGGAAGCTGCCGGAGGAGGAAGAGGAAGACGGAGAGGAGGATAGGCTGTGCCCGGTGACGGGACAGTGCTGCTGGCTGGAGGAGGAGGATGGCACGTAGGCGTTGTACCTAAGGAAAAAAGTTGACGATTAATTAATGACTTAATTGTGTTTTCTTGGCATTGAACATTGGAACGTTACAATTTGGTATTTCTGTTTGCCTTTTAGGCTTCATAATCACAGGCCTAGTCGTACCTGGCGTTGTCAACATGGTTGTTGTTGTTGCTGTTGTTGTTGTTCGCCATGGGGCAGCGCTGCTGCTGTGCGTGGCTGTAGCCGGACGTGGCGTTAGTCTGAGTCTGAGCCGCCGCCACGCGCGAGAAGGCCTGTGCTTCCTGCTGCTGCATGCTGCCGATGTTCTGGAACGCGTGGTTGTTGTTGATGTTGGCAGCCATCTTGGGAGGCTTCTGGTCGCAGTCGTCGTCCACGAAGCCGTAGACTGCGGAGGTTCCGTCGCTCAGCGGGGCGGCGGGGCTGCAGGGCGCCTCGGCGAGGGGAGGTGACGCCTCCATGTCCATGGGCGAAGACGACGCCGCCTCGTTGAGGCTGTTCATGTAGCTCTGCATCTCGTCCAGCAGACGCTGCTTCTCGCGCTTGGGGATGCGTCCGAAACGCACGGCTGGAGAAGAAGAACAAACAAACGAGGGGGAATGTTATAGCGACTGCTTGTGACTGTGTCTTAACTTAAGCATGGATATCAGAGATATCGGTTATATCAGACATGAACTCATCAACACATCCAACATTCAAATCATATCTTGAACAGCCGGCCCGAGAAGGCAGTCCATGCTGCAAATGTCAACATGTGACATGTCTCCAACTGTCAGTGTGCGTGTGGATTACACATCTCCAAAATCTGTCTACTCTCTCTCTCTCTCTCTGGATACTCTGTCTCAATACAACAGACCCCACCACCCTACCACCTCTCCTCGATTGACTCCAATCTTCTACAATCTCAGCCTTTTTCACCGTTTCTGATTGCACCTTGTGTGGAGGTCCTAGTTATACTGTAGCATTCTGCTGCTGCTACCTCCCCTGCTGCTACACCCCCCACAATCTTGCTCCTGTGTCTTTTTGGTAGAGCACTCTCTCTCTCTCTCTCTCTTTCTCTCTCGCTGTGCAAGTAGGTTAGTGGGTCAGCCCACCGCAGTGAAACACGACATCATCACGCCGTAGAGAGAAGTGGAAAGGTCAGAAAGGTAAGAACATTCAGAAGGTTGACCAGTGAAGTGAGAACTGAAGAGGGCGATCAGTATCAGTTCACACGTGGACGGATAGCAAAATGACGGCTGAAGGAAAACACTTAACCGGTAAATGAATCGATCGATGAATCTGTGGTCGGGGGTGTAGGATAACATCATCATGTTCGCTAACGCTTGCTTGGCGATCCCTATTTTGAGCGTGTCGTTATAGACGGAAATTGTTGTCAAGTTGCATCGCGGTGCGATGCGTGTTCTGAGCTATTTTTGTAGAATATATGGTTTAAGTGGTTAAAAAATAGACATTCAAACAAGTATAATGCGTTTAAATTGTAAATGGTAAATACTCCCAATGAAAAAGAATATGATGAATTAGCAGGTGTTTTTTTTCCCCTTCTGCCTTTTTTGGGTCATCTAAAAATGTTTGCTCCAGAAAGGCAGATGATTTATTATCACCTAGTTTAGTCAGATCCCAGGAGACTAAAGTCCAGCCGGGACATAAAGTAGTGCAAGCAGATGGGCGGCATTGACTTTTTCTAATTTTATTATCAACTAGGTTCTTATGATTAACCATGACAGAATTGCATTATAGAAGAACGCTGCTCGGCAAATAGCTCTCTGTAAAAAGTCAGTGCTGTAAAAAAAGAAATAATAAGGCATGAAAGCACATTAGGCTGGACAGACACACGGGGTCGTCAACAGCACTCGTGTCCCAATTTCCCAAAATACACTGTATTTGTCACAGTTCTCTCCATGACTGATGACTACTGGGACTCCCGGGCTCCGCTTGTCATAAATCAGACGACAGGGCAGGGCAAGGGGAGGAAGGAAAGAGAAGAGAAGAGAAGAGAAGAGAAGAGAAGAGAAGAGAAGAGAAGAGAAGAGAAGAGAAGAGAAGAGAAGAGAAGAGAAGAGAAGAGAAGAGAAGAGAAGAGAAGAGAAGAGAAGAGAAGAGAAGAGAAGAGAAGAGAAGAGAAGAGAAGAGAAGAGAAGAGGATGGGAACATAATAGATAAATAATGACGTGAGAGGGAGAGGGATAAACCTCATCTAGACGTTTCCCCTGGTCAGGATGATTTGTGACAGGAGACTAGTAATGGCACCAACACTACCATAAGGATATCATTTTTGCCACAAACAAAATGTCAACCAGAAATGAGAAGCGTAGCTATGGCAAAACGCTGACACTAAATCTCATCCACGCTAGTTAGATAAAGGACCATGCTTGGCCAGAACTGACCCTCCAAATCGCTGAGAATAACCACAGAGGTCATACGGTTTGAATACCATATGACTCTCTCTGCATGCTATTTGACTTCAGCGCTCAGCTGATATATCGGCGGGTTGTGTGTCTTCGTGGCATGCCTGCGGAGCCGTGTGCCACAAATAGCAGATCTATAAGTTCACGACCACGTCGCATCAGGACGCGTCGTGAGCTTGTAGCTCGGGCATGTGACTACGTCATGCGATGAGAGTATAGAAAGCAGGGGCCGTGCGGACTCACCATCTCGGGACATGCCCACGGAGAGGCACTTCTTGAAGCGGCAGTGCTGGCAGCGGTTTCGGTTCATGCGCATGATCAGGCAGTTCTCGTTCTTCACACACATCTTGTAGTGGATGTTCTGCTGAATGCTGCGCCTGAAGAAACCCTGCAGAAAAGACAGGCATTTTAACCGTGTGTCGTTTGTGTCATATCGTGCGATACACAATTCTAATGATAGGATTATTAGAACATTTGTTATCAATGGAAATTGTCTCTCACCTTGCAGCCCTCACAGGCGTGCACCCCGTAGTGGAAGCCGGAAGCGATGTCGCCGCAGACCTTACACAGTAGCACCATGCCTCCGGTCTCTACGAAGGGACAGAAGATAGCATTTAGATGTTAGAAGACTTACAATAGAAGGAATTACATTACATAGGACAGAGAAATAGCAGATAAGCAACACATGTGAAGTCGTACTGTGTAACGTTCATTCGTGTGTGTCTGGTATGGTCTGACACAACTGCCATTCACAGGATTTAGTTTAGTAAAACATGGAAGCGCCGCTAGCCTTCAAAACGTATAATGGCAACGTTGTCAGAAACGTTATGTATATTAACTTTTAAAATACATGAATAAATATGTCTCCGGTACATTACCGGTACCTGCCTTATTGTGGAAAACAATATAGTATGACTTATAGAAGCTACTGTACTTACTGGTGAATGTTCCGGTGAACCCACAGGGTCTCTTGGCCACGATGGGGTGGCTGTAGGCGGCTGCGGTGATCTGGGCCACGGCGGGGGCCACGCTGTTCACCTCGGGGAACTGGAAGACCCTTTTCGGGGAGGGCGGCGTTCTCGCCCTCTTCATGGATCCCATATCCTGGAAGGGGCCGGCCTCCGGGGAGGATGGCTGGGAGTGGGCGGATCCGGGCGACTGGGTCTGGTAGCCGCTGGACGGGCTGCCAGGGCTGGGGCTGGCGCTGCCCGATGAGCCTGCGTACAGGATGACACCACCTGGTGGCGAGACAGAGACACACAGCGAGAGTTCAGCATTGGAGATATCTAGGTCTGTGTTGAAATTCACAAGCAGAATGAATGTAGGTCACGATCTGAAGTGAAATGTTCTTGATGAGATTACTTGGCTGAGTTTCCACAGAGTGGATCCATCTATCTTCGCAAACACAAATAGGGCTGCACGTGTACGAGCAAGCACAGCCACACACACACACACACACACACACACACACACACACACACACACACACACACACACACACACACACACACACACACACACACACACACACACACACACAAACAAACAGTTTCTTTGAATACTCAACAGACTGCCTTTTGTAAGAGAAAGGAATGCTTGAATACAACTATTATTATTATTATTATTATTATTATTACTATTGTTAGTTAAGACTTATCCCTATTATAATATTCTAAAAATAAAACATCTATGTATTTCCATCCCACCCATTCATTGTGCTGCATGTGAAACAAGGCTGTTCCCTTTCAGGATGTGAACTGGGGGAAATGTCTCATTACGTCGCTCCAAACACGCGACCCATCCCTCTTTTATGCAGATGGCGTGTGTTCCCTGCGCGAGTTGAGCGACTGCCCCTCACGTGTAGCAGAGCTGGCTGCCTCTGCCTGCCTGTGCTCACTGTGCTGTGCTGCCTGGCCAGGGACCTAGTTACTTAACCCAGTGCATATACTCAAGTAGAAAGGCCTAAAGAATGTATTCTGAGTGCACGTTTTGAGGTTACTTTTCATTCTACTTACATTCCACTCCTCAGTACTCCACACACTACTTGTTTTAGAAAATAATTGACACGTTTCAGAGATAAAACAAAGTGAAATAAGACATTCATAATGAGTACTTTTACTTTGTTGCTCTGTGGGTATATTTTGATGCCACTACATTTGTACTTTAACAGTAAGTTGTAAGAGGTTTTTTTTTTAAAATAATGTAGTATTTTTTACTTTATGTAAAGAAATGAATCAGTTTCTTAAAACAGTAAGAATGTTTTTTATATTGTAGTATTTCTACTTTAAGTAAAGAAAATAATCTGAGTAGCCTAGCCTACTTCTTCCTTCCCAACACAGTGAGAGAGGAGTGTAGGATAGTGTTTGGCTGTTGGCCCGTGGAGCGACCAACCAACCGAACGACCGCTCCCTCCCTCCCTCCAGTCTGACAGAGCCACCTGACCGAGCGCTCACATGGACTGCTGACACACTTCCCAGCCCAGCCCGCCCCAACACAAGGCTGTGTGTGCTACCGCTCAGCCCAGCCCGCCCCAACACAAGGCTATGTTCTCTCGCTCTGCTGCAGTCCCGTGGCGTAGCACGGCGCGGCATAGCACAACAACAGCAGCAGTACAATAACAGGCAGTAAAGAGATGGAGATCACGTTGGTTTTAAAAGCTTTGGGTACAAGAGGCGAAGGCAGGACACACAGGAGGGAGGGAGGGAGG
>NC_136790.1:5423162-5433162 GCF_951216825.1 Electrona antarctica | reverse complement strand
CTGCCTAATCTGCTGTAAATATACGACCATTGAATAAATAGCCTACACACAGACATTATATTTGAGAGCTTGTATTGAACGGTAGGGACCTTCATGTGCTTTTTTACTGCATGCAAAGTGTCAATAAAGTATATTCGATCGATCAATAAATCAACCAAGCATCAATCATAATATTGACCACATGCACGGCGAATCTGTATAGTCCATCTAATGTAAACGAGCGTGTGAATAATAAGACTATAACATTATGCTACTTCTTCATAATATCATCAGCAGTCAAGTGTAGAACTTTAGTGGAAAAAGCTGCGCCGTGCGTGGTGTATAGGTGCGCGTGTTTGTTCCTGCGTGGCTTTCCGTCAAGACGGTGTGTGTAAGGGGGGGGGGGGGGGGGAAACAATTAAAAACGTAGGATTTGACCATTATTATTATTATTATCCCTGCCAAATAAACGCAGTTTTCATTGACAAGTTGATATTCGATAATTAATATAAAGTTATTTAATCAATCATTACAATCAATCAACTCCTAATATAGTGTCTATCTTGTTATTCAGTTAATCTGAAGGAAACATTTATATAATTCCTATTCCTAAATGTCACCATACAACTACTAATAATTAGGTGTCAACAATCAGGCGCATATGGCCAATTAAATCCGTGTGAATAATCACCGTTATACGCAGGATTAAACTTGAGGCAACAAAGTCAATAAACGACTTATTTAGACTTTAATCTTTCCATAATGTTGTCATCCTATAATCCAATAAAATGTAAAATGACGGCACGTAGACAGATTAGAATTATAGGCCTAAATGAATGAATCATATGAGAAAAGCATATAAAGCTATAGTTTGGGGAAAGTTTGCTAAATTCTATTTTCAAGAGATATTTGTTTTAGAAGAAGGCGTTGTTTTTTTAATGGTCCGGATCTCCAAAGAAAGGCATATTTTTTTAATCTCTCTTAAGCAAGACGAGATATCAATTATAAGTATATCAATAAAATAAAATAAAACTAGCCTACATCATAAACAGGACTGATAAATGATCCATGAAAATGCAAAAAATAATGTAAAAAAAATCAAGACGACTTTGGGAGTCTGAAATACAAGAATTAAAAAGAAATCTCAATAATCTGTCCATATATGCGATAAACCAGATGTGTTTAAAATTAACACCATTATACTATTATCATTATATCAATAACCTTCTTAATCCACTTGTTTTGGAACAACGCAACTCTGTCTCTCTTTCCCACCGAATCGCTTCTATATTTTAACCCGCTCCGAAGAAAGGGGGAGAAGAAAGTATGTTTTTTTTGTTTGTGAACATTTTGTGAAGCGGACACCTCTTCTCTTCTATAAGAGCACAGCCTCGGGGCAGCACGCGGCCCAAACTATTACCCCCGTCCCAACTAATTATATAGGACACAATAAACTCAAACTATCAATACTCCATTCTATCTCCAGCGTTTAGTTTACAACAATACTAATGCTGTTAACACGTTCTAAAGGTCGCGAGAAGAAACGTGTCCGAGTTCCTTTTTTTCTACCCCACTCACTCGACCTACAAAAAACACAAGGTCTTATTTTTGTTCCTTATACTGCAAAGAAACTGAAGGAGAGAACAGGGGGACAAACTTCAAAGAGGTTCTGGGAAAAGTTGCCGATTATACTTTCAATTACTAGCCTACAGCTCCCGAACGAGGTGCTCCAATAAAGCTGTGGTTGAAATAATGTGGACGTGATCGGCTGATCAGGATCAATCAATATATCGACCATAATAAAGCCTGCATATTATTATTATCATCTTTATTATTATTTATTAGGAATTATTTGGAATGGTTTCGCAAACAATGGAAGTGAAAGTTGAAGCGCCTGGGCTGGCTGCATGGTCGGTGTCTGTCTCTCTCTCTCTCACACACACACACACACACACACACACACGGACACGGACACACACACGGTCACACGCACACACACACGCACGTACACACGCACACGCGCGCGCGCACACAACTTTGAATAAACACATCGATCGGCGAAAAGAGAACTTGTGAAAACAGCAGGAGAAAGACAGACAGAAGTGGGAATACAGAGTATAATAACACTACTCATAATAAAGTTTGTATCAACCTGTTCTTCGTGTTTTCTTGTGAAGAAGAAGTCAGAACTTTCACGCCAGTGGTTGGACCATGTGGACAGTCTCCTCAAAGACCCGCAGTCTCTCTCTTTCTCTCTCTCTCTCACTCTCTTTCGAGGTCTCTCTCTCTCTCTCACGGCGTCAAAGGGGGGGTCCGCGGGACACCAAACCAAACCGACCGTTGCGGGACAAAACAAGAACGAAAAAAAAGAGAGGATATATATTTTTTTGTTTAAAGATCGGCGACCGGTGGCGGTATCGCTGAAGTTAAAAAAAACCGGACAATCAATCGCGTGGTGGTGTTTCTTTCTTTCTCTCGTTCGCTTTTTAGTTAGTCCTTCCTTCCTCTCCTGCCTCGCTGCTTAGTCAGTCGCTTGCTTTCCCTTTTGTGTGCGGGTCCCGTGTGTGTCAGTCAGTGTGTGCGTGCATGCGCGCGCGTGTGTGTGCGTCGGAGTGAGTGAGCGGTGGTGGCCACTACTCTACTCTCTGGAGTGAAGTCAGAACAATACTGACACTAGACTCTAGCAGGCAGAGAGAGAGAGGAGAGAGAGAGAGGGAGGGAGAGCTAGGCTGTGCTGAGCTGCTGCTGCTGTGTGTGTGTGTGTGGAACTTAATGCCTGGCTGGTCTGGAGCTCCAGAGGCTGTGCTCCCTGGAAGATCACACCGCAGCTTGAGGCGCGTTGGGCGGCGTGTGTCGCTGCTTCCTCCCGGTAAAAATAAAAAAGCTTCGGTTCAGTCAGAACAGAACCACCGACCGGCCGTCCACTGAACTGAACTCCACCACTGCACCACCCACGTACGGTCCTACCAAGAACCACACAGACAGACACACTAACCATACAGTCAGTCAGTCAGTCAGTCAGACAGACAGACAGACAGACAGTCAGACAGACAGACAGACAGACAAACAGTCACGCTTTCAGTTTTTGGCATCTCCCTCTCCTCTCCTCTCCCCCCTCTTCTTGTCTAGTAGGCTAGTTGTTGCTCTTTGGTCGCAGCTAAATCAGTGTTGAATTACTCTCTATAGACTAGAGGAAGGGAGTGTGTGTGTGTGTGTGTGTGTGTGTGTGTGTGTGTGTGTGATTTGGGGGGACACTATAGTTTGCTGCCTCTAAAACAGGTGCGCACTCATCAACGTTCCCCCAAATAATTCCTTTGAAAGCAATGTGTGGGGGGGGCGCACAATAGGAAAAATAGCAATAGCAAAATAAGAGGAGCATGCACGGACACACACAGCCGGGGTGAGGTGCCTTCCTCTGTGGGTGTTTGTGTGTGTGTGTGTGTGTAGGGGGGAGGAGGGGTTGGGGGGGGCTGAAGGCACTGCCCTCTTGACCTCTGGGCATCCTGACAGAGTGGAACTATTGTGACTCTGTGGTGAGTAACAGATGTTTAGGCCCCCAGAAGCCACCAGACACACAGAAAGGTTCCACCCAGAACCTTGGGTATAGACCCCCAGAAACCATCGGACACACAAAAAAGGTTCCACCCATGCAGACCCTCTTATAGGGCCTATAGAAACCATCAATACATTATAGAGTCCCAGAAAGCATCAGACGGCAGACACAAAGTGTCCGTCCGTCCGTCCGTCCGTCCGTTCCGTCCGTCCGTCCGTCCGTCCGTCCGTCCACACCGTCCACACCGTCTTACGATCAGTGGTGGAAAAAAGTATTTATTTTGTAGCCAAATGACATGCTGTCCCAACGTAGGAACTGCAGCTCGAGCGGCACTGGGCCATACATGAACACGCCGCGAGCCAATACACAACAGCGGCCATGCTCGTTCATGACTCGCACGCACACGCACGCACGCACGGTGCTCGTTCATGACTCGCACGCACACGCATGCACGGTGCTCGTTCCTGCTTTCGGCCCGGCACGTTCACGTATGGCCCGAAATGGGCGGAGCCCACCACTTTTCCAACCCGGAAGAAGGGGTGAAAAGGCCTCATGCGCTGGGTGAGCAACCCCTAGTGGACGGGAGGGGAATTAGCCCTTAGTGGACGGGAGGGGAATTAGCCCTTCACTAAACCCCTAGTGGACGGGAGGGGAATTAGCCCTTCGCTAAACCCCTAGTGGACGGGAGGGGAATTAGCCCTTCGCTAAACCCCTAGTGGACGGGAGGGGAATTAGCCCTTCCTAGTGGACGGGAGGGGAATTAGCCCTTCCTAGTGGACGGGAGGGGAATTAGCCCTTCGCTAAACCCCTAGTGGACGGGAGGGGAATTAGCCCTTCCTAGTGGACGGGAGGGGAATTAGCCCTTCACTAAACCCCTAGTGGACGGGAGGGGAATTAGCCCTTCGCTAAACCCCTAGTGGACGGGAGGGGAATTAGCCCTTCGCTAAACCCCTAGTGGACGGGAGGGGAATTAGCCCTTCGCTACACCCCTAGTGGACGGGAGGGGAATTAGCCCTTCCTAGTGGACGGGAGGGGAATTAGCCCTTCGCTAAACCCCTAGTGGACGGGAGGGGAATTAGCCCTTCGCTAAACCCCAGTGGACGGGAGGGGAATTAGCCCTTCCTAGTGGACGGGAGGGGAATTAGCCCTTCGCTAAACCCCATGCCAAGAAGCGACTGTCCAATGCCAATCCAAATAGTTTAGCAACCGTTGCTGGGGTCCAGCTTCGTCACCTCATAGCTGTCAATGTTATTTTGCATTGGCTCTGTTGTTGAACACATACACAGCTTATGGCAATAATACTAATTATTAATTAATGACCGTAGTCTTACCGTGCAACATGAAAACTCCCACCTCGTTAAAGTTGATTGTTGGATACTGTTTCTCCCTCTGTCATTTCCTTGTATTTCTAGTTTATTGAAAAAATGTCATGTGCATTTTTTACTGCAGCCCTTGTTGACTAGATTTAGAAGACATTTTGGAGCTCTTGCTAGTTGCTACTGAAATGATCGATTATCTATATCAGGGGTTCTCAACGTTTTTGGCCGGGGACCCCCGGAAATGCTTTGGCAATGTCTCGGGACCCCCGCCCCGCCCCCTCCCGACCCCCAATATAAATTGACTGCTACAATAACCTTAAACAATTTTGGGCGGGAACCCCTTTTGGTGTTTTAAGCAGTGTTATAATTTAGCTATTGAAAAATAGCAGATCTACAAGCTCATAGCGCGCCACCGAGTGGCGCGCTACGAGCTTGTAGGTCTGCTATTTTTTTTAAATCGTGAAAATAAAAATTTTAAAAAAATCTTTTTTAAAAAAAAATAATTTGGGGACCCCCTAAAATAATTTGGCGACCCCCCCGAGGGGTCGCGACCCACGGGTTGAGAACCCCTGATCTATATGGAGAAATCCCGTCATTTAGCTTTCCCTGTCTCCTCGCTGCTAACGTGCTAACGTGGACAAGGACGGGTTGGGGAGGGACTTAGCAAAGGGCTAATTCTGGTGCCGTCTCTATTATTTAGAACTCTATATGGTATGAGCACGGAATGTGATCAGTTGATTGGCTGAGCACGGAATGTGATCAGTTGATTGGCTGAGCACGGAATGTGATCAGTTGATTGGCTGAGCACGGAGTGTGATGTATGATGATAAGAGAGCCCCTCACTTCACAAGAGTGTGATTTCTTTCTTACGTAAAAGTATACCAATATACAGCAATGTAGAAATACTCTGTTCAAGTAAAAGTCTGGAATTCAAAATGAGTAAAAGTACAAAAGTATTGGCATTAAAACGTACTTAAGTGTACAGTACCAGAAGTAAAAGTAGGCTACTGTATACTCATTGTGCAGAATGTCTCATTTCAACTTAAAATAATGTATAATCATCTTTTGAAAATAGCCGATCTGCAAGCTCACAATGTCTCACATTGTGAGCTTGTTTTCAAATGGCCAAATAGCCATAGGACTGAAGTGGGACTGACGTGTCGTTTTTTCTTTAAATAATAATCAAAATCTACAAAGTAACTATAGTAACTAAAGTTTTCAAACAATTGTAGTGAAGTAAAAGTACAATGTGTGCCTCTGAGATGTAGTGGAGTAGAAGTACAATATGTGCCTCTGAGATGTAGTGGAGTAGAAGTACAATATGTGCCTCTGAGATGTAGTGGAGTAGAAGTACAATATGTGCCTCTGAGATGTAGTGAAGTAGAAGTACAATACACACACACACACACACACACACACACACACACACACACACACACACACACACACACACACACACACACACACACACACACACACACACACACACACACACACACACACACACACACACACACACACACACACACACACACACCATTTTGAATGTGGATAATAATTCATAATCTTGTCCTTTTGTGCTTTTGGAAGCATTACAACTTTGGCTCTCGCAGCATTAATAATAACGACTTTTCATCACATTAATAATAAGGAACGCCACCCCTTTTCATCACATTAATTTACTAATTGACAACATAATCAGTGTCAAGATTATTATGAGCTTATAAGGAGGGGAGGGGGGGGGACTGTATGTCTGATGAAATTTGGAAATTACATCATACCTGAAAGAGAGGAGGAGGAGGAGGAGGAGGAAGAGGGAAAAGTGAGAGAAAAAGACGAAGCCTATAACTCATGACAACATCTTGGAATAACTCTGCTCTCTCATGGCTATTAAAGAGATTCTGCCCTCCTGCGTTTCGTTTTTTCTTCCCTTTCCTTTTCCTCTGTATCTGAGCTTTTAACACATGGAAAATGATGGCAGTCCATCATCCGACAGTGGCCTAACAATGGGCCATGACTGCAGTAAATCACAATACATTCATTAGCCAGATCGATACCGCTAAAAGTGTGTGTGTGTGTGTGTGTGTGTGTGTGTGTGTGTGTGTGTGTGTGTGTGTGTGTGTGTGTGTGTGTGTGTGTGTGTGTGCGCACACGTGGGTGCGTGATAGCATGTGTGCGGCACATGTGCGAATACATATGTGACTGTATTTGTGTGTGTGTGCACTATGGCAGGTGCACTCGGTCAGTTCAGTGTGTTCAATGTGTGTCTGTGTATGTGTGTGTGTGTGTGTGTGTGTGTGTGTGTGTGTGTGTGTGTGTGTGTGTGTGTGTGTGTGTGTGTGTGTGTGTGTGTGTGTGCGTGCGTGCGTGCGTGTGTGTATATTTTAGCTGATACTCATTTCTTCTCTGATAAATGTATATCCAAGTCCAAGACAATTGGTTATATATACCGTATTCCTGCCATAAACGTGATGGGTGCTAACGTGAGTGACATCAGGCTGCCGAAGAACAGTGCTTTTCAGAGTGACTTATGAGGAGAGTGTGATCGACCAGGAGTACAGCTATATATCGGTCCTGCACGTGCTGTTAATTACAAACCGGAGACTCCGGTAGGGTTGATTGATTGATTGATTGATTGATTGATTGATTGATTGATTGATTGATTGAAAATTGTATTCACAGTTTGTAGAACTTTTCAAACAAAAGCACAAGTCCATACAAAAACTGCTATGAGGATAAAAAACAGAAAAGAAGCACTGAGACTTGTTTACATCAGTGTCCCCCATTTGCAATTCATCAGAACATTTAAAGACGTACAAATATGCACTTCTATGACACATGAAATCATATACCGGTATACAGTTAAAGAAAGTATAAAGTGGAAAAACATGTACAGCAGCTGGAGACTCAAATAGTCTCCATTGAGCACTAACAACTACTGAGGACCTTTTCCATTGTGGTCCTATCTATTCAATGCATCAACACAGCATGCAAAATGAACACAAAATCACACCTTATGTGTGAACTGAGCGGTGCAACTATACCATTACTATTGTTATAGTTACTGTACTGTGCTCAACATCCAGACCCCCAGGAACGGTGCAGGGGCGCCTGTCCGGGTCCAGAGTTGTGGGGGTCCCCGGGGGTCTGTGTGGGGGTCCCCGGGGGTCTCTGTGGGGGTCCCCAGGGGTCACCGGAACATCCAAACCCCCAGGAACGTGCCCAGGGCTCGTACTGTAGTGTACTCTGTGCCACTTTACTCTGGCCACTTTAGGTGTTGCAGCTGTCCGTGCTCAGACATGCAGAGACATACATAGGGACACACATAGCTGGAGGAGCGGAGGCACCACTCAACAATACGTGTCATTGACAAATACAAGACAAAATAGACGAGGACAATTACATTGACCTCCCCTTGTGGCCAAATCTGAATACATTCGTCTGCCTATAGTATGCATTGTACATACAGTACATCATGTCCTATGAGCCAATAGGGGACGGGGATCAACGCCATGTGCATCACCATGGTTCCCTTGTTTGACAAAGCAAAAAAACTCGGACGTGTCTCTCAAAGTATTGTGAGTATTGGCAGAAACAACTTGACACAACTTGTTGTGATTTGACTTTTTTTTTTTTTTAAGATATTTTTTTGCGGCCTACGCCTTTTATTGGTTTTTGAAGGGACAGACAGTAGGCTGACAGGAAACGGGAGAGAGATGGGGGAAGACATGCAGTAAAGGCCGTGTCGGGCTCGGGAGTCGAACCCGCGGCACACTGCGACTGGATTACCAGTCGGGTGCCCAGACGGTTACGCCACCGCCTGGGCCGTGATTTGACAGTTTAATAAAAATTGAATCGAATTGAATTGAATTGAAGTTCAATTTCTAGTAATAATGTAATTCACGAGTGCCGTGGAAGACAAGGTTATTATAGTGAGTGACCAGAGACAGATGTTTCAGAACCATTGCTATAGGCCAGTGGTTCCCAAACCTTTTCATGTCACGGACCCCCAGAATGACACTCATTAGAGCTCTAGCAGTTTCAGCATTTTCAACCATTTTCATTTCAAGAACCCCCGGTTTGATCTGAATTAGGCTACGGTCCCCTATTTCAGGGGTTCTCAACGTTTTTGGCCGGGGACCCCCGGAAATGCTTTGGCAATGTCTCGGGACCCCCGCCCCTCCCCCTCCCGACCCCCAATATAAATTGACTGCTACAATAACCTTAATAATACACCATACAAAACACCATAAATAAATACTGAAACCAGATATAATCACTAGGGAGGCTTATGCATGTACTATGTGTACCATGTAAACTCTTCATTTCCATTTTTCAGTTAAAAAAAACAAAAAAACAAAACTTTTTTTTAATAATAATTTGGGGACCCCCCAAAATAATTTGGCGACCCCCCCCGAGGGGTCGCGACCCACGGGTTGAGAACCCCTGCCCTATTTAATGGCATTTCTATCTCTGGGACCCCAATGTATATTGTAAAATCAAAGTAAATGTAACTCTGAGAGTGGTTCCCCACTCTGGGAACCACTGCTATGCCACAGAGACAAAGAGAGAGACAAACAGAGAGAGAGAGATTATCGTTGCATTCAGTGCTGGTTTATGTTGTTTACACACATCCGACTAAAGATATCCTCCGCATCTCTGTGGAGAGAGAGAGTCATGCCCTCGCGATTTGTTTGTCTGCTATGGTTCCACGGTTACGTCCAATGGTGAGTAAACAAAAACACCCACACTCACACAAACAGTCACGCACGCACACAAACAGTCACGCACACACAATCACAGAGTACTGCTGCAGGCTCTGTGGATCCTGAAAGGTAAATATAAGCATGTATAAGTACTTACTGTAATTCTGAGGTATCTTTACTGTAGTATTTCCAAATGTCAGTACTTTTACTTCTACTCCACTACAGGCAAATGTCACTACAGGCATTTATTTAACATTAGTTACTTTAGTTACTACTGAATGTATAATGCACAATCTATGTAAAGCGCTTTGGATAAAAGTGCTATATGCACCATTTACCATTTATAACTAACATTAACCACTTCAACTGTAGTATGTGTGCTGTACTTTGGATATATATATATCCAAAGTACATAACGTACAAAGTATATATATATATATATA
>NC_136790.1:5393162-5418162 GCF_951216825.1 Electrona antarctica | reverse complement strand
TGTGTGTGTGTGTGTGTGTGTGTGCGTGCACGTGTGTGTGTGTGTGTGTGTGTGTGTGCCAAGCCAGTAGCGTGTGCAGTATGTGTTAACAAGTTGTTTTAACACATACCGCCCATCAAATATATGGAGAGAGAGAGAGAGAGAGAGAGAGAGAGAGAGAGATCATTCTGTGCCCCAATGACTCAATTCAATCTACAACAGTTAGTCCCCTCACGCTACCAAGACAAAATATATTGAGAATTTCGTCAACAAATACAATGTTAGAGAGAGACCAGCGGAGAAGAGATCCAGTAGAACTAAACAGATACAATGTTAGGGAGAGACCAGCGGAGAAGAGATCCAGTAGAACTAAACAGATACAATGTTAGGGAGAGACCAGCGGAGAAGAGATCCAGTAGAACTAAACAGATACAATGTTAGGGAGAGACCAGCGGAGAAGAGATCCAGTAGAACTAAATTAATACAATGTTAGGGAGAGACCAGCGGAGAAGAGATCCAGTAGAACTAAATTAATACAATGTTAGGGAGAGACCAGCGGAGGAGAGATCCAGTAGAACTAAATTAATACAATGTTAGGGAGAGACCAGCGGAGAAGAGATCCAGTAGAACTAAATTAATACAATGTTAGGGAGAGACCAGCGGAGGAGAGATCCAGTAGAACTAAATTAATACAATGTTAGGGAGAGACCAGCGGAGAAGAGATCCAGTAGAACTAAATTAATACAATGTTAGGGAGAGACCAGCGGAGAAGAGATCCAGTAGAACTAAATTAATACAATGTTAGGGAGAGACCAGTGGAGAAGAGATCCAGTAGAACTAAATTAATACAATGTTAGGGAGAGACCAGTGGAGAAGAGATCCAGTAGAACTAAATTAATACAATGTTAGAGAGAGACCAGTGGAGAAGAGATCCAGTAGAACTAAACAGATACAATGTTAGAGAGAGACCAGTGGAGAAGAGATCCAGTAGAACTAAACAGATACAATGTTAGAGAGAGACCAGTGGAGAAGAGATCCAGTAGAACTAAACAGATACAATGTTAGAGAGAGACCAGTGGAGAAGAGATCCAGTAGAACTAAACAGATACAATGTTAGGGAGAGACCAGTGGAGAAGAGATCCAGTAGAACTAAATTAATACAATGTTAGGGAGAGACCAGTGGAGAAGAGATCCAGTAGAACTAAACAGATACAATGTTAGGGAGAGACCAGTGGAGAAGAGATCCAGTAGAACTAAACAGATACAATGTTAGGGAGAGACCAGTGGAGAAGAGATCCAGTAGAACTAAACAGATACAATGTTAGGGAGAGACCAGTGGAGAAGAGATCCAGTAGAACTAAACAGATACAATGTTAGGGAGAGACCAGTGGAGAAGAGATCCAGTAGAACTAAACAGATACAATGTTAGAGAGAGACCAGTGGAGAAGAGATCCAGTAGAACTAAACAGATACAATGTTAGAGAGAGACCAGTGGAGAAGAGATCCAGTAGAACTAAACAGATACAATGTTAGAGAGAGACCAGTGGAGAAGAGATCCAGTAGAACTAAACAGATACAATGTTAGGGAGAGACCAGTGGAGAAGAGATCCAGTAGAACTAAATTAATACAATGTTAGGGAGAGACCAGCGGAGAAGAGATCCAGTAGAACTAAACAGATACAATGTTAGAGAGAGACCAGTGGAGAAGAGATCCAGTAGAACTAAACAGATACAATGTTAGGGAGAGACCAGTGGAGAAGAGATCCAGTAGAACTAAATTAATACAATGTTAGGGAGAGACCTGCAGTGGAGAAGAGATCCAGTAGAACTAAATTAATACAATGTTAGGGAGAGACCTGCAGTGGAGAAGAGATCCAGTAGAACTAAATTAATTTCATGTTTGGTTGTGCTCCGGTGTTGCACTCTGAAAATAGTAGATCTACAAGATCACAACGCGTCACGTGTGAGCTTGTAGATCGGCTGTTTTCAGCACCCCAATATAAAATTAAGCAATATTATACGACGCCATAAAGGCCTGCCAAAATAAATTTGAGTCGATTTCAGATGACTAAAATATGAATATGACTAAACACTAGACATGTAGTAGTGTGTGGTTGAATATAAAAGTGAATGAAAAGGTGTGAGATCTGTACAGAGGTCATGCTGGATTGTAGTGGACATTTTTGTCAAAATTATTATTTTGTTGCCTCGTACAATTTACGTACAATTTACAAAAATGACAGGACAATAATATCACCAGGAACACGTGAGGCAGCCCTGAATGACAATGAATGGTCTGTAACTGAGAGTGTACTAAACTGAACCAAATGGACCCGTAAGAGTCCATTTGGTTCCATTTGTACACTCAGACTTAAGGGGAAAGGGGGCTCCTTGCAAATGAAACATTTGAGGACTAGCATATACAGAGCCAAACATTACGCCTACAAGATGTTCTATTTTCAAAAAATCAAGTAATCCATATGAAGTCATCAAGTAAAAAGACTCATAAAGTATATTCCTCACCCAACCTTCAGGTCAGGAGGCCACAGCAGGTTCCCCTTTTAAAAAGCTCTGAATGGATTCAGAGCTAAACCCTCAGAAATGTTCCTTATGACCAAACCTTTCTTCTTCAGATCTCAAGGTTTTTCGGCCCCACATGTGGTTTATACATTTCTGAGTGGTGTAAACCACTCCTACAATTGGCTTTGTTAGTCTGTCTGTCTGTCTGTCTGTGCTCAAAAAATGAGCATGGTTGCTACTGTCACCCAGTTCACCCGGGTGTGATTTCATTACGTCAGACATTACGTCAGACCACAGCTGATCAGGCTATATAAGACCTTACACCACTCAGTTCACACGGGTGTGATTTCATTACGTCAGACATTACGTCAGACCACAGCTGATCAGGCTATATAAGACCTTACACCACTCAGTTCACCCGGGTGTGATTTCATTACGTCAGACATTACGTCAGACCACAGCTGATCAGGCTATATAAGACCTTACACCACTCAGTTCACACGGGTGTGATTTTTCCTTCTATGCATGAGGAGTCCAAGCTGCTTCTTTTCACCTGACAGGGGGGGGGGGGGGTTCACCAGCCGGACGTAGCACGTGGAAGGAACACGTTATTCCGACCAGTTCCTTTCCTCTCCATCAGGCGCCCCGGCTGGCCAGGGGGAGGTAGTTTAGAGACCAGGATTAGGGTAGGTAACCTCACAAAAATGCATTTCCTGGGCCACTCGTCATTCTGAAAGGGGGCGGGACTGCTACGCTCTATTACACTGGATGAAAAAAAAATGGGTTACAAAAATCATGGGATAAGAACAATTAAAATTAAAAAATGCTGCAAACAGTCATACAGAGGGCATGCAGTCTTTCTCTCCAGGTTGGTGAGGTTTAAGTGGGGCGACTGTGGCTCAGGAGGTAGAGCAGGTCGTCCAATGATCCATGGGTCGGCGGTTCGTATCCTGGCTCCTCCTGTCTACATGTCGAAGTGTCCTTGGGCAAGACACTGAACCCCAAATTGCTCCCGATGTGCTGGTTGGTACCTTGCATGGCTTCCGCCGCAATCGGTGTATGAATGGGTGAATGTAATGCACAATCTATGTAAAGAGCCTTGGATAAAGGCGCTATATAAATGCACCATTTACCATTTAATTAGAACTGACTTCACTGTGGCTATACTGGCTATTGAATCTAGAGTTGTGCAAAAAGCATGTTCAAAAACAGATGAAAAAACTACAACCAAAACCAATCAACTCATGGATTAATGGACGATGAGGTGGACAGCCATGGTATTGAGACTTTTCCTCTTCCACTGTGAAAAGGCCTGTCACTCCAGAGATAGACTTTGTATAAAACATGTCCAAGAACAAGTATAACATCCTATATTTCCCATTCATTTATCATCAACAAAAGCACCCCTGTTCTTTGCAAGTATGGCAGGAACGATAGCCGTGTTGTTACAAATGAATGCTTATCATAAAGCCAAGGGATTTTAATTCTGCTAATCTCAGAGATTTGCTTCAGATCATTTGACGGTATAATAATAATCACATTATATATGTGATTATTGTGATTAACTCCGAACTGTCGATAATTACATCACAGTGGGGCGGCCGGCAACCCAGATCCGCTTTCACGAAAAGCAATTAAACACACACGCGCACACACACACACACACACACACACACACACACACACACACACACACACACACACAGACACAGACACACACACACACACACACACACACACACACACACACACACACACACACACACACACACACACACACACACACACACACGCACGCACGCACGCACACACACACACGACACACGACAAACAGTAGGACTTATCAGTTATACATCATTATATAATTATGTCTATATATCAAACAGAGTTGGAGGGAGTGCAGGTATGGGGGGGAGGGGGGGGGTCCGTGCTAACGTATAGGCTATACCAGTTAAGGATCTCCACACACAGTGGGGGCAACAGCTCACAAAACAGGAGCGTCTGAGTGTTTTTATATCGTCTCCGCCGGGTGGAAACCTCATTATGTCCAGAAAAGTGTTACTTTGCACGATTTAAATTCACAAGTACAAGCTCTGAACCGTTTCCAGCTTGTAGAGCTGCTACTTTTGATGCGTTCGTGTGACACTGTAGTTACTACAGTGTCACACCAACGGTGCTATAGGTCGGGAGGTAACAGGGGGTGCATGGCCAAAAAGGTTTGGGAACCGCTGCTGTAGTAGATCAAGTATAAGTGCCGTTAAAGGACAATTCCGGACTAGGCATTGTCTCACCTCCATCTGATGTTATTACATCCCAGCTCAGAGCGTTGAGCGGTTTTGTGGATAATCGCATACATTTTAATCGCTCGGAAATTCACAATTCAATCTCTCAGCAGTGGTTGTGTCTCTAATGGGCCGCCGTAGCCTTTAGGGTTTACAACGGGACTTCTATGGCGTCACGGGTGACAGGAAGTTTTGAGCCATTTTGAACGACAGATATCTACCAAAGAAGTAATAACCCGAGCGGTAAAGAATAAGCGGTTTACCGCAAAACCCGCCCGCTCTCGCTCAGAGCTGCGGTGGACTCGTGATGGAGTTGTGGAAATGTTCACCTGTACCACTCCTTCTGGGATTGTCCAGAATTGTCCTTTAGTATACGGGTTGTCCTTTAGTATACGGGTTGTCCTTTAGTATACGGGTTGTCCTTTAGTATACGGGTTGTCCTTTAGTATACGAGTTGTCCTTTAGTATACGGGTTGCCCTTTAGTATACGGGTTGTCCTTTAGTTGTCCTTTAGTATACGGGTTGTCCTTTAGTATACGGGTTGTCCTTTAGTATACGGGTTGTCCTTTAGTATACGGGTTGTCCTTTAGTTGTCCTTTAGTATACGGGTTGTCCTTTAGTATACGGGTTGTCCTTTAGTATACGAGTTGTCCTTTAGTATACGGGTTGTCCTTTAGTATACGGGTTGTCCTTTAGTTGTCCTTTAGTATACGGGTTGTCCTTTAGTATACAGGTTGTCCTTTAGTATACAGGTTGTCCTTTAGTATACGGGTTGTCCTTTAGTATACGAGTTGTCCTTTAGTATACGGGTTGTCCTTTAGTATACGGGTTGTCCTTTAGTATACGGGTTGTCCTTTAGTATACGGGTTGTCCTTTAGTATACGGGTTGTCCTTTAGTATACGGGTTGTCCTTTAGTTGTCCTTTAGTATACGAGTTGTCCTTTAGTATACGGGTTGTCCTTTAGTATACGGGTTGTCCTTTAGTATACAGGTTGTCCTTTAGTATACGGGTTGTCCTTTAGTATACGGGTTGTCCTTTAGTATACGGGTTGTCCTTTAGTATACGGGTTGTCCTTTAGTATACGGGTTGTCCTTTAGTATACGGGTTGTCCTTTAGTATACGGGTTGTCCTTTAGTATACGGGTTGTCCTTTAGTATACGGGTTGTCCTTTAGTATACGGGTTGTCCTTTAGTATACGGGTTGTCCTTTAGTATACGGGTTGGCCTTTAGTATACGGGTTGGCCTTTAGTATACGGGTTGTCCTTTAGTATACGGGTTGTCCTTTAGTATACGGGTTGTCCTTTAGTTGTCCTTTAGTATGCGGGTTGTCCTTTAGTATACGGGTTGTCCTTTAGTATACGGGTTGTCCTTTAGTATGCGGGTTGTCCTTTAGTATACGGGTTGTCCTTTAGTATACGGGAACATTTCTCAAAGAGAAAACCAGCACTCACGGAACTCTCGTTTTAAGGCACTTTTAATTTATTCTTTTATCAGTTGACATAGTATGCCGCAGAGCAGCAGTACAACGAACGCGTTTCAGCGTTCAAGCCTTCATCAGCGTTGTCTATCTGCTGGAGACACCGGAAGTGCCACATTATATGGTCTCCCTAGGAGAGACAGTACCTCTGACCCATGCAGACAATGAGTTCTCAGCCAACTTATACCAAAAGTGCAAATCTAACAATTCAAACAACAACTTTATACATTATAATAGACATGAGTCCTTAAATACCTATATACACATCTAAATTATGTTGACATATCAGTCCTTTTATCCCATATTAAAGTACCAGAAATAAGGTTCACATATTGACACACATGTATTTTAGTATACGGGTGAAACAATAAACTCCAAAAAGTAAGAATACAGACATAGGAGGTTTCTGCCCTGCCATCGACCAGAATATGAAACTTAATACAAAAGACACCCATGACACATATTCCTAACGTTTAGTCCATCTCTTCCTACACACGATAACAATCGCACACACACACACACACACACACACACACACACACACACACACACACACACACACACACACACACACACAGCCCCCCCCGGCCCACCTCCCTCCCCCTCAGTGCGAGATCTTGTATCAAAGCAAACAAACGACATGGCTGTCGTCTCCCCCGCTGTCCCTTTGTGATGTGTTCTTGTGTAAAATGACACGCGGTATCTCCACAGCTGACATTATCACTCCACACACACACACACACACACACACACACACACACACACACACACACACACACACACACACACACACACACACACACACACACACACACACACACACACACACACACACACACACAATCACTCCGCAGTCACACACACACGGCCAGAGCTCACATCTTTTTTTTTTCTTTCCGGACGCTGTGTCTTTCCCACAGGACTTCCCCACAGCAGGGGTCTTTGTGTCTCCGAGAGTGACACGAGCACGCCGTGCATGCGCACACGTGCGCACGCACACGCACACGCACACGCACACGCACACACACACACACACACACACACACACACACACACACACACACACACACACACACACACACACCACACGCCTTTACCTCTGTATTGCTGTCTGCTTTAACGGACATGGGGATTGAAAAGATGCGATGGAGGATGGACAATGGAGACGTTGTCGTCAGGCAGAGAAACCTCTCATCTCAGTGTTTTTGCACCTAGTAGCAGATCTACAAGCTGGAAACGCGGAGTGGCACTTTTAGATCTCTGCTACTTTTCTTTTTTTAAATACTGTTTTTATTAGGCATTTTGTATTATGACATAACTTCAGAATATCATTGACAGATAATGAGTAATTAAGTGACATACAATACATAATAAAAAAGGTACATAAATGTGATAAACAAGAAAAAACAAAAAACAGTTAAACAGTGACAAATGTGAACAGACAAACAAAATAAAGACAACAGGACAGGCACTCTTGCTCTCAAACTTTCCCAACACGACATTTTTATTTTTAAATGAGAAAATAAAATAAGAAAAAACACTCAGTTCCTTTTTTTTTTCCTTTCCAATTTTTGACTTTGTTATCTATTGTGTAAGAGGGGTTAGCGTGCACCTATTGAAATAGTCAATGAAGGGTTGCCATGTCTGGTAAAATCTATCTTCACTCCCTATCTCTGCTACTTTTGAGGCTTTTGAACTTGAATCCTGAAAAGTCACACTTTTGCCATTTACAATGTAGGTATTTAGCAGACACTCTTAATCCAGAGATATTTACAGTAAGCAAATACAGGTAATACATCAAATGCATAAGTGTCTTCACCGGCCACGCATGTCAGAGCCACGGGTGAATCTTAACCGGCCACGTATGTCGGACTGTTGCTACGTCTGACTATAACAAAGTAAAATAAGAACCTATCATCAATCTAACAGTAGAATGTCCAAAGAAAAATCAATAACCTGTACATTGAAACTATAAACATTTTAGCTTTTGCATATGCCTGCAAGGCCTTCGAGGCTAGGGCAAGTGCTACGGGCTGAGGTGGAGTCTGAGGTGGACATATGAGGTTTCCACCCGACAGAGACAATATATCGTGTCTTTATTCTCAGTTCCTTTTTCCTCTTCTCTTGTGCATGTGCATGTGTCTCTCTGTGTGTATGTTGTGCGTGTGTGTGTGTGCGTGTGCGCACGTGGGCCGTGGCATTTCTGGCCTGTGTTCAGATTCTTCATCTTCAGAGAGAGAGAGAGAGAGAGAGAGAGAGAGAGAGAGAGAGAGAGAGAGAGAGAGAGAGAGAGAGAGAGAGAGAGAGGAGAGAGAGAGAGAGAGAGAGTATAGGCTATAAGGATCTCTGTCATATCAGTGTGTTCGTCAGCTTCTCCACGCAGGAGGAACAAAAACTACGCTCTGATCAAACCAGCCGTCTCGGTATAAAACAACATGGAGGACGAATCGACAGATGAGAGAGAAGTTAAATGGTGGTAGATAACATGTGTGAATCTATTACATCTACTGTATAGGGATAGGACGATAATCGTTATTATTATCATTTACCGTGATAAAAGACACAATCACAATAATCGTATCGCGGAGATTTAAATGTATCGCGACACATGTCCTCCGTCATACAGGACGAATTAACTTTTGTTGAGCTGCAAATTCAGTACCACTTAAAACCCTGCAAGGCCCAGCGTAGCTTTTCGTCTACAGACGGGGTGTAATGGCCTTTTGAGGCATTTTATTTTTTTAAGTTTTACGAAGGGTGTTTCTGAGTGTCGCATCCCTTTGGGCTATGGGACATAGCTTCGCTAGATCTGCAACTCGTGTAGTATGACCAGCAAAGCATGTTTAGCTACTACTGCATGTACGTGCCTTATTTCTAACCACTAAGACGCCTGAGGGCGAGAAGCGACCTCGCCACGTGCACGCATTCGCCTGGGTGACGGCAGACTGCTGGGCGAGCGCTGGCGCTTTGGCATGGGGGGTCAGATCAACATATGGAATGAATTCTGTACTGGCCATATATGGAGCGTGTCTTGAGTGTACAGGGTTTGATGAGGCGACATCAATATATGGAATGTCAGAACATGTCAGCTCCATATATGGAGATCTAAGGGTGGCAGCGGGGGCAGTGTCTTGAGTGTACAGGGTTTGATGAAGGCCCAGGTAGGGCCGGCTGACGGGCGTGGCTGTACATTACATTACATTACAGTCATTTAGCAGACGCTTTTATCCAAAGCGACTTACAATAAGTGTATTCAACATAGGTAGGGAACAAAAACTACTAATCACCAGAAGTCTTTAGTGCATTTTCTGCAAAAACAAGCAACCAAGAGTATACCTAGCGCTAAGGTAAAAGTGCAATATATCAGCTACCTATTTCCTTAAACAGATGAGACAAAATAGCTAAATCAAATGAGCATGAGCTAAAACAATTAAGTGTATCGACTAAACAAGATCCAATAAACAATACAACAATAGAAAACAAGCGTTCGTACAACTAGTTAACAACAAGTAGGTCAGGCAGAGACAAATAACTTTGGGGCAGGCCCGTCTAGAGTTTAAATGGACAGTATATCAGTCAAAAGGGAGACATTGAAGAGGAAGGACGGATGGGGAAGGATCAACATATGGAATATCAGAACAGGTCAGCTCCATATTTGGAGATCTAAGGGTTTGAGGTTTGAGGTCAGAGTTGCTGGCCAATATTGATGACATCAGGGACCTCCATATATGGGCTTAATATTGATGACATCACATGATGTCACGAGGCATGGCCATATATGGGGGCGTGACCAACCAAACAACTGACGGTAAATGCACAATTTCATAGTAAATGCGACCTGTGGTCGCAACAAGGTAGAACGTTTTCAGCTACATAATTATTTTAGCGTGCTGATTACGTTTAAAACGGGTAATACACTGTCTGGATGTCATCCTGAATGGGATTAAAAACAGAGTCATTCTGTAATCAAAATCAGCGGTATTTGGAAGAACTTGCAGCGATGGGAATAAACCAGGTGAATGAAATCAAGATTCATTTTTATTCATGTCGTCATCACACAGCACGTTTTCGTTCAAAGGAAGTAATTAAAAATGGCTTTTTATGGATTTTTGATATGAAAATACACAAAAATGGAAAATTTCCCATTGTTTTGGCATAGATTGTTAAGCATGCCCATATGATGACCACCAAAAATAGCCGATCTACAAGCTCACAACGCGTTGGAATGCAACACGTTGTGAGCTTGTAGATCGGCTAATTTTGGCAAACGTTAACCCCACAGGATAGGAAGGTGTTCAAGTGGTTAATAACAAAAGTGGCATTTTAAGTTTTAAGCATATTTGATTATCGTGATAATATCGTTAATCGCAAAAGATTTTGCCACAATATGTGATGAGTAATATTCATATAGATCTATCTTGTATTGTTATATGTGAGATAGCCTACAATAAAACATGTCTGTCTATCCACTGAGTCTCTCATTCTAAAACCAACAATAAAACATGTCCTAATGTCTATCCACTGAGTCTCTCATTCTAAAACCAACAATAAAACATGTCCTAATGTCTATCCACTGAGTCTCTCATTCTAAAACCAACAATAAAACATGTCCTAATGTCTATCCACTGAGTCTCTCATTCTAAAACCAACAATAAAACATGTCCTAATGTCTATCCACTGAGTCTCTCATTCTAAAACCAACAATAAAACATGTCCTAATGTCTATCCACTGAATCTCTCATTCTAAAATCTACAATAAAACATGTCCTAATGTCTATCCACTGAATCTCTCATTCTAAAACCTACAATAAAACATGTCCTAATGTCTATCCACTGAATCTCTCATTCTAAAACCTACAATAAAACATGTCTGTCTATCCACTGAGTCTCTCATTCTAAAATCTACAATAAAACATGTCCTAATGTCTATCCACTGAATCTCTCATTCTAAAATCTACAATAAAACATGTCCTAATGTCTATCCACTGAATCTCTCATTCTAAAATCTACAATAAAACATGTCCTAATGTCTATCCACTGAATCTCTCATTCTAAAACCAACAATAAAACATGTCCTAATGTCTATCCACTGAATCTCTCATTCTAAAATCTACAATAAAACATGTCCTAATGTCTATCCACTGAATCTCTCATTCTAAAACCTACAATAAAACATGTCCTAATGTCTATCCACTGAATCTCTCATTCTAAAACCTACAATAAAACATGTCCTAATGTCTATCCACTGAGTCTCTCATTCTAAAACCTACAATAAAACATGTCCTAATGTCTATCCACTGAGTCTCTCATTCTAAAACCAACAATAAAACATGTCCTAATGTCTATCCACTGAGTCTCTCATTCTATAACCTACAATAAAACATGTCCTAATGTCTATCTACTGAGTCTCTCATTCTAAAACCTACAATAAAACATGTCCTAATGTCTATCCACTGAGTCTCTCATTCTAAAACCAACAATAAAACATGTCCTAATGTCTATCCACTGAGTCTCTCATTCTAAAACCAACAATGAAACATGTCCTAATGTCTATCCACTGAGTCTCTCATTCTAAAACCTACAATAAAACATGTCCTAATGTCTATCTACTGAGTCTCTCATTCTAAAACCAACAGAGGTGCAGGGAAAATTCTGTATTAGATCGTCAACTATTGAGAGCGTAAAATTAATGGAACCGTAAGGGTCCATTTGGTTACATTTCATGCTCTCAAGAGTAAAATTATTATTAAACATCGGCATTACTTAATGTACAAGAAGTCTACACAATTAGAGCATGTAGAAGAATTGTTATTTTGATCAACGTTTGCCTGTTATCTCTCTGGTACAGCAATAAAGCATGGCATATAGTTTGGGATCTGAGAGGCTAAATGTCATCAAATGGTGGTCCGTGTGGCTAAAATGCAGAATGAATAATGGATCCTTGATATGAAAAAAGGATTAAAACGATATATATTGTTCATGAGAGATGTGCCTCTCAGTAGAAGATGATAGGGGTTCACCCCTGGGTGAAATAGTCCAAACACAAACTAAATATGATGAAGTCAATAGGGTCCACTCCTGGATGAAATAAAATAACATACAAACCACTGTCAATTTGAATGTCCAGCTGTCACAACCTTGATGTTTTGTAGTGTATAATTGAACGCATGGAGGCTTTCAAATAACTTCTGAAATGAAAGTGTGCCAGTCGAGGGTTTTATTATTAACTTAATATTATTAATATAAATCGACTTGGTTTGACCAGCGTGCTGCTACTCCGCACATCTTTCCACTTCTGTATTTGAGCTCTGCTCATTGGCAGATCAAAGAAACGGCAGCACAATGGGGGAAATAATGTCAAGTCTAAGGACGGCTTCAGAGACAAGGACGGAGAGGAGAGAATAATACGTTTAGGAATGCATTTTAATTAAATTGTGTTATTATTTTTTTTCATATTTCATGTTGAAATATCCTCGCCGTAAACTGTTTGTGTGCGAATGCATTGTCGAGGAGCACAAAAGCAAAGCTCTACAAGGACAAACACATGGGTTCAAATGTTCAAATAAACGCTTTATTGCCCCCCCCCCCCCCCCCCCCCCCCACACTTTTTTTTTTTTACTCTTTCTTTGGTTTTGTAAAAGGCAAAATAAATTATACCCCCAAAGATCGTATGAATTCATATGAACCTTCTTGGCAAACATTAAAGATGTTTATGTGGATATGAAAATTGGAGTTTAGGGACAGGAAAATAAAATAAAAAATACATACTGCTAGTTGAAAGAAAATAAGCATCTCACTGTACTGAGTAGCTAAAGGCTGCTTACACATGCTAATAAAAAGATATACAGTATTTGGGTGTAATTGATCTGATGCAGTAAATCTATCAACACTTGATTTTGTGAAAATTGTCAAAACATTTCAAAAACTCAAATTCAAAAGTTTCACAAATAGCATAAACACCTCATTGTAGATCTGCTGTTATACTCTCCGCTGCAGAACGTTTATTACTGGAACATCATGCTTTAAAATAATAAAACAAAAATAAACGGTGTGGAGACCATTGTGTTATTTTGACCACGAGGAAAATAAATAAAGTAAAGTCAATAAAATGTACAAAATGTTCATGTGTTTCTGTGACATTTTGTTGATAAAAGGTTGATAAAAGGCTCATTTGTATCTTGCGTAAAACAACACGTACAAAATGCAAAGGGATTTGAATGCATTATTTGGGGGGTGGGGTGTGGGGATACAAAATAACAGATCTACAAGTTATCATATACGGTTAGCATCGCCACACATTACAAGCTTGCAGATCTGCCATTTCCAATATTTGTGCATGTGAGAATCAAATCTAGGGCTTAAGTGGTTAGTTTCCGTCTGTCTGTCGTCATTACAGAGCATGTGTGTGTGAGTGTGTGTGTAAGAGAGAGAGAGAGAGAGAGAGAGAGAGAGAGAGAGAGAGAGAGAGAGAGAGAGAGAGAGAGAGAGAGACTCACGTCATGGAGAAAATGAAGGGCATCGGAGGTCGTCAAATTGCCACGCTTTTTGTCCTGTCAAAGAAAAAACGTGCCTACCGCACTGCCACAAAACGAGAGACAGTGGTGGGGTGAGAGAGAGAGAGAGAGAGAGAGAGAGAGAGAGAGAGAGAGAGAGAGAGAGAGAAAGGAGTCGTTAGACATTTTCAATAATGGTTTTGGAGCACTTTGTTCCTGGGCCTATATTCTCCTAAATGTATCTCTCTCCCACTAACCCAATAAAACCTGAGGCCACCGTTCTACAAGACGCCTTGTAGAACTGCTATTATTTTTAATTCTTTGAGATGCACAAACTGTACATATAGGCCTATTTCGGATATTTCGGGGCTTGGCCGAAAAACAACAGAGCTTTCACCGTTGGAATAGGGTTGGGAAACATACACATTGTTACATTATATGGCTTTATTTCGTCATATAGTGCAACAGAATGGTGAAGTATTATAGTGCAGGTGATCGCAGCGGCCACCGAACTTTTAGAAACATGAAAACGGCCAAAATATTCCAAACTTTCAATAACTCGAATCGTGTTCTTTTGAGACACACGTCCGTCCGAGTTTTAAATAATCACGTGACGTTGATTCCCTTGCCCTATTGGCTCATCATTCTGAGACATGGCGTATAGGCTACTATGGGAGGCAGGAGGCGCTAAACGCCACACGCTAAAAATGTAAAAACAAGAAAATGACTACCATGTGTGCAACAAGCTCTTGCAGCGGATGTTTTCGTTCGTTTCTGACATTCATTTGTTGGTTCACTCACTGTGTTTTGCTATGGTTGTCCCGTAGCTCCAGTTAGCTCATAACATTAGCTTCTGTTGCCACTCGCTCCGCGTTGTGGCGTTCAGAGTATGGGGTTTTTCATGCCGTTCAGACTCCCATTGGCTTAGGAGGAAGCCAATCATGACTAGGTTGTGTTTAGAGTGGTCTTCACGGTCGTCAGTATATAGTGGCACGTGCAAATGTAAGCCAGGCTGCTTCGCCACCTGGTAAAAAAAATAACACCGCCAACGCTCTCCCGGTCTGTACGGGCTAATTCCCCTTCACAATACGTCTGGCGTATGCAGGGTCTGGTCGTCACGCCGGCCTTTTTCCCCCCCCTTTCCTATCCCCCCTCCCCCCCACACCCCTGTGTTTGATTCTGACAAATACATGGATTATCAGCCAGGGGGATTTCTTTTCTCTCTCTCTCTCTCTTTTTTAAATATATGGCTAATGTGAGCTTTCATGCCTCTGCTTTAATCTGCCGCGTATTTAAAACCCAATCGTCAGGACGAGAGAGGAAAAACGCAGAGGTCAGGCCTTTTCAGGCAGGCAGGCGGGCGGGCGAGCCTGAGAGAGAGAGACAGAGAGAGAGAGAGAGAGAGAGAGAGAGAGAGAGAGAGAGAGAACAAAAAAAGGCAGGGAGAAAAGGCAATCATTTCCCTTCTATTTAAATTCTAACCAGGATTAACTGTGGAATCAATGGAATCAAACGTCATCCGGTGTGGTTCTGTTCAAGAAAGAAAGTTAAAGTCCCTCTCATCACACACGCACATGTGTGTGTGTGTGTGTGTGTGTGTGTGTGTGTGTGGCTGTGTGTGTGCGCGCGTGTGTGTGTGCGCGCGCGAGAGAGAGAGATTCTTGGGCAGAGGTTAGTGTTTCATTCTGCTTTTTCACTTATCTTGTGGCCCCGCTCTCTCCCAGGGAAATGGTCCCCAAAATGAGGAAACTCTTTCTCTCTCTCTCTCTCTCTCTCTCTCTCTCTGTGTGTGTTTTATGGGCGAGCAGCAGTGTGGTTTTGGTGAGAGATGAAAGCGTTGTCGTGTGTCTGGCCGGTCGCTCTGTGCTGTCTGTCAGACGGACGGACGTTGCAGCTAGAGCTCATTTACCATTCACACACTTTATGCTCCTAGTCGCTCTCTCTCTCTCTCTCTCTCTCTCTCTCTCCCTCTCTCTTTTTTCACTTTTCTTTTTCTGTCATCTCCCGTTTCATCTTTTGTCTCTCCTCTCCTCTCCTCTCCTCTCCTCTCCTCTCCTCTCCTCTCCTCTCCTCTCCTCTCCTCTCCTCTCCTCTCCTCTCCTCTCCCTCATTTTGTGTACGTATATGAAAGGCAGACAAGGCCTTTGGCAGCCTCTCAAAGTCAGTTAAGAGAGACAGTGTGCGTGCGTGCGTGCGTGCGTGCGTGCGTGCGTGCGTGCGTGCGTGCGTGCGTGCGTGCGTGTGAGAGAGCAGAGGGTGATTTGTGACACTATACCTCGTGCAGCTTTAAACTGCATCAAGCAACTTAGAGACCTCTTTTATGAGAGTAATATAGAGTACTTAACATATCACTGCCATAAAGCATCACACACACGCACACACGCACACGCACGCACGCACGCACGCACGCACGCACGCACGCACGCACGCACGCACGCACACGGCAAACAGACATATGTTGCAAAAGAGTACATTGGTGCAATGTGGTTTGGGATTTTGGAGTCAGATTTGCGGGTGTGTCTGCGCGTGTCTGTGCGTGTGTGTGTGTGTGTGTGTGTGTGTGTGTGTGTGTGTGTGTGTGTGTGTTTGCGGCGCGTGCATGCATGCGTGTGTATATACAGTATATCGTCTCTGTCGGTGTGGAAACCTCACATAATTTTAAGGACCCCCTGCAGTTTGGTTCCATTTTGTACACTCTCAGAGTTAGAGAGACCCATGAGGGTCCATTTGGTTCCACACTATCATTTAGCTGGGGGAACCACCTGGAACTCCCTCAAGGACCCCTGGGGGTCCCCGGACCCCACTGTGGGAACCACTGCTGTATAAAGTCTTTAGAATGCAGGGGTGTGCTTCCCTCCCATACATAGTGCATTGTGGGTACAACACAGCGCAGTAAAGTAGGCCAGGCCTGATATCATCTGATACACTTGTTTGCTTCCCAAAGCGTACAATCGCAGCTCCTCTCTGGCCTGCTGAGGAAGCATTCAAACTGCGCTGTTTGAACATCAATGCAGCATGCAAATAACATTCCCCCCCCCCCCCCCCCCCCCCACACACACACACACACACACATCAGATAAGATAACAACGCTCTCTCTCTCTCTCTCTCTCTCTCGTGTCGTTTGCTGCCGAGATGCATGCGTTCCGCATCCCGGAGGCGATGCTTTGCTTGTTACAAAACATCATCAAAATTAGCCCTATCAGCAAACTTCACTTCAGAAGAAGTGGAATAATAGGAAAATGTGTGCGTGTGTGTTTCCGTGTGTGCGTGCGCGTGCGTGCGTGCGTGCGTGCGTGCGTGCGTGCGTGCGTGTGTGTGTGTGCGTGTGTGTGCGCGTGAGTTTGTGCGTGCGTGTGTGTCCATGTCTGGCTGAGTCTAAAGTTGTGTTTAAAAGCTTTGCAGTGAGCTGACATATGGAGAATATTATTTTATTTTCTGCAAACAAAAGCGGTCATTATCCCACTGTATGCATGATAATGATAATAATTCACAGAATGTATAGCAGACTTTAACTCGGCCAGATTGGTCCAAAGACTTTTATTTATTTTTGTGTATGTTGTTCCTGACACTCCATTAAGGTCTTTCAACATGGCGTCCATGTTTTAGACATGTTATTGTATGCATTCATACAACTAAATTATACAACTTGCACAGTGATGTCTTTTATATAACCCTCTGCTCATTTCTTAACTGAGGTCGAAGGACAACAACAAAGAAGTCAAGTATAGAATACACATAAGAACTTATGAAGAGTCTGTCTAGGGGTTCCCATGAAGCCTTTCAGTCCCCGACCCCAAAATAATGCTGCCATTGACTCGCAACCACAACCTAACCCTGGAGGTAATTTTATGCACATAAACATGTAGGCTACGTTTGGTGCGCATTTGTCTACACATGTAATTTATTATAGGGCTGTAGGGATTTGTAACAATCATGGTACAAATATATTTGTAATTATTCTTACAATGTATTTTCACTCATTCTGTTGAATATACTATTCAGGTGTGTAAAATATTTTTGCTGACCCGAAAATAAATTTGCGACCCCACCGCCAGTTTCCCGCGACCCCATGTGTGGTTCCGCCCCCAACTTTGGGAACCCCTGTAAAGGCCTAGCTAAGATATATGATATGATATAAAGGTGTGTGATTATAGCATCTGATGTGTACTCTGCATTATGATATACTCATGGACGTTAGTAAAGGTTCCCAAACCTTTTCATGTCAATGACCGCCAAATTGACACTTATTAGCCCGCAGACCCCCATTTGAAAAGATATAGGGACCCTCCATAAGAGAAGACTTTTATGGCTCCAGCAGTGACTCTCAACCCGTTTGACCCCCAGTTTGACATGCATATTAGTCTACAGACCCCCATTTAAGTCTTTGCCAGATTCAAGTCAAATCAATGTATAGGATTCTTTATGGCAGAATGCAGTTTTTGAATGATTTATTGAACATTCTCTGTTGTGAATGTGCGACAACGAAAGACCAGAGAAAGCTTGACTTGTCTGCTCCCAGGAAAAAAATGAACTGAGTTGATAAAATGTTTAGTTTTTGTGTTGGAAGCCATTTAAACTCCTGTAGTGTTTCTAAAAAAGTTATGCCCGTTTTAAGTTTTATTTTCCAACAAATAAAATGGAAAAGCGTCCCTTTTATTTTTTATGACTACTAACATAATAAAATTATAATAAATATTACAGAAAATAATAACTCCACCGCCTTACGGCGAGACCAGGCAGTTGGTCTTCATCGCAGTCTTGACTCTTCATTTTTACGCCAGTGCGGTCTGCATCTTCCTCCTCATCTGATGCCAGTTCTAAATATATAAAGATAAATAATCATTTAGCTGTCGTGCACGCTACTATTACATTCCTTTGGTGTAACCTAATGCATACAAATTTTGCCAATCACATACGAATTGTAGCCAACCCGCCATTCTTTATTGGCATTTTTTTGCCTTTTTTTTTGCTAATGGCTGGCCAGCTATAGCCACGACCACACATTGTCGTGTGTCGCGTCGCCATATTATTTTATCGTGATCTGACTGATAATAATTATAATTATTATTATCCAAGCATCTATTTGTAGCGATCATCTTATGATTTAGCCTATAAGCCACGGTACAATACATTAATTTGATCATCAGATGTTTCTTTGTTAGCCCCGTTAGCCACTAGCCCACGGATCACTATAGCAGGGCATTTTCTTCTACAATAAGATTACCTTTAGTGAGAACATCGGGGGTTGATAGTCTTCTTCAATGGTTTCGCGGTACGGCTCAAACTCCTCATCGGAGGACGGCGGGGAGACAAAGAAAAAACCTTTGGCCCACGTGTAATCTGCATGGGTGGACGTTGCAGGGGGGGGTCTTCACGTTGCAGGGGGGGGGGGTCTTCACTCGAGTCAGGCCGGGGAGAGCAGCCGGCTGCCACCGGGCTAGTGGCTGGGAGATGGCCGATGGTACCAGGCTGAGTGTGATCCGGCCTGGCTCAAGGTGGTCCCCGCTCCGGCTCTAAGCCCAGCCACTGGTCCCAGCCACTGGGCTGGGACTGGAGAAGGCCACTGGGACACAGATGGATCATTACTACCGCAAAACTCGCTCAAATAAATATTACTGCTTTCAACTTTGTTTTGTTACTGCTTCCAAATCGATGGGCAGGCCGGCAGGGACGGCTCTGCTCCCACTGTTCACTGGGGGGTGGGGGCAGCTTCTATAGCAAAACATACACGTGTGTCATGTGACACGGGATTTCTGGGTATAGTTCGAATTTAAGGTCAGGCACTTCAACAGAGGTGCGGACCGAGTTAATCTAACATATTAATACAAAACGAGAACCCCGACAATTATCGGGGCTCACAGAAGTCGGTAATTAATCACTTAACGATTTTTCGCATGAAAAACGGTCAAGGAGTTAATGGCATTTATATCTCTGGGACCCCAATTTATATTGTAAAATCAATGTTAATTTAACTCTGAGAGTGTACAAATGAAACCATTTGTACCATTTGTGGAACGCTCTCAGAGTTACAGACGCATATGGGTCCATTTGGTTCCAAACTATCATTTAGCTGGAACCCCCCGGAAGACATCCCTCCGTCTGAGATCAATGGATTGGACTCCAAATTCCCTACATGCACAGGTTCATTTCCTCTATGCATCTAATGCACCTCGCATGATGCCTGTTGACATTGTTCTGTGGTGCAGCATGTTTCCTAATAACTATACACGCTATCTGCTAAATCAACACGAACAGAGCCACGAAAACATGATTACACCTGCATGCATCCACTGTATACATTTGCATGAATGCAGTCCTCTCTGTGTGTGTGTGTGTGTGTGTGTGTGTGTGTGTGTGTGTGTGTGTGTGTGTGCGTGCGTGCGTGCGTGCGTGCGTGCGTGCGTGCGTGCGTGCGTGCGTGCGTGCGTGCGTGCGTGCGTGCGTGCGTGCGTGCGTGCGTGCGTGCGTGCGTGCGTGCGTGCGTGCGTGCGTGTGCAGTGCGTGTGCATGTGTGTGTGTCATACTATCGCACACAGAAACCCTCCAACAACACTGTATCAGTTAGTTAGTGAATGTTTGTCGACGGTGACAAGCACAGAACACGACGCAAACATCGGTACTGCCCATAAGTCCGACCTACGTGGCCGGTTAAGACTGAGGTTAGGGTTAGTGACCTACGTGGCCGGGTAAGACTGAGGTTAGGGTTAGTGACCTACGTGGCCGGTTAAGACTGAGGTTAGGGTTAGTGACCTACGTGGCCGGTTAAGACTGAGGTTAGGATTAGTGACCTACGTGGCCGGTTAAGACTGAGGTTAGGATTAGTGACCTACGTGGCTGGTTAAAACTGAGGTTAGGGTTAGTGACCTACGTGGCCGGTTAAGACTGAGGTTAGGGTTAGCGACCTACGTGGCCGGTTAAGACTGAGGTTAGGGTTAGTGACCTACGTGGCCGGTTAAGACTGAGGTTAGGATTAGTGACCTACGTGGCTGGTTAAAACTGAGGTTAGGGTTAGTGACCTACGTGGCCGGTTAAGACTGAGGTTAGGATTAGTGACCTACGTGGCCGGTTAAGACTGAGGTTATGATTAGTGACCTACGTGGCCGGTTAAGACTGTGGTTAGGATTAGTGACCTACGTGGCCGGTTAAGACTGTAATTAGGATTAGTGACCTACGTGGCTGGTTAAAACTGAGGTTAGGGTTAGTGACCTACGTGGCCGGTTAAGACTGAGGTTAAGATTAGTGACCTACGTGGCCGGTTAAGACTGAGGTTAGGATTAGTGACCTACGTGGCCGGTTAAGACTGTGGTTAGGATTAGTGACCTACGTGGCCGGTTAAGACTGTGGTTAGGATTAGTGACCTACGTGGCCGGTTAAGACTGAGGTTAGGATTAGTGACCTACGTGGCTGGTTAAAACTGAGGTTAGGGTTAGTGACCTACGTGGCCGGTTAAGATTGAGGTTTGTTTCATCTTTACAGTCGTGCAAATGTATCCACTATCCGAATATAAATCAAAATCATCTATTTGTCTCAGATTTCGGGAGGTGTAGTAGCATTCAGGAGATTGTGGAATAGTTGTCTGGCTACGGTAGACTAAAGGAATTACATTTAAAAGGCAACCTGCAACTTGTACAGAATCAAACCAGCACCTCAAGTTCACTGCAAGTTCACTGCTGCGAAAGAGGCACAAAGCTACAAGGTTACATCATACATCTGTCTGTCTGTGTCTGTCTGTCTCTCTGTGTCTCTCTGTGTCTGTCTCTCTGTGTCTCTCTGTGTCTGTGTCTCTGTGTCTGTCTCTCTGTGTCTCTCTGTGTCTGTCTCTCTGTGTCTCTCTGTGTCTGTCTCTCTGTGTCTCTCTGTGTCTGTCTCTCTGTGTCTGTCTCTCTGTGTCTCTCTGTGTCTGTCTCTCTGTGTCTGTCTCTCTGTGTCTGTCTCTCTGTGTCTGTCTGTCTGTGTCTGTCTGTGTCTGTCTGTCTGTGTCTGTCTCTCTGTGTCTGTCTCTCTGTGTCTGTCTCTCTGTGTCTGTCTGTCTCTCTGTGTCTGTCTGTCTCTGTGTCTGTCTGTGTCTGTGTCTGTCTGTGTCTGTCTCTCTGTGTCTGTCTGTCTGTCTGTCTGTCTGTCTGTCTGTCTGTCTGTCTGTCTGTCTGTCTGTCTGTCTGTCTGTCTGTCTGTCTGTCTGTCTGTCTGTCTGTCTGTCTGTCTGTCTGTCTGTCTGTCTCTGTCTGTCTGTCTGTCTGTCTGTCTGTCTGTCTGTCTCCAAGCTGAGTCCACTTTAGACTAAGGACCCGACTCACCCGAGGGAGCAACACACTCAGGGCTCAGAGCCAAGTGTCCATCCAAGAGCAAACAGAGCAGCTGAAGAAGGCCGTCATCTTGAAACGCAAATGGAAGAGAGTAAATGGTGAATGTTGCATTTATAGCGTCTTTATCCAAGGTGCTTTACATAGATTGTGCATTACATTCACCCATTCACACACACATTCACACAGCTTTACATAGATTGTGCATTAGATTATGCCATTCACA
Source organism: Electrona antarctica (assembly GCF_951216825.1). Classification (NCBI taxonomy): domain Eukaryota; kingdom Metazoa; phylum Chordata; class Actinopteri; order Myctophiformes; family Myctophidae; genus Electrona; species Electrona antarctica. Next base: position 5,395,883 of record NC_136790.1, on the reverse strand, counting down.
CACACATTCACACAGCTTTACATAGATTGTGCATTAGATTATGCCATTCACACACACATTCACACAGCTTTACATAGATTGTGCATTACATCCATCCATTCACACACACATTCACACACCGATGGTGGAGGAAACCATGGACGGCACCAACCTGCTCATGGGGAGCAATAGACTCTGGGAGCCTTCCGGTTGTCGGAAGTAACGTGCCCTTTTCATGAGAAGCCACGCCTAGCCCCCTGCCAAGCCCCCTTTTTGGACAATCGGTGTGAAAGAGTTACTCAATTCTTTGTATATGATTACAAAACCTGGCCGCAAAAATGTAATGCAAAACCTTTTTTTTTCAAGCTTTCTAACAGCCAAACTGAATAGGGTGTAAACATGAACCCTGTGGAACTCCCCGTGGCAGAGGTAATTATTTGCTTCCCCGTCTGATATTTATATCGCCGTGGAGAAGTCGTGGATGTTTGAAATTCATTTCTAAATCGGTCTATTCTCCCGCAGGGATTATTTTTGGCTAGACTTTTCAACTCCCGTTCAACTAAGAAACACCCAACAATAACGATGTGCTTGAACCCTGATAGAGCACGTTACACACACACACACACACACACACACACACACACACACACACACACACACACACACACACACACACACACACACACACACACACACACACACACACACACACACACACACACACACACACACACACACACACGGAATGCACTGGGAGAGCCTTATGAGCAACTGCAGAATGCTGGGAATGTTGTCCCATTGAAGTGTGGAGAGCCTTGGCGGTCCTCCTGAGCAGCGCGTTTGTTTGTTGCTTGGTGCGATTGAAGGAAAGGAAAAAAGGCAGCAGGCATGCCAGAAATCTACCTCTGCAGTCACCCACACAACCAATCTATACCCCACAGTCACTGAGTCCTCCACACAACCAAGCACCTTGAGGGCACCTTCCTTCCTTACATCCCCTTCACCCTCTTTGCACCCGAGGTGGGACAAACTCACAACACGCATGAGAGGCTGGACTGTATTTAATCATGCTGGACCCTCAGAGATCCATTTGGTTTAGGGGCCACAAATTGATCAAAATAGTCCATTTATTAAGTAATCAATAATTTAATTAAAAGAGGGCACGGTGGCACAGTCGGTAGTGCTTTCGCCTCACAGCTAGAAGGTCCTGGGTTCAATTCCCACTGTGGGCGCTGGGGGCGCGTTCTCTCCTCCGCATCATCAGTGCCCATCCCCGAGGCGGGGTTGGCAAAACGGCCTTTCTGTGTGGAGTTTGCATGTTCTCCCCATGTCCCCTAGGGTAGGTATACCCTCACAAAAAACATGCAGTAATCCTGGTCTCTAGTCTAAACTACCTCCCCCTGACCAGCCTGATGGAGGGGAAAGGAACTGGTCGGAATAACGTGTTCCTTCCACTACGTCCGGCCGGGGAAACTCTCCCCTGCCAGGTGCAAAAAAAGCAGCTTGGTCAGTCCGCTGCCCTCCCCAGGTTGGCAGAGGAAGTGTAGTGCCCAGGATTAGATAATTGACACTGGGTGAAAAAATGGGTTGTAAAATCGTGGGAACAAAATTATTTAAAAAAATAAAAATAATAATTTAATAAAAAAAAACATCGGCTGCTAAAGACGAGTATACACGTCTTAAGCCGTTTTATATTGATTCAGTTAGAGGTTGCGCTCTACTACGGTCTATCAGCGCCTGTGTTGCGCAACGACAAACCGGAAGTCATTGGTCCGTCAGTATATTGGTCCAAAATCTTTCCACCCTATTCTTCCAAGTGGGGGCTCCTCACCGGCAGGTGCATGCAGTCAGTAGGACACAACAGCAGTGACGACACAGCAATGTGTGTTGGAATTCATTGGCATTACGACTAAATTGGGGAGAAAAAGGGGTGAAAAACTAAAACATGAATACCACTAATACTAATACACGTACATAAATATGTACATAGATTGCTTGTCTGTGACACTGTCATATAAAGCTGTGGTTCTCGACCAGTGGTCCGTGGAACAGCAGTGGTCCTTGAGGGGGTTCCAGGTGGTCCCCAGCAAAATTATATGAGACTATAGTTTGTAACCAAATGGACCCTCATTAGATCTTTAACTCTTGAGAGCAGGTCCATTTTGGTTTCATTTTACACTCACAAGAGTTAAATTGTTGTTAAACATCTGCATACGTAATTTACAAGAATACAGAATGTAGAAGAATTGATCATTTGATGGTTTGCCTGTTATCTCTCCTAATGGTACCAACATCTATACAGCAATGGAACATCTTATCCAACGACGACTAAATATTCTCTTAGGTCTGAGAGGCTAAATGTCATCAATTGGTGGTCCGTGGCTCAGAATAAACAATGGACGTTGATATGAAAAAGCGTTGAAAACCACTGTAACTATAAACCATTTTTCATCACATGTAACCCTGTGAACCCCTCCCGCCACACACACACACACACACACACACACACACACACACACACACACACACACACACACACACACACACACACACACACACACACACACACACACACACACACACACACACACACACACACACACACACACACACACACGTCCATGTTGTCCAGAGACTGCAGAGCCAATCAAGAGGCCATAGCGTGCCCTCTTGGCTCCCGTCATCACAAAGGTAAAGAGAAGAGCGAACGTCCATCAGTTCTTCTAAAAAAAAACATCATTC